>NC_061111.1:57319609-57464639 GCF_002878395.1 Capsicum annuum | reverse complement strand
GTAATTAGGTAGGCTAATCTTTGTGGGTTTTCTTTTGTTTTATTTAGACTTATATATTCTGAATAATTACTAATTAAAGATTCTTTAATTTTTCTAAAAGCTTCTCTGTTTTTAAATGGTCTTCTCATAATTAATCAATCCAATCTAAATTCAAACATATATGCTACTGCTGTATTTTTTAAATAACTGTTCTTTGATACCATTTGTAGGGGTGTGCGGATAACTAACTTGTAAAATAAATCCATTATATGTCAGTTTGTTGATGTGTTATCTCTAGAGTACTAAGAATCAGCATTTACATTTTGTAACAAAACTAGGGCCTGCACCATAAGGAAACAGTAAGGGTGAATGTGGTCTATTTGTACTCGGTAGGTATCCTAAGCCAACTGACTAAAGTAGAAAACAACACAATTAAATAATATTGTGAGCACGTCACTTGTAAATAGAAATGTACTCAGATGGTAGCTCACACCGTCCTCACTAATAGTTCTTTAAAAAGATACAATAAAGAGGAACATCTACACATGAAATATACTTAAGGGAATATATACATATTATGGATACTAAAATTGAAACACAAAGACAAATATACAATTTAATACGATGATAGGATGACAGTGGAATTTATGTATACATCTTCAAAGCCCCAATGCTTCAGGAAAGGACCCATGAGGGTTAACAACCTATATACTCAATATAATATCAGATTCATATCTCAATCAACCTTACTGATTTGGTATAAGTGTTATCATAGAGGGTCTTATTTTCTTTAAGAAAAACCATATTACTTATTCAACCTTACTGGCATATCTATTGATATAGATGGTTTATAAAATATCTCATTTGTCAAAATAAGTATATCTCAATGGTACCAATCTCACTGATATGTATAAATGAAATAAGGGTGTAACGCTCACAACCAATTTGTATGAAAATGATAATCAATTCAATACCAGTAAGAATGAGCTCAAAAATTAACTCAATATTCCAATAAATCATGTTATCAGCCTCACTCGGCACCGCTAGATTGAATAGTCATGTAAGACATCATTAACACTATCTCAAACCCTCACTTGAGTATATAAATTATAATAAAGGTGAATAATGCTAAAAAAAGGCCTTTGATATCAAATAAAACCTCCATAGGCAACACATAATTTATATATATATCAAGCCAAGAAAAATATTCATAAAAGCCCCCCCATAGGCACACTCTAATGAGAATAATCTCAAAAATATGATTTATCATGGTAATTTCCCAACCCATATCATGTTTTACAATAATGTTAACTACCCAACCTAGTCTAAAGGAAGTTAAGCCATAACCTAACTCGAAGTGATAAAATTATAGCCTAAAATCCTTTAAAACATAGTCTTTCACATTTGAATGGTCTATAAATCAGCCAAAATATTCAAATATAGCATCTATATGATAAAGGAAGCAAATGATATCTATATCAACTATATTTATGATAGGTCCATAATTGGTTCAAAAATAAGTTCAAAAATGAAAGGGTAAAACTGAAATTTTATTTAAGAATCATGTTCCCCAAGATTACAGGAGTCTACAGCCGAAAACCTAAGCAAAACGAGGTCCACATTGAAGAAAAACAATTTTAAAGCTTTACCAAGTAAAATCCCAAAAACGTATTTTAAATAATCAAGGTAAAAGAGTATTTTTGATGATATAATCAATGTAAAGTAATGGAACCAATTGTTTGGAGCTTACCCAAGCTCAAACGGACAGGAAAACCCTTAAAATGTCTTAACCTAGAAGCCCCAAGGTTCAGAAATGGAGAAGAATTATGAAGTTAGACCATTGATAATGTTCTGTAAATAGTACCTTTTAAACGCAGATGACTCTTCATGCTAGCGAGGGTCAATATTGATGTAGCTGATCAATTAGGCATTGCATTTGTATCTAGGGCTTTGCATTCATGAGGGATTATAAACCAAACCTTCACGTTCATGAATAGCCCTGTTGCGTTTGTAATAAAAGCTCTCACCTGACCCAATCCTATTAAGCTTCTCGAATATGGCTTACTGCCTCGTCGTTGAGATGAAGGAACAATTCATTGTACCGTACATGAAGAAATCCCATGCATCAATAGTTCAACAATGTACCAGGTTTTATTTCACAAGTTGAAAGTTTCAGAACGGACCCTCAAAATTCGTTATGGACCCTACAGAAATAAACCATATATTCTACTAGGCTATTTTTGCATTTCAGACTCAATAATAATGTCTACTTTTCAAGAAGGAGCCTTTTTCAACAAGTTAACCCTGTGACCCCTAAATGCTTAATTTAACTAGTTTTCACAATAAGGGTCAAAATGAAATATAAAGATTCAGAATCGAAACCAACCTCACTATTAACATCAAATTATTGTTCTGAATCTAATGGAAACGTCCAAATCACCATTTAGTACTGGGAACATAAAATGTTGACTAAAGTAAAAAAAAAATGGCTTGTAAAGTGCCTAGGAGTTTCATACTCTCCCATAACCTTTCCAAAATCATTGGGAACCTTGACAATTATCCTTACACCCCATAATAAATATGCGACAACATCGGAGAAAGGGAAAATTGTTCTAAGAACATAAAAATGAAAATTTGACATAGCAGCTTGTTACAATATCCACCACTATAATACTAGTTTGTCCTCAAACTAAAAGGCAAAAGAAGTTCCTAAATCGTCAATGAGCTAGAGGTAACTATGATGTATGATAGACTCAATCTCCCAAGTAGTCTCCTCAACAGGATAGTGCCAGCACTAAAGTTTAAATATAGGAATATCTCTAGAATACAATTGTAACATCCCATAAAATTTCTAAGTCTAACTCAGTCCTTTATAGCATTAAAAGAGGTCCCAAACTTAGAAATTTTAAGCTAAATATTGACACTTCTTATTTTATCCTAGATATTCCCATGAACTTATTTTTTATCCTTACAACCATTAAAATGTCGATTTTTAGGTTTATTCAAGATCAGGAATATCAGTAGGTGTTCTCGAACGAGTTTTAAAATTTTCAAACATTATTTGAGGTGCGTTTGGGAGTCCAAAATAGTGGATCAACGCGATTTTGGCGTGTCATGTCGCCCATCGTATAAACCAAAACTTTTCACCAGCCTTCAGTGCAACTTCCAGTAAGCCAACGTGATATCGACTCATCAATTTGGCTATCACATTGACCATCGATGCGGCATGTCATCCGTTGACTCGGCGCATCGCCCAATGCATCACTAGGTATTGTTTCTGCTCATTAAAAATTTGCGTCCAGAGAGGTATTTGGGTTATTTTCCCATCTTTATTTAGCCCTAAAATATGAGATTCAACATTTCAAAAGGCAAAATCACTCGCTTTCTCTCGCTTTCTCTCAACCTTCTTTCAAGAACAAACCCTAGGGCATTCAATTTTAAGTTCAATCTTCAAGAACACACCATCAATCATCACGAATTTATTTACCAAGATATGTTCAGTGTTCATTTATGGGTTCCTTTCACCTATGAAGACCAAGAACCCTTTTTTTAAAACTACAAGTTTTTGATTTCATGATTTACACATTTGAATTGGATTGTTTTCATGCGTGAATTTATTTTGGGGTTTAATTCCATGATTTATTACAAGTTTCATGAAAACTAGATAATTATGGGTTGATTTATGTGATCTTCATGTTGAACTCTTAAACTACAAGTTGAATGTAGTAGCCATCATATTATTACCTGTTTATTGCTATATGAAATAATCATGCTCCCCAAGTGTTTGTTAAAATACTTATGTGAATTGACTAGTGAAAGCATGACATGTTATTATGTGATTCTATTCATGCACAAGCTCATGTATATCAAGTGTTTGACAAAATGTCAAAATAAATGCATTATTAGTAAGCAAGTATTATTATGCTTTTAAGGTTATGCTATGTTTTACTATCCATGCTATCGAGTCCTGGGGTATTCAATACATGAAAATTAAGCTTTTGACCTAGAGCTACAGTAGTTACATGATAGTCTCACAAAAACCACGATCAGTAGCATTCAGTTAGTAAAGAACTTAGTGTATTCAGTTGGATAACAAAACTCAGTGAACTTAGTCCAGTTCAGTCAGTTAACACGGTCAGTAATAGTTTAGTCCAACCTAGTACAATTTAGAAATCAGTTCAGTATCTATTTATTTGGGAGTAGGATTCATCATCGAGTGAACCCAAGAATGGGGGCTCATCTGACAGTAGAGGGTGTGATCTTTAGAAATAGTACTTACATTCTAGAACTACATAGCCAGCATAGGATAAGACATCAACCATCCAGTTGAGGGTTGATGAGGTGTATTATATACTAGTTGAGGGTACCACCATTCTCATTCAGAGCACCTGCCAGATGAGGGTGACTTAATAACTTATCTTTACCCATGGCATTGTACTGACACCCTTCCAACTAGGGTTACAGGTAGGACCCCAATTAGATTAGAGAGGGGGTATGTCGGTTAGCTAATTATCTCCCACAGTTTCAGTCTCAATATAGAACTCAGTTCAGTTCTACAAAACCAGGATAGTCGGACATAGTCACCTAGCTCAGTATAGAACTCAGTTCAGTTCTACAGAATTAGGAATGTAAGAAATAGTCACCTAGTTAACAGTAATACAATTATCAGTAAACTCAAATATCAGTCATTCAGTTATCAAAACTCAGTACCCAGTGTTAATATGATCTTAGTTACAGTATACGTAGTTATGTGCATAGTATTGCATAATCAGTGTTGATAGTAGTTTAAGATATACATGTACTCTCATTCAGTTATATTTATATTACTCAGGCAGTTACTGTTTATGCTTATGAACCCATGAATATCAGCCTATCTCACTTAGCATACCATTACATTCAAAGTACTGACGCATACCTTTTCTTTTACACTATGTTGTCTTATGTCATAGGTTCAGATGCATGGGTTCCTAATCTTATTTAGAAACCAATACTATCAGCAACAAATTTAGTGGCCAGTCCTCACAGTTCAAGGATAGAGTTATTATTTTAGTAGTTCAGCATATTCAGTAGTCAGGGGCTTGTCCCATCAACTCCATTTTCAGATAGCTAGAGGCTTTCAGACTAGACTATTTCAGAAAGATGTTTAGTTTTAGTATTTATTTATCAGTATTTCATTTCATTTATGAACCTTATGGAAGATTTAACCTAATTTCCATATTAATACAGTGTTTTTATTTAGTGATGCAGTAGGTACCAGTCATGGGTTAGCTTATGGTCCTTCAGAATCATAAGCACCGCGTGACCTCCGGGTTACAGACTCGGGGCATTTCAACAATTGTCTAACATCCTTGGATAATATAGAGACTATCTCCTCTATAATGGTCAACCTCTTATCCATTTTAAATAAGTTCTAATGAAGCACGTGACACTCATTCAGGATATTACATCGTAGCATAGATATAGGAAAGACTTAATGATAAAAATTTTGGAGGCAAAACCAACTGATAAGCTACTACTCCAACTATCTTAAGTATGTCAAATGGCCTAATATATAAATGGTCTTTAGCTTGCCCTTTTTGTCAAACCTCATCAAGACCTTGTGGGTGACACTCAAAAGAAAATTTGATCACCAATCCCAAACTTCAAGGCATAATATTTGCGGTCTGTATAAGTCTTTCACCTACTCTGGGTTGTCATAGATTATCCTAAATCACTCAAACTCTGTCCAAAGAACTCATGATGTAAGTCATACCAAAGGTTCTAATCTTAAAAGTCTTAAGCCAACCAATAAGAGGTTGACAATGCATACCATACAATGCCTCAATGGGTGACATCTCAATGCTAGAATGGTAACTATTACTGTAAGCAAACTCCACTAAGGATAAATGTTATTCGAACTAATCTCTAAAGTCCATAACACACATACAAAGCATATCCTCCAAAACATGAATTTTCTACTACAACTGACTCTCTATATGGGGTTGAAAAATGGTGTGAGGTGTACCCAACTCCCCTTGATATTCCCTGTAGGAGCTAAAAGTGAACATTGAGCCTCTATCTGATAATAATAGACACAGGTAATCAATGAAGATGCACTGTCTCTCAAATAAAGATACTAGCTAACCTCTAAGCACTGATGGAGATCTTAATCGGGATGAAAATAAGATGATTTAGTCAGTTAATAAATAAATACCTAAATGTTATTAGAACAATGAGAAGTGTACAAAAACCACTCAAAAAGTTTGTAGTAATCAATTCCCACTTCCACTCAAGAATGGGTATCATCTACGTAGTATCACCTAGTTTCTAATGCTCATAATTCATTTGTTAATGATTTAATCACTTAGATACAAACTCTACAATATCCCTCTTCATACCATCTACTAAATAATTCTACTACAGATCATGGTATATTGTAGTCACTCCTGGATGAATGAAATATATAGAATAATGAGCCTCTTCCAAAATTATTCTTACCCATCCACTAACTCTCAGCAAACAAACTCGTCCACTAATCTTCAAAATAACCTCAGGATTTAGAGATACCACCTTCATTTCTCCATACAACACCTTATCCAGAATCACTATAAACCTATCATGATCAAACTAGACAGATTAAATCTGCCCCCATCAATGAAGATTTAGCTTCAACAAAGGCAAAACTATTTTAGGGATTAAAAATATAATTCCTAACCAATTAGTTGTCTAAGGACTAAACCTAGAAGCCCAAAGGATTCTTTTAAGTCAAGAGATGTGCTACAACTTGTCGACTTATAACTCAAGGCATCCACAACCACATTTTTCTTGCTTGAATGATAAAGAATAGTAAGATCATAATTCTTATGAAACTCGAGTCAATGTCACCATCTCATATTAAGATCTCACTGAATGAACAAGTACTAGATACAATGATTATTTTATAAAATCACACAATAGACTCTATACAAGTAATGTTGCCATATCTTCAACACAAAGAGAACTGTGACCAACCATAAATCATGGGTAGGATAATTCTTCTCATAAGGATTCAATTGACATGAACAAGAAGCAATTACCTTGCCCTCCTACATCAATACTGCACCCAAGACTACATTAGAAGCATAAGAAAACATAATAAAACCTATGCCCTTCTTGGGAAAGATCAAGATATAAGTCAAAGTTAATAACTCCTTGATCTTTAAGATATGACTAATGGAGGGTTCGACACCAATATGCTATATTAAATTTAAACTCAAACTTACTAGAAAATGGCCTCTACCAAGGTTTTCCAAAATATGATAATCAACATTGTAGGTAAATGACCTCAATCAAGGGTTTTTGAAAAAAGTAACATTTACACACTAAACTAGTGTTTCTCAAAAATACAAATATCTCATGAATATGATATAGATTAAATAAGTATGTAGTTCTCACAACCAATCCATATGAAAATGAAAATTAATTTAATATAGATGTAAATAAGCACAAAAATAACTTAAAAGTCAGTAATTCTGCAACATCCCGTATTTTTGAGCTAGAAATCAAATCTTCATTCCTACGTGTGTAAACTTTAATCCCATGATTTGTATGTTAATACATATGTCATGATCTTTATCTTAGTGTGTGAAGTACTTTCGACATGAAAGATATTCATAAGAATCACTTAGTACTCAGTTGAGCTAAGAGCATTTGAGTCGTCAAAAATTTTGTATTCGATACTACAAGGGTCTACTTTGAAAGTGTATAACTTTTGATATATACAGAATTTTTCAGCTAAAGACCCACTAAATTGTAGATAATCGAATTAGCTTTCCAACAATATCAATTTGGCCTTAATTCTTTACCCGAGCAAAAAGTTATAGGCATGCAAAGGTGTGTGGGTCGCCTAAAAATCACCTAAGGCTACTGAAATGGGTGTGTGATTGGATAGGCGTTTCCCATCAAAGGGCTAGGCAATTAGCCATACATTGCCCAGCCCAGGGCTAGGCGATTAGCTAGGTATCTCCCACCTTGGCTCGGGCGATTGACTGGGTGTTGCCTAGGTTATTGCCCAGTGCCAAAAACACTCTGTTTTGACTTAAATCAAGGGTGTTGAAGTCATTTCACACCCCCAAACCATGCCTAATCACTTCAAAATGTTTTGATAAAGTATTAAACATATTAACTCCTCTCTCTTAATCCTAGGTAATTAGTAAGCAACTCAAAAACCCTCCTCCATTGCCAAGAACAAAGTCAAGCCCTTTTTACAAGAAATTAAGGAATTCAAGTTTCCAACTCAAGGATTCTTGATCGGTTGTTAAGGTATGTGTGATGTTCATTCATGGGCCCTTTTCACCCATGTAGTCCAAGAACCTATTTTTATATTTTAAATAATTAATTCGCATGTTTATAATGAATTTTTTTCTGGAAGCTTTTATGATTGTTGATTATACAAGATGTTTACAAGTGTTTTTCTATAGAATTAGCACTATATGTTTGAATGATGGAAATTTTCATGTTAAATCCCTAATTCATGGTTTTAGTATTGCAACTATATTTTAATTACATTCTTTACCCATTCACATGATTAAGTACTTGAATTTCAAGTGTTTGATAAAATGTCGAAGTGATTGGGTTTTTAACAATGATTCTCTATTATGGTTTCAAAGCTTTCATATGTCCTCATTGTTATTTCCATTCAATGTTGGGGGTTATGAATACTCAAAACATAACTGTTTACATAATTTCAATATCTACAAAATGATTTCAAATATATCATTAGCATTATAAGTTTTGTCAGTTAGCATAATCAGTTAAACTTAGATCAGTTCAGTAATCATTGCAAGTTTAGTTAGGAGTAGGATTCAACACCGAGCAAACCTAGGGATGGGGCCGCGCCCGTTAATTAGGACTAGGTCCTTAGAAGCAATTCCTAAGTTCAAGAACTATCTAGCCAATGTAGGTTATGAGATATCACTTACAAGTTTAGTGCTGACAATCTCTTGAGAGGTTACCCGCCAGTTTAGGACTGACACTCTCTTTGGGGTTACCAGCCAGTTTAAGACTAACTCCTTGTGTAACGCCCCAAAATTGGGTCTCGAGACATCACACGGTGCTTAGGATGACAAGTGACCCCAAGATAACCCTTCTACTGGCATAATTCATAAGCAAATGAACAAAAATTATAAATCTATACAAATCTACTAAAAATAACTCTTTTTTGAATATGTTAGATACAAAACTAAATTTACAAGATTACAATTCTGCCTTTACAACGAAAACTGAAACGGAATATATCAACTTCTACTGACTGACTATGAAGCCTTTACTAGCACTGACTATAGGTAGCTCGGTCATGACTCCCGACTATCCCAACTAAATATGGCTGGAAAAAGAAAATACAACACTTCTTGAACTGTATAACTAACTCAAGCCCTTGAATCAAAATGAGTCATCACCTGCAAACTGGATGCCGGGAACTGACTGGATTTGAAGATGTACACTATACCTTGTACCTACATTCCGATAAAATGTAGCACACATACGAATATGTGAGTCAGTACCATGGAAACGTACCGAGCATATGGGGGTGCAATGCATATATAAAATAATATCTTAATAACATCACAGTTTATAAAATTATGCATGCTGATATAAATGACTCACTTAGCTGGAATTAAAATCATCATAATCATAAGAGAGTAAAATATATTGGGTGAAACATGTGAGTCATCATAAGAAATCCCAATTCACATCCATCTCGATTCTAAATTATCAAAGCAATAAAATCTCATAACAATTATCTTTGGAATATATGTTCATTAAATATTTTGAAAACAATGACTTTCTCAAACTCAGTCTTTCAAACAAATATGTTTTTATCTCAGATAGAAGAATAAGACTTTTCATATTAGATAGGAGAGTACACACACTCACATTGGGCGTCTCTTACAACCGACATAAACCATGTGAGCTACATGGAGTCCAATGTCTAACCCATGTTCAGGAGAACTGTCCTATCCTAGCCATCGGAGTAGGACCTTAAATCATTAATCCAAACACTAGTGATCACTATATAAATTAGCCTCAGGCTCATAACCTATGGGGGCACGTAGTTTTAGGGAAGTACCAATCCTGCTATACCTTCTGCTCGGTGGTAAACACTACTTCTGGACTTGGCTCAGATCTTTTCAAAAGAAAATCCACAAATAAATAATTCAACAATCCACAACGGGAGCCATCATGCTACCCTTTTTATAATAATCAATAAAAGTGGATTTCTTTTCTCATCTCGGGTTCAAATCAACCCTTTTTTATGACCAAAAGGTCAAAGCTTCATTATCATCTCAATTCATTCAAACACAAAGTGTTTATAACATATGATTTTAAAAAAAACAACAATCTCAATTAGAGTTCAAAACTCATGTCTCAACATCATATGAAAATTTATCAAGGTTCAAGCTTTACATAATAAACATATATAACTTTCATCAAAATCTGGAATTTTAGCCATAAGGCACAAAATATCATCATTCTCATATAATTTCACTTCTAAAATATCCAAAACATCATGATCTAATGATAATCAATATAGGATATAAATTCATGCTTCAAAATCATAGTAAAACATATAAAATCCATAACTTCGTAAAAGAAAGTAGTTGTGGGCACAAGAATGAAAGGGTGTTCTTGTTGAAAAAACTCCACATACCTTAAACTTGAATCTTTAAATGAATTTCCGAATGACATAATGCTATTCACGAACTTTTGGGTGTCCCTCGTAGCCTTCGTAACGGTAATTCTGAATATGTAAAAATTATAGAATTCTCACGGTTGAATCTCTAGTTATTGGGGTTTTTATGTTGAAACCCTAAAGGTTATTTTTGGTGATTTTGAGAGAAAGTAAACTTATTTTGATGTTGTGGGAGTTTAATCCCATGTTATGGACATATATAGGGGTATTTTTGGCACTTAGAAGTGAGGTATGCGGCACACAATCCATGGCAGACCTTAAGGTGTGCGTCGCACACCTTATGGAAGACATTTAAGCTTCGCACTGCCAATCGTACACATTTGATTGGGCGGCGCATTGCCCATCGCACACCCTTACTGCCTCTCACAAAAATGGGCATAACTTTTCGCTCGGGTATCGAATTTTTGCAAAATTCGTATCGTTGGAAAGCTAATTAAATTATCTACTATTTGATAAGTCTTGGGATGGAAAATTCTATATATATGAAGAGATATACACGTTTGAAGTAGACCCTTATAGAATCTAATGTCAAACATTAGATGAACCAATTGGTCTTAGCTCAACTTTGTTCTAGGTTATTGCTATGAACATTTTTCACCTCTAAACTACTCCATAGACTAGGATAATGATCATGCAACTTGTATTCATGTGAGAATCACTTCGATTAGAGCTTAGACGCACAGGAACGACGGTTAGAATTCGAGCACAAAAATACGGGGTATTATATTATCTCCCCCTTGGGAATATTTGTACTCGAATGTGGATAATTAACCTGAAACATAGAGGAATCTTAGTCTTCAAGCTATCATGTGTAACTGATAGAACTGAATCACTGGATCTCAAGAATAATGAGCTACTGAATTGGTCTAAAAGTGCATGAATCTTCAAGAAAAATAACTATATGGCTAAGATAGAAATGGGAGTGTCAACTTATGAGTAACCATTACTTTGCACTGGATCTGATCTCATAAGAAAGGATGAGAGGTTTATGACATGAAAACTTGAGGTATTACAACATCTCCCTCTTGGGATTGTTCTTCCCCGAATGATAATAATTTAATGAAAATACTAGGAAGAGACTGTGATACTACACAGGATACTTACGAACTGAATCATGAATTAATATCTGAAACTGAAACTGATGCATGAACTGAGCTGAATTCATAATTTAATTGGACATAAACACATTGCCTCTTGGAATGTACATACGTATAAGATTGCGGATAGTAAGACTAGCTGGAAAATTAAGAATCTATAGGATCTTATCTCCTTGCTTGCTAAACTAGATTACAGGCTATATGGACTGAATCATACTGACTACCCATACTCAAATGGAGTATTTCTTCAGCACTTTTCTACAAAATTCTATTGACATTAGGGAGTAAAGAATTTTGGGCATGCTCTGAACAAGACATTTGACTAAGGAATTACAACATTGATATAATTCTATAACATGGAATATAATTATATAATTCATAAACTAGGATAGGATTGCTAGGCCGTAGGCAATGCAACTTCTTACTTTCAAGCTTAGCATCACTTCTCAAATGCTCTCTCAACTATACTATTCCCCTTAAATACCATACTCATGTGATTCAACTTATAATTCTCATATTGGCACTGGGAAATCTTTCTACTAAGGTCTAAACTAAACTAAGTTTTCTCACCATGATCAAGCCTAACATTAAATCATAAGATACAACATGGCAAACCACAATACTAGTCTAAACCACAAGGTTAAATATTCTATATCTTCTTAGAGCTCACACCCTGACCATAACATGCCTTACCACTTTAATGACTAATTCAAAACTCTTGATATGGATTCACTAGCGCATATTGCATTCATCCTCTTACACCCAATATGACATTCAAGCCTATCATTAATAATCACATATAACTTTAAGGCAAATACCCCTAAAGGCATACTTCGCATATACTCTAAACCTTTATCAATAACAATTTTCTTGTACTATTCTTAAAAAAATACACACAATTTCTAACTAACCATGACATGCATCAAAGACTTGGCCTCAATCTTACTTCACACTTTATCCTTAGATAGAAAAGCATAAATAATCTTTCTTAATGAGGGTCATCAAATCTCTCACATCTAAACCATTGCTTATCCACTATCATCACAACTATCTTAACATAGGAAGAGGTCACCAAAGGGCTAACACATATGAACCAGAAGCACGAAAACTACAATACATAACATTAACACTTATCTTTGTCCTGAGGAATAAAGTATCAAAGGCATGGATTCATTAAAGAAATCTAAGCTGAGGACATGCATGATATAATGCGAACTTCACTAGTATCATGAGTTTAAAAATTGGTCATGCTCTAAAACATGAGTTTATAATTATCATGAGCTATTCAACATAAGACTGGAGTTCATAGATTCATAAGAGATAACTCGAATCACAGAGTGAAGCTGTTACATACTTGCTAGAAGCTGAGAATGGGCTTGAGCGTGCATGATAGGTATAAGCATAGGCATGAGGCATGGATTTATCACACAAGTGATGGATTTGGCATTGTAATAACTAAAATTCAAGGAATACTATAGAGTAAGAAGGGATCACTATCTCGTCATAACTCATTATTGGCATGTATCATAATCTAATTCTCAAAACTTGGTTTGGTTCTTCACTAACCATCTCCCCCTTAGGTCAAAGCTGGTATTTTAAGTATGATGGTCTGCTCCATATCCTTGAGATTAAGCCATAATTTCATCATTCTATTATCTACACATAAATGCTAAACTCACAAGAATAAACTAATTTCTAACTTACCAACTTCATTCTTGAACAACGCATCCATATGTTATCCTTAACTTTCTCACTTCAATAATCATCATCAAAGACTTACACTCTCATTTGCAACCATACCTATATCTCTAATCACATAATCATAGCCTACCAAGATCATACTTTTATACTTATATTTTTCCCAAACCATGAGAATAAAATCATACTATAATGAACCAACATCTTCAATCATAACTCCTTAACTTAGCTATCAAGAACATCATAAATTATCTAACTAGCCTTTCTCTACTTAGAAACTCAATGTTACTACTAACCCCACAATATGAAATAATCCTCAAAAAATAATGCAGCCCCATAGCACCTTGGGCAAACCTCTACACCATACTTAATTAAGAACACATGATCTTACACTCTTGCATACACTGTTCAGGCCTAGTAGATCACCTCCATATAACTAGCATCCACAACTGAACAATCAACTGTTCAAACTTAATGTCAAGAGCTAAATATGATTTACAACCCAATCTCATACATAGTTTTCACTTCAAAAATATAGAACATAGCATTAAGAAAAACTAGTACACAATGACAATCGATCATAATCATATGGCCTATCTTATTCATAATCTGTTAACACATCCTCCTTCTTCACATCATTACTATTTACCCATCTTTACACCTAAATTACTTTCATATCTCTATAAATTTCAACTAAACTTCCTCTTGCAATCTCAGGAAAGCCTAAATTAACAATACTCAACCACCAAGTACTTCCATCAAAACCAATACTTTCCTAGCACAACAAATACCATCAATAACTCTTTTCATACTTCAAGAAAACAACAATCCACCTTAACTAATAATCTCCTTCTCTAACTTTCACTAAACTAACAAACAAGGATATATCACTTTATTACTAACTCGATCATATGCAAAAAGAAGATTCGGCTTTACATACACTTAATAAATTACCCTTACCACCTTTCTTGTCACTACACTTCTAAAGCCAAACTTCCAACCAACACAAGAACAACAAGATAAATAAAAAGTTGCTAGTGAATCAAAATAGGCCTCACACAGCTTCACTAGACTTTGATTTTGTGTTTTGGTTAAGAAAATTATATGAATAACAAAGAAACTATGCTAGTGAATCGAAATAGGCCTCACACAGCTTCACTAGACTTTGATTTTTCACAAACATAATGATAACAAGATTACATAATACAAGATATAGAAACTTGACACACAACATTCAATGATCTAAGAATACACCTTACTCTATCTTAATTGAATAACTGATAAGAACGAGGGCATAACTTTAAATATGAGGGACTTATAACATACTAGAAGGCTCCTCTCTAGCCACTTTATAAAACTTTTGAAATTTCTATTAGAAAATAAAAGAGCATTAGCTGGGGAGGAAATTGGAACTTGTTGATTATGCTATCTCAAGAATACTACATAGATAGGGAAGTATAGATTTACATTACGGATTCTGGAGAGGAATCTGAAAACACATCTGACTTGCATTCAGCGCACGTTTTTTACAAACATGAAAACGTATCTCGAAGAAAAGTACAAACGTCTCCGTACAGTTCCGCAAGATACTACTAGACACGACTTCATAGACACCCTAGGACACTTGAAATTTTTGCTCTGATACCAAGTTTGTAACGCAGCAAAATCAGATCCCGAGATGTCACATGATGCTTAGGATCACAAGTGACCCCAAACTAACTCTTCTACTGCCTAACTCATAAGAAACTGAATAAAAAGTATAAATCTATACAAATCTATGGAAAATAACTCTATTCCAAATATGATAGATACAAAACTAAATTTACAAGATTACAATTCTACCTTTACAACCAAAACTGAAATGCAATACATCAAATTCTATTAACTGTTTATGAAGCCTCTACTAGTACTGACTATAGGTAGCTCGTTCATGACTCCCGACTATCCCAACTAAATATGGTTGGATAAAGAAAATACAACAGTTCTTGAACTGTATAACTAACTCAAGACCTTGAATCAAAAGGACTCATCACCTGTTGACTGGATACCGCAAATTGACTAAATCTGAAGATATACACTATACCTTGTACCTACATTCTGAGAAAATATAGCCCACATACAAATATGAGGGTCATTACCATAGAAACAAACCAAGCATATGGGGGTGCAATGCATATATAAAATAATATCTTAATATCATCACTGTTTATAAAATTATGCATGCTGATATAAATGACTCACTTAGCTCGAATTAAAATCATCATAATTATAATAGAGTAAAATATATGAGGCTAAATATGTGACTCATCATAATAAATCTCAATTCACTTACATCTTGATTCTAAATCATCAAAGCAATCAAATCTCATAACAATTCTCTTCGGAATATATGTTCATTAAATCTTTCAAAAATAATGAATTTCTCAAACTCAGTCTTTCAAACAAATATGTTTTCATCTCAGATAGAAGAATAAGACTTTTTATATTAGATATGAGAATACACACTCACACATTGGGAGTCTCTTACAACCGACCAAAACCATGTGAGCTACATGGAGTCCAACTTCTAACCCACATAGGGGAGAGCTATCCTATCCTTGCCATCGGAGTAGGACCTTAAATCATCAATCCAAACACTAGTGATAACTATATAAATCAGCCTCAAGCTCACAACCTATGGGTGCACGTAGTTCAAGGGAAGTACCAATCCTACTATACCTCCCGCTCGGTGGTAAAGACTACTTCTGGACTTAGCTCAGATCTTTACAAAAGAAAATCCACAAATAAACAATTCAACAATCCACAATGGGAGCCATCATGCTACCTTTTTTAAAATAATCAATAAAAGTGGATTTCTTTTCTCATCTCGGGTTCAAATCAACCCTTTTTTACGACCAAAAGGTCAAAGCTTCATTATCATCTCAATTTATTTAAACACAAAGTATTTATAACACATGATTTCTAAAAAAAAAATCTCAATTAGAGTTCAAAACTCCTATCTCAACATCATATGAAAATTTATCAAGGTTCAAGCTTTACATCATAAACATATATAAATTCCTTCAAAATCTGAAAATTTAGCCAAAAGGCACAAAATATCATCATTCTCATATAATTTCACTTCTAAAATATCAAAAACATCATAATCTAGTGATAATCAATATAGGATATAAATTCATGCTTCAAAATCATAGTAAAACATATAATATCCATAACTTCATAAAAGAAAGTATTTTTGGGCACAAGAACGAAAGGGTGTTCTTGTTGAAAAAAAGCCACATACCTTAAACTTGAAGCTTTGAATGAATTTTCAAATGACATAATGTTATTCACAAACTTTTGGGTGTCCCTCGTACACTTCGTAACGGGGATTCTGAGTATGTAAAAATTATAGAATTCTCATGGTTGAATCTCTAGTTATTGGGGTTTTAATGTTGAAACCCTAAAGGTTATTCTTGGTGATTTTGGAGAAACTAAACTTCTTTTGATGTTGTGGGAGTTTAATCCTGTGTTATAGACATATATAGGGGTATTTTTGGCACTTGGAAGTGAGGTGTACGACGCACAACCCATGGCAGACCTTAAGGTGTGCATCGCACACCTTATGGTAGACATTTAATTATGACTCACACTCTCAATAGCACACATTTTATTGGGTAGTGCATTGCCCATCGCACACCTTTACTACTTCTTACAAAAATGGGTATAACTTTTTGCTTAGGTATCAAATATTTGCAAAATTTGTATCTTTGGAAATCTAATTCAATTATGTACAATTTTATATGTTTTGGGATGAAAATTCCATGTATATTAATAGATATACACGTTTGAAGTTGACCCTTGTAGAATCGAATTTCAAACTTTTGATAAATCAATTGGTCTTCGCTCAACTTTGTTCTTGGTCATTGCTATGAACATTTTTCACCTCTAAACTACTCCATAGACTAGGATAATGATCATGAAACTTGTATTCAAGTGAGAATCGCTTGGATTAGAGCTTAGACACGCAGGAACGATGGTTAGAATTCTAGTACAAAAATATGGGGTATTACACCATAGCATTGTTAGTCCTTGTGGTATGGTACGATAACCCTTCTAAAATTGATCATAATTTGGACCCCAATCAACTTAGACTGGGGTTTGTCAGTTAGATAATACCTCTCATAGTTTCATTTCAGTATTCAGTACAGAATTTAGTTCAGTCTTGCTTGACCATAACATACAATTTATTAGTTATTCTATTACCAGATTTCAGTATTTTAGTTTTACAAATTATTTTAGAAATATTATATGCTTGGTCTTATATTCTAAGTATTTCAGTTTTCATGCACTCATATTCAGTTACCTCATGCTATTTAGTCAGTCTTTACTTCATGCACATAAAACCATGCATTTCAGCCTAACCTTATCTCATATACCAGTACATTCAAAGTACTGATCACATACTTTTTTCTTGCACTATGATGTTTATTATCATAGGTTTGAACACTCAGTTTACTGACTATGCTTAGATAGTTTAGCTTATTAGCAGCATCAGCAGTGGTGAGTCCTCATGTTTCGAGAACCTATTATGTTTCTTTTAGTTATTTCAGTATTCTCTTTATTTAGTCAGTATGGATTTAGTTGGGGGTTTGTCCCATCTACTCTACAGTCAGTCAGTTTTGAGGCTCTAAGATACCTCAGATAGTCAGTTATACAATAGTCAGCTTATCAGTTGTTTTATTAGTATTTTTAGTATATTTTAGATGTTCAAACTTATGGCTTAGTCATTCTTTTAGTAATTAAAACCTTATGGCATTATTCTGTTATTTCCTCATATGTGTATGTTATTATTTTATTTAATGCTCACAGTAGGTACCTACTCATAGGTTAGCTTTTGGTCACTTATAACCATAAGCCCTATTGTCCCAACTAGGGGGTAGCATCTAGTAATTAAAAAACTTGGTATCAAAGCCTAAGGTTATAAAGTATCCAAGGGAGTCTAAAAGCCGCGTGGAGTAGAGCCTTGTATATGGGTGTGAAGAGCGCCATGCTTATGGACAAGAGGCTACAATAGGTTTTAAGAAAAGTTTTCCTTTTTTCATGTCTCAGATCGTGCTATAGAAAGGTTTTCTAAGAAACTTACATAGATTCTCATTATGCTCCACTCATGTCAACTCTACCTTACTTTAAAGGTAATAGAAATAGAGAAGAGTGAAGCTCAAAGTCCTACCTATAGAGATTTCTTAGAGAGTGCTTGTAGCTAGTTGTGGGATTTCACTTAGGCTCAAAAGTGTTCCATCAAGTTCTTTTCAGTTCTAAATTTTGAACTATTTCATTCATGTTCATGAAAAATTATGCACTAAACCCAATGAAAAATGTGCCCTTTGATCTCTTCTTAAAATCCTATGAATAGATGTGATCCAGAGTTAGATGCATGAACCCAAAAGTTTAGTAGTAGTAAAGTGGAAATAGTGTTATCTGAATTTAGAAGATTATGTATCCATGGGGCTAGTTGTATGAAAGGTGAATCAGTAGGCTTGAAATAGTGTATGCAAGAATTTATATTTGTTTATTTGAAATTGTATGTTGTTGATATTGGGTATGTTGGTGTAATGGCAATTCTCATGGTGTAGGGATAATATAAGTTTAGAGATGTGATATTTGTCAGCTATGGTAAAAGTAGTATAGTACATTAAAGGTTGGGGGATACCCATGTTAAGTGTTAGAATATAAGTTTGAGTCTTTGAAAATTGAGCTAATAGTAAGAAAAAAAGAAATTCTAGATGGGTTGAACTTATGGTATCGTGATACTCTTGGATCATAGCTCATATTTGTGCATCTTATCGAAAATCATGTACTCTCCCAATTCCTAGTATAAGGAGTTTCAGTCTACTCAGCAGTATGAATCATGTTCAATGAATTTAGAAACTCGAAACTCAGGTCATAAAGCACATGACTTATGTTCTTATGCTTTACAATATGTTCAGTTCCAGTACTCATGCAACACTCTTAATGATCAGCAAAATTAATATTTATTTCATGTATATCCTTAAATCAGACCTCTTTGATGAATTCATGTCATTGATTCTCTATTAATCAGGCCTCATTTAAGTGTCAAAGTTATTATTTCTTGCTTTAGGCCCATATGTCCTAACCTTTTAGTGACCTCCCCTTATGGAATGATGGTGATGATGAGTAATTTGTTTAGATGTGAGAGAGTAAATGTTTCATGTTAAGGAAAGATTATTGTATGCTTATTTTACACGAGGATATTGGGTTGAAGGATGATTAAGGGAAAACTTTTGATTTATGTCTTGGTTGGTTAAGAATTCTACATGTTTTCACTTGGGATAGTTCATGTACGTTGTTAATGATAGAGGGTTGAAGAATATTTGGAAGATGTTTTTATGGGTGTTTATTTGGAAGTTAATACATAGTTATAAAGATAGGCTGAACGTCTTTTGGTGTATAAGTGGATAGATGCATTGTGCATCAGTGAATGTCTAGAAAGGGTTGAATATAGTTATTTAAGAGGTAATAGGAATTATTCATGAGATGATGAGTATGAAAATACAGGGTGTGTTGAATTCATGATTCAAACAAGTATTATAGTGTTATGTGTACATTTGTATATTCGAGTAGGCTTGAACATAGTGAGAGAATTCAGTTCAGCTCAGACTTTAGTAGGTAGATTTATCAGTGCTCATGTGAATATCTTTGATAGTCTCAGGTGAAGTACAATATTGAAGAGGAAGGTGTGGTTGAGGGAGTAGTTGAGGAGTATGTTTAATATTGAAAGTGGCAGTGGCATAGTCTAAGGCTTAGCAATTCTATCCCCTCAGCTTATGTTTCGTAGGCCTATGTTCCATGTCCCAGAACTATAACCATGTTTGGATTCTTATGCAGGTGTCCAATTGAGATCATGCCCAAGATTCTCTATTCTCAAATATTATTAGAACTTCCTAGAAAAAGTGTTAAGGAAATACTCCAATTGAGTATAAATTTTCAGTGTGAGTTGGTCCGTATAGCCAGCAATTCAGTTTAGCAGTCAGACAGATAAGTTCCTATGGTTCTCTATCTGTCTGTCTAGTCATACTATCTGAAGTTTCATGAATATGGCTATTCTCAAGAGGTAAACATGTTTGCATCTTGGTAATTTGTGAATTCAGCTTAGTTCGTGCATTATGCATTAGTTTTAGATTCTAGATATTCAATCATATTCAGTACGTAAGTGTCCTATGCATCATCTTAGTCTTTCCTTAATATAGTAGCCAAGTCAAGATCATTCGTGAGATGAACTATCCCAAGGGGGAGATGTTGGAATACCCTCAAGTTTTCATATACTAAATGTCTCAACTTTCTCCAAGAAAAAAGATCTAGCTTGAACTAATGGGTACTCATAAGTTGACTCTCTCATTTCTATCTCAGTCTTCTCATGTCATTACAAGTATTCACAAAATCAGTTTAGTCATGTATAATATTTTAGAATTAGTCATGTAATCATGTCTACAGTCATAAATGTTCTGTAAGTGATCTCAGTTGCCTTAGTTCAGTATTCTCAGCCTAACCAGTATCATTCGAGGATAAATATTCGAAGGGGAGATAATGTGAGACCCCGTATTTTTGATCTAGAAATTGAACTGTCGTTCCTATGCGTATAAACTATAATCCCATGATTTGTATGTTATTACATCTATCATGGTCTTTATGTTAGTGTGTGACGTGCTTTTGATGTGAAAGATGTTCATAAGAATCACTTTGAACAAAGATGAGCTAAGAGCATTTGATTCATTCAAAGTTTTGAATTTGATTCTACAAGGGTATAATTTGAACGTGTATAACTTTTGATATATGTGTGATTTTTTATCTTAAGAACCACCAAATTATAGATAATCGAATTATCTTTCCAATGATACAAATTTTGTCTTAATCTGATACCCGAGCAAAACTTTATGGTCATGCAAAGGGGTGTGCATCGCCTAACAATCTCCTAAGGCTACTGAAATGGTTGTGCGATAACACAACAAAGGGCTAGGCGATTAGCCATGCATACCCAGCCTAGGGCTAGGCGATTGGCAAGGCATCACACACCTTGATTGGATGATTGACTGGGTATCACCTAGGTCATTGCCCAGTGCCAAAAATACTCCGTTTAGACTTAAATCAAGGGCATTGAAGTCATTTAACACCCCTAAACCATGCCTAATCACTTCAAAATGTTTTTATGAAGTATTAAACATATTAACTCCTCTCTCTTAACCCTAAGTAAACAGTAAGAAACTCAAAAACCCTCCTCTATTCCCAAGAACCAAATTCAAGTCCTTTTCACAAGAAATCAAGGAATTCCAATTTTCAAATCAAGAATCCTTCAAGAAATCAATCGTTAAGGTATGTGTGATGTTCATCCATGGGACCTTTTCACCCATGGAGTCTAAAAATCTATTTTTATGATTTAAATCATGAATTCACAAGTTTATAATGAATTTTCTTCATGAGGATTTTATGAATTTTTATTATACATGATGTTTACAACTTTTATTCAATGGTATTAGCCCTACACATTTAAATGATGGAAATTTTCATGTTAAATCCCTAATTCATGGTTTTAGTATTGGAACTATGTTTTCATTACATGCTTTACCCATTCACATGCTTAAGTTTTTGAATTTCAAGTGTTTGATGAAATGTCTAAATGATTGGGTTTTGAACAATGATTCCCTTTTATGGTTTCAAAGCTTTCATATGTCCTCATTGTTATTTCTATTGAGTGTTGGGGGTTATGAATACCCGAATCTTAGCTGTTTACAAAATTTTTTTATCTACAGAATAATTTTTGATATGTCATAAGCATTATAAGTTTAGTTAGTTATCATAATCAGTTAAACTTAGATCAGTTCAGTAATTAGTGTCAGTTCAGTTGGGAGTAGGATTCATCACCGAGCGAACCTAGTGAAAGGGGTTCACCCACTAATTTGGATTGGGCCTTAGAAGCAGTCCCTAAGTTCTATAACTACGTAGCCAGCGTAAGTTGTGAGATTTTACCCGCTAGTTTAGGACTGACAATCTCTTGAAAGGCCACCATCTAGTTTAGGAATGACACTCTCTTTTGGGTCACCCGCCCATCAAAACTGACTCCAATGCATTGTTATTACCTGTGGCCTAGTACTAGCGCCCTTCCAACTGAGGTCACAGGTTCAACCCTGATCAGCTTAAACTGGGGTATGCCGGTTAGATGATACCTACCACAGTTTCAGTTTAGTATTTATTTCAGTCTTACTTGACCATAGCATACAGTTTATCAACTATTCAGTTACTAGATTTAAGTATTTTAGTTTTACAGATTATTTCAGACATATTATATGCTTGGTCTTGTATTCTTAGTATTTTTATTTTCATGCACTCACATTCAGTTACCTCATGCTATTCAGTCAGTCTTTTTTCATTCACGTAAACCCATGCATTCCATCCTAACCTAATCTTATATACCAATACATTTAAAGTACTTATCACATACTCGTTTCTTGCACTATGATGTTAAATATAATAGTTTTGGATGCTCAATTTCCTGATCGCACTTAGACAGTTTAGCTTATTAGCAACAGAAGTAATGGTGAGTCCTCATGTTTTAAGGACCTACTATGTTCCTTTCAGTTATTTCAGTATTCTTTTTACTTAGTCATTATGGAGTTAGTTTGGGGATTGTACCATCAAATCCACAGTCAGTCAGTTAGGAGGCTTTCAGACACTTCAAATAGTTAGTTAGCCAACAGTCATCTTATCAGTTTTTTTATCAGTATTTTCAGTATGTTTCAGGCATTGAAACTTATGGTTTAGTCATTCTTTAAGTACTTAAACCCTTATGGAATTATTCAGTTGTTTCTGCACATGTGTATTTTGTTATTTTATTCAATGCTCATAGCAGGTACCAGCTTATAGGTTAGCTTGTGGTTACTTATGACTGTAAGCACCATTGTCGTGACTAAGGGGTAGCCTCGGCTCATGAAAAATTCATAATATAAGTTCTTATTTGGGACCACTAAGATAAATAGCAATGTAAGACATCAAAAATATCATATCAAAACCTCTCACTTAGGTATCACTTTCATAAGAGAGGAAAATAATGTTCAAGTAAGGCCAATAATATCTATTCAAGCCACCACACGAGCATCACAATAATAGTAAAGAAATTTAATGCACAAATAAGGTTTGTGATGTCAAATAAAGCCCCCACTCAAGCATCACCACTGATTTATCTCCCAAGCTAAAAAAACATGCAAATAAGCCACCACATAGGCAGTGTGATAACAATATTAATCGAAAAATATGATTTTTCCAATCTAATTTCCCCAATCCATAGCATGCTTTACAAGAATAGTTAACTATCCAATCTAGTCTATAGAAAGTTAAAGTCATAACCTACCCTAAATATAGAAATCCAAGCCTAGAACCTTTAACATAGAGACTTACTCTCATGAATGCTCTTAGAATGAGGAAAATCTATCCAAAACATAATCTACGAATCAAAAAGATTCTAAAAATACTCATATTTACGATATTTAAATGGGTCAAAAAAATGGGTTCGAAAAATAGATTTGAAATTTAAAGAGTTAAAACTAATATATATATATATATACATATAAATATATACATATATATATATAGAGAGAGAGAGATTCAGAGAGAGAGAAGTTTATAGATAACAACCAACATGAAAATGAGTTGAAATCCATGAAAAACTATTTTAACAGCTAAACAAAAAAATACAAATTTAAGTTTAAAAACAAGACAAAAATATATTTTTGAAAATATCATCAATAGGAATTAACAAAAATAAGAGTGTTGATATTACCCAAGAATGAATGAGCCATCATGGAACCTACTAAAACCCACCAGTAGGTAAGACTACACCGTAACCCAGAGATAAGGCAATGTTTTACTCTGGTAGAAACATCCAACATGGACCAAATATACAAAAACAATTATAAAGACGGTATTTTAATAGAGTAGATTTAACACCCCAAGTCTGTACCCGAATGCTATATGGTGCTTACGACCCCGAAGGATCACAAGCTAACCCTTGACTGATATCTGCTATGAGCACTAAATAATATACTGTAATAAATGCAAAAAATAGACTGAAATGCCATAAGGTTAAAAATCTGTAATTACTGAAATAGTGTATCAACTGAATAACAATTTATAAAACTGGATACTATTTGAAACTTGTCTGAAAAGCCTCTAATCTGAACTGTCTGAAAGTTGAGTTGATGGGACAATTCTTTAACTAACTCCATCTACTAAAATATTGAGTCTACTAAAATAATGAAATGAAAGCATATCCTCGATAGAAGAGGACTCACTATGAAATCTACTGTTGGCTGAATTTGAATCTATCTATGCGCGATCGGGAACCTGAGCGTTCGAACCTATGATATGATACATCATAGAGCAAAGAAAGAGTATACGCCAGTACGTGTAATGTACTAGTATACTAGATGAGGTAAGGCTGAATGCAAGGTTTCATATGCATGAACAATAACTGACTGAATGATATAGAGAAACTGAATATGAGAGCATATGGAAAATCTATAAATGCTGTAAATACTGAATATGCAATACTGTGTATATATACATTGTACTAAGATTTTCTAAATCTAAGTAATTGATTATCTGAAATTACTGATAATTGAGTTATTGATACTGATTGATTGTATCTGACAGTCCTGATTCTGTAGAATTGAACTAAGTTCTATTCTGAAGACTGAGTATAGAACTGTGGGAGGTAATCATCTAACCGACAAGCCTAAAATAAGATAAGATAGCTAAGTTGGCGTTCAATCTGCAACCCTAATTGGAATGGTGTTAGCACCATTCCATGGGTAAAGACAAGCTAATAGTTACCCTTATATAATAGGTACTCTAACGAGAATAGTAGAACCCTCATCTGACAGGTGAAAACACCTCATTAACACTCAAATGGAAGGTATGATATCTCAACCTAGGCTGGCTATGTAGTTATGGAATGCAAGTATTGATTCTAATGATCACACCCTCCACTAGAATGTGAGCCCCCATCCTTAGGTTCACTTGGTGCTGAATCCTACTCCTAACTTAAAAACACTGAACTGAGTATACTGAATTGAACTAGACAGGACTGATACTGAGGTTACTGAGTTTTCTTGATTTTTGTAACTGACTGAGTTCTACTGATCATGACATGACTGAGACTATTCTTTAACTAACTCTGGCTCTAGGTAAATAGCTAAATTGTCGGGTATTAAATACCCCCAGGACTCGATAGCATGAAAAGTAAAGCATAGCATAATCTTGAATAACATAACACTGTTCACTTGTTCATAATTCATTCATAGAAACATTTTATCAAACACTTGTAAGGCATAAGCTTGTACATGATTAGGGACCACAAAATGACATGTCGTGATTCCACTATCTACTTCACATAGGCATTTTAGCAAACACTTGGGGAGCGTGGAGTATTTCACAAGATAATGGTCAACACATGAACATCGTAAATAACTACTAAATTTCAATGTCTATGGTTTAGCCTGCAATTCATATAATCCATCACATAACTATCTTAATTTCATGGAAACTTATAATTAAACATGTATTGGATCCCAATTTCTATCATGAACATAAATACATTCAATTCCAAGCATAGAAATCATAAATTATAATTCTTGAAGTATTAAAAACGGATTCTTGGACTCTATGGGTGAAAGGAACCCATAGATAAACGCCTAACATACCTTGGAATATTTATTCTTGAAGGTTCTTGGAGAAATTCTTGAGTTTGTTCTTGATTTCTTGAAGCTAGGATTTTGTATCTTGAGAGAGAATGCTTTTTTTCTTGAGATAAGTGAGCAAATAATAAGATGATAGGCTAATTAGGGCTTTAATCCCATGCTTAGGATGACTGGAATGAAGGAAAAAAGACCTAAAATCCCTTGGAAATTAAATCTTGGAAGTAACTAAAAAATCACAATTTTCACCCCTGGATAGCATCGCATCTCTGGAAATTGACAACTTGGAAAATTCATGGTGTCACTATGCGAAGGTATCGCGTTACCACTTTTGATACGACCTAGAAGTTCACTACAACACGGTGGGATCGAGTTGGTACACTGGAAATCATCAAATATGAAAATAAGATTTGGCGTGATGCGCTGGTATCGTGGTACCTCACTGGAAACCGACAATTGCCATTTTGGCATACTCCGCGATGCACTACTAGACAGAATGACGGTGTTTAACGACTGAAACTTAAAATAGCCATAACTTCTTACTCAGTTATCAGATTTAGACAAATTTTATATCTTTGGAAAGCTAATTTAATTTTCTATGCAATGGCAGTCTCTAAAATGAAAAATACTAAGTATTTTAAAAATTTTATATTAGATAACTCATGGAGTGAGAGTTAATTTTTGCTAAGAAAATAAGGGGTATTACAGTCGAGAATCCATAACATAAATACTAGTCACACGACTGGTATTATCAATACAAGTTTATCTAAGCTTAACCATAGGAAATACTACTCAAAGTCTAAATAGTCTTGTACATATGTCTAGAATACAAAAGAATGAATAAAGATAGGAGGGAAATGGGCAACTCAAAACTCCAAGAGCTCACCCTATCTTTGGAAGGTCAACATTGCACGAATTCAACTTAATGACAACAACTAGTAATTGGATCTGCACCAAAAAGGTACAAGAGTGTAGTATGAGTACCAAAACAATGGGTACTCGTAGGCATCATCGATCGACTAAGCAAAATCATGACATAAAGATGATACAAAGTAAGACAATATATCTATGTCAAGGTACAAAATCAAACCTTAATTATTTTCGTCATCGATGCATATAATCAATAATCAAAGTAGAACAATACTACAACATATCCATTCGTCATGCGCCAATACCATTATACATAAGAAGTAAATGCTCCAAAAGATAAAGTGTCTCTAATTTAATCTTAATCTCATAAATACCAAGATGATATACAAATATTCGTTAAGCATAATTAAAAGAACCCACCTCAGCATCCCAAACCACTGGGGAGTTTATCCAAAAGAGCATAAAGGTAAGAAACTCATCATAGCCTCACATATCACTGGAGAGTACATTAAAGAATTAAATTACCAAGTATATAATCATATAACTAACTCATGAATATCCATGGTTTACCACTTTCACATAAATGGTCATTGCCAAGTTTATGATCATCATCAATTACCACTATTGAATTAATAAATATCAAGTACACACGATCATACTCATAAAGCTATTTAGATATCTAACTAATCAATATAATATATCTACTCATTTAGAATAACCCAAATACTCTTTACCAAGTTACTAATCCACTAGTCTTTCGGACCTTCATTTATTAGCCTAGCCGATTTTATAGAGATTTTCCCATTCAAGAAATAGCAATTAATTATCATTCACTAGGTACCGAACATCTATATCTAGCCATAATGTGCTTAAGCGATAGTCCATTTAATCAAATTCATTCCTAGTTATAATAGGTGCACTAGTCACCATATAAGAAAAGGTTATTTTTTATCAGACACACTTATCTATCTATTAAACAATGCCTCTTATTAGTTAACACCATAATCTCTAAGTCAACAATTAAGCAACCAATGACATTACATATTAGGTATCAATATAAATGATCATCAACAATGATAATTTAATTTATTCACTATCCATTTACAAACAATCAGATCTTGATCAAAATTTCGATTTAGACTCTTTTAGTGCTAGTGAGCAAGGATCTAGAAATAGAAACTATCAAAACAAACTAAAACATTGTAGATCTAGCTTTTAACTTTTGGATCTATTACTACAAAATGAAATTCAACTTTTTTTTTTTTAACTCTAGACTCTTTTTTTGTGATGATTTTCTTACGATCCAAGACTTAGAGTTGTGGGAACAACTCTAATACATGGCTTTGATACCAAATGATATGATAAAATACTATTAAAACCTAAACTAACCTGAAGAAAATGAGATGAAGAATAGATGACAGCAGAATTCAATAAACCACACGAATTCACAACACAAACACAAGATACATTGAACAAAACAATAAGGATAGTAGTGAGACATAAACCTTTACCAATAATAAGAAACAAGGTGTATATCAAACACTAAGACTCATTACAAACAATAAAGGTAACACCACACTATTAGGTTGACAAAATAGGGAATCAACTCCTCAAGCACCAACCTTTCTTAGACAAATTGTCAATAAGAGTGATTCTACAATCTAATCAACCCAAATTATGGTTTTCTACTCCTAATTAGAAGAAAGAAAGTCTACAATGTGAGTTCACTCAATAATTCATCAAAAGATAATAAAAATAAATCCTAAAAAGTCTATTTATATTTATTAAATGTACTGACCAACTAATAAAATGCACGGTGGCACAATGTGGAAGTATCGTGATGCCACTTTGGATGCGACCTGGAAGTTCACCACGATACGGTAGGATCACGTTGGTTCATTGAAAATTGACAAATGTGAAAATAAGATTTGGTACAATGCATCGGTATTGCAGTACCTCAATGGAAACTGACAATTACCATTTTGGCATACTTCGTGACACGTTACTAGCCTAAATGATGGTGTTTAACGACTAAAAAATACAAATAGCCATAACTTCTTACCTAGTTATTGAATTTAGGCTAATTTTATATCGTTTATAAGCTAATTCAATTTCCTACGCATTGGCAAGCTTTATACTGAAAAATAATGAGTATTTCAAAAATTTTATATTAGATAACTCATGGACAGAAAGTAAATTTAGGCTAAGGAAATCCGATGTATTACAATATCTCCCCTTGGGATCATTCATCCTTAAATGAGACTGATTTAGATAAGAAACACTGATACACTAAGCTGACACACTGAACATGCATATCTGATGCATGACTACATGACAGAACTACTGACAAACTAAGTTCTCATACTAAACATGTATATCTGATGTATAGAATACATGATTGAAGCTACTGATAAGATGAGTTTTTGCACTGAACATGCATATCTAATGCATGAGTACATGTCTGAACTGATTCATGAATGCATAACTGAATAAGCAACGGTAATGGATACTAAGTTTATAATTATATTTGAACATAGAACTGAGAAATACTAACGAAGACTATTACCTTATAATAAGTTTGAGTTTGTGGAGAAAAGGTGAGGGTACTTGGTTCACATATCTATTTCTCCTTCCCAAGTAGCTCCCTCAACAGACTGATTCTGCAAAAGAACTTTAACCAAGGAAACTTCTTTGTTCCTCAATCTGCGAATCTAACAATCAAGGATTTGGACTGGAACCTCTTTGAAAGAAACATCATCCTAAATACGTACATCCTTTAAATAAACTATGACTGTTGGGTGACCAATTCATTTCTTTAGGAAGGATACATGGAATACTGGATGCAATGAAGTAAGATCTGAAGGCAACTCGAGCTCATAATCTACCTTTCTAAAATGACTGAGAATTCTGTAAGGACCTGCATATCGGGGATTGAGCATTACCTTCTTTCCCAAACTCTCTACCCCCTTCATGGGAGAGATTTTGAAGAACACAAACTCACCGATCTCAAACTCAAGATCTTTTCTCCTCACATTTGCATAAGATTTTAATTGTCTCTGGGCAGCCCTAAGTCTTTCTATGATTAACTGAACCTTCTCTAAGGAATCAAATACTAAGTCAGGCCTTACTACTGCGGTCTCACCTACTTCAAACCAACCAATTGGAGTTCTGCATCTCCTACCATAGAGAGCTTCAAATGGAGTCATCTGAATACTGGAATGATAGTCATTATTATATGAAAATTCGATCAAAGGCAAGTGGTCATCCTAACTACCCTTAAAATAAATAACACATGCTCTCAGCATATCTTCTAAAGTTTGAATGGTCCTTTCTACTTGACTATCTGTCTAAGGGTGGATAGTTGTACTGAGATGAACTTGGGTACTAAGACCCTTTTGGAATACTTTCTAGAAATTAGAGGTAAACTAGGTACCTCTATCTAAGATGATGGATACTTGGACTCCATGTAATTTAGCCAACTCTCTAATATAGAGTTTGGCATAGTCCTCAACTTAATAGAAAGTATGAACTGGCAAGTAATGAGCTGATTTGGTCATCCTGTCTACGATAACCCATATAGAATCATACTGATGATGAGTATGAGGCAAACCCATCACAAAGTCTATGTTTATTTCTTCCCATTACCTGAACTCCTGCATGGACCCACTAGGATTCTGGTGCTCAATCTTAACTTACAAACATGTAGAGCACTTAGCTACAAACTCTACAATATCTCTCTTCATCACACTCCACTAATAGATCTCCCACAAATCACGGTACATCTTAGTGGACCCTGGATGAACAGAGTAAAGTACCCCATGCATTTCTTTAAGAATTCATTGGCTTAAGTCGTCTACACCTAGTACACATAGCCAACCCTGGTAATTCAAAAGACCATCTCTGCCTTGGGCGAAAACCTCTACTTTCTGATCTCTGACTGACTCTTTCAACTTTACCATATTGGGATCTTTTCCTATTTTTCCTTTACCTTGAAAACTAGAGATGATTTTAAACTGCTCTAAACCCACACACCACCTTCTGCTGAATCGACTAAGAGGGCACCTAGTTAGGCAAGTTGATAAACTTCCTAAACTAACTTCTTCTTACCATTCTCAAGATGCGCAACACTTCCCATAGATAATCTATTGAGAGCATCATCCACGTATATTGGCCTTTCTCGGATGATAAAGTACACTCATGTCATAGTCTTTTAATGATTCTAACCACTTTGTCTAACACAAATTTAAATCTTTCTAATAAAAAACATACTACAAGCTTTTGTGATCTATTAACACATCTATATGTACCCCATACAAGTAATGCCTCCAAATCTTTAAGAAAAAAACTACAGTTGTTAACTCAGGATCATGAGTAGGATAATACTTCTCATGGGGCTTAAGCTTTCTAGAGGGGTAGGCTATTACATTACCTCTCTGTATGAGGACACAACCCAGACCTACTTTAGATGTATCATTGTACACAAAAAGCTCATCTGAACCATCTCATAGAGTTAATACTAGGGCTGAGGTGAGTTAAGTCTTCAACTCTTGAAAACTCTTCTCATAAGAATCTGACCACTAAAACTTGACTTTCTTCTGAGTCAATTTGGACATAGGGGATGCAATAGATGAAAACCCTTCAACAAGTCGATGGTTATAGCTAGCTAAAACCAAGAAACTCTTGATATCTAATAGAGAAATAGGTCTAGGTTAGTTTCTCACCACCTCAGTCATTTGAGGATCGACTCTAATACCATCACGAAAAATAATATGACCAAGGAATTATACTAAACTTAGCTAAAATTTGCACTTACTGAATTTGGTGAATAACTGATGAGTTTTGAGAGTTTGAAGTATGATATTGAGGTGATCTATGTGATCATTCTCACTACCAAAATAGACGAGAATGTCATCGATGAATACTATAATGAACATGTCCAAGTACTTCTTGAACACTTATTTTATCAAGTCCATTAAAGCTTCTCGGGCATTAGTAGGACCAAAGGGCATGACTAGAAACTCAAAGTGACCATACTGGGTTTGAAAATCTATTTTTGAAATGTCACATTCTCTAACTCTGAGCTAATGATAGCCTGGAGGTCTATCTTAGAAAAGTAACTAGCACCCTGAAGTTGGTCAAACAAGTCATCAATTATGGAAAGTGGATATTTATTCTTGACTTTGACCTTCATCAACTGATGGCAGTCTATACCCATTCCTAGGGAACTATCTTTCTTACCAACAAATAAGACTTATGTGCCCCACGGGGAAATACTGGTTCTGACAAATCCCTAATATAGAAGATCATTCAACTATTCTTTTAGCACTTTAATTTCTACTGGTGCCATTCTGTATGGCAGAATAGATATAAGCTGAGTATCTGGAATAAGGTCTACTCCAAAGTCTATTTCCCTAAAGGGAGGAACTCCAGGAAGATCTTTAGGAAACACATCTGAAAATTCATTTTCTACTGGAACTGACTCAAGACTGAGAGTTTTTGAAATAGAGTCATTGACTCGTATAAGATGATAGACACATCCCTTAGATATTATTTTTCTCACTCTACGATATGAAATCAACTGACCCTTAAGTGCTGTATTACTACCTTTCTATTCAAGGATAGGTTTATTTGGAAACTTAAAATGAACAATTCTATTTCTATAATCAGGTGAGATACATGAATAGAGCCAATCTATGCTAAGAATGGCATCAAAATATATCATCTCTAATTCTATTAAGTCTGATGAAGTAACTTTCTAGTAGAGACTGAGAATGGTTATATTAAGATTTCTGGTTTGACTTTGAAGTTGATTTCTATGTAAGGAGATACAAAAGATCACTAAATATAATAAGGCATAAACATGTAAATGGAAAATCTATAATGTACCATTGACCATATCAGGAGAACTTTCTTGATCTTTTCTGGACTGAAGTGCATAGAGCTTGTTTGAGCGTTGCCCACTGGTGGTACTAGAAGTGACACCCTACTTATTTGGGCGATTGGACTGAGCTGAAGGATGGTTTACTGACCCTGGGAACCTGACTGAGGACAATCTCAGACTCTATGGTCTAGCTTGCCACACCTAAAATAAACATCACTGCCAGCTCAGTAGACACCATTAAGGTTTTTGCCATATGTTCGACATAGAGTATTTGTTCGGGCACTGCTGACACTTTCATGAGATTTAGATCCTGGTACCCTATCTTTGTAACTATTTTTGAACTTAGGGACTGCAGCACTGGCTAAGGACAGAGCTAGAACTAAATACTTTGGATGAAACTGGAAATGATTACCGCCCTCTGACTTAGGCTGATTAAAATTGAAGCTACCAGTTCTAGCTCTCTTATTCTGCTTCTTCCTCTTTCTATTTTTAGCCTTTTCTATCTACTGAGCATAGACCATGAGCATGGATATGTCCATCTCCTTAATCAGCATCGTTGTTTTACACTCTTTAACCATACTATCTAACACTTTTGACACAAATCTTGCTCATTCTGGACCTACTGTCTACCACTACATGGGGAGCATATCTGGCTAACTGACTGAACTTGAGAGAATACTCTTTCACACTTATACTACCTTGCCTGAGGTTAATGAACTCTAACACCTTGGCTTCTCTTAGCTCTAAGGGAAAGAATCTATCTAGGAATGTAGTAGTAAACTCTTCCCACTCTAAGGGCGCTGCATTTTTGCCCCTATCTACCTCCCACTACATAAACTATGTATGACCCACATCCTATAGCCGATAAGCAGCTAACTCAGCAATCTCACTAGAAGTCATTCCCATGATTTTTGTGACTTTCTGAACCTGATCGAGGATCTCCTATAGATTCTCTTGTGACATAGATCCGGAGAATAGGGGAGGATTCATGCGGGTAAATTCCCAAATCCGGGCTACAGGAGTATTGGCTAGAGTAGTGAATGCAACTCTGAATTCTGCATGGGAAACATGTTCATTCAGGGGATCTGCCTTAACGGGCTGGGATGCTGACTGATTTTTTATTCTACTTTCGTTAGTCTTTTTAGCAGGCATGTTCTGTAAACAAAAGAAAGAAGTGGATTAGACTAAGAGATTAACTTGAGGTCAGGTTCACTCGCATGATATAAATACTAAAAGTAGGGGAACTTTTACTAAAATATCTCATAGCCTCCAATCCATAAGTGTGGTGCGCTACACACCTATGCACGAGAGTCTATGCGATGCGGCTTTCAGATTTCCTAGGAATTTGTTAAACCTTAGGCTTTGATACCACATTTGTAACACCTCGAGTCTGTACACCGGATGCTACATGGTGCTTACAACCCCGAAGGACGACAAGCTAACCTATGAATGGTATATGTAGTGAGCACTAAATAATATACTTTAATTAATACAAAAAATAGGCTGAAATGCCATAAGCTTAAAAATCTATAAATACTAAATAAGTGTATCAACTAAAATAACAATCTGTAAAACTAGATACTGTCAGAAACTAGTTTGAAAAACCTCTAATCTAAACCTTCTCAAAGTAAAGTTGATGGGATAATTCCCTAACTAACTCCATCTACTAAAATACTAAGTCTACTAAAATAATGAATTGAAAGAATATCGTCGATAGATGAGGACTCACTACTAAATTTACTGCTGGCTGAATCTGAATCTGTCTATGTACAGTTGGAAACTGGAGTGTCCGAACCTATGATATGAGACATCACAGCGCAAAGAAAGAGTATGCGTTAGTATGTGGAATATACTGGTATGCTATATGAGGTAAGGCTGAATGCAAGGGTTCATATGCATGAACAATAACTGAAAGAATAATACAGAGAAACTGAATGTGATAGTATATGGAAAATCTATAAATACTGTAAATACTAAATATGCAATACTGTGCATATATATACTGTAACTGAGTTTTTTTAAAGCTAAGTGTTGAGTTCTGATACTGAGTAACTGATAATCTGAAGTTACTGATAACTGAGTTACTAATTCTGATTGACTGTATCTAACAGTCCTAATTCTGTAGAATTGAACTGTGTTCTATTTTATAGACTGAGATAGAAACTATGGGAGGTAATCATCTAACCAACATGCCCCAAATAAGATAAGATTACTGAATTAGGGTCAAATTTGTAATGTTAATTGGAAGGGTGTCTGTACCGTGCCACAGCTAAAGACAAGCTGAGAGATACCTTCATCTAACAGGTACTCTAACGAGAATGGTGGAACCCTCATCTGACTGGTTAAAATATCTCATCAACCCTCAATTGGTAGGTTTGATATCTCAACCATCGCTGGCTACGTAGTTCTGGAATACAAGGACTGCTACTAAGAATCACACCCTCTACTGGCAGGTGAGCCCCCATCCTTGGGTTCACTCGGTGCTGAATCCTACTCCCAACTAAAAAACACTGAACTAGGTATACTGAACTGAACTGGATTGATACTGAGATTGCTGAGTTTTCTTGAGTTCTGTAACTGGCTGTGCTCTAATGATCGTGACATAACTGAGACTATTATTTAACTGACTCTGGCTCTAGGTAAACAAATAAATTGTCGGGTATTAAATACCCCCAGGACTCGATAGCATGAAAAGTAAATCATAGCATAATCTTGAATAACATAGCATTGTTCACTTGTTCATAATTCATTCATAGAAACATTTTATCAAACACTTGTAAGGCATAAGCTGGTACATGATTAGGGACCATGTAATGACATGTCATGATTCCACTATCTACTACACATAGACATTTTAGCAAACACTTGGGGAGCGTGGAATATTTCACAAGATAATGGTCAACACATGAACATCATAAATAATTACTAAATTTCAATGTCTATGGTTTAGCCTGCAATTCATATAATCCATCACATAACTATCTTAATTTCATGGAAACTTATAATTAAACATGTATCGGATCCCAATTTCTATCATGAACATAAATACATTCAATTCCAAGCATAGAAATCATAAATTATAGTTCTTGAAGTTATAAAAATGGATTCTTGGACTCTATGGGTGAAAGGAACCCATAGATAAACACCTAACAAACCTTGGAATATTTGTTCTTGAAGATTTTTAGAGAAATTCTTGAGTTTGTTCTTGATTTCTTGAAGCTAGGATTGTGTATCTTGAGAGAGAATGCTTTATTTCTTGAGATAAGTGAGCAAATAATAAGATAATAGGCTAATTAGGGCTTTAATCCCCTGCTTAGGCTGACTGGAATGAAGAAAAAAGAACCTAAAATCCCATAGAAATTAAATCTTGGAAGTAACTAAAAAATCACAATTTTCACCTCTGGATAGCGCCGCGTCTCTAGAAATTGACAACTTGGAAAATTCATGGTGTCACGATGCGGAGGTATCGCGTTACCACTTTGGATACGACCTAAAAGTTCACCACAACACAGTGGGATCGCGTTGGTACACTGGATATCAACAAATGTGAAAATAAGATTTGGCATGATGTTCTGGTATCGTGGTACCTCACTGGAAACTGACAATTGCCATTTTGGCATACTCTGCGATGCACTGCTAGACTGAATGATGGTGTTTAACGACTGAAACTTAAAATAGCCATAACTTTTTACAAAGTTATTAGATTTAGGCAAATTTTATATCTTTGTAAAGCTAATTTAATTTTCTACGCAATAGCAGTCTCTAAAATTAAAAAAACTAAGTGTTTTAAAAAATTTATATTTGATAACTCATGGAGTGAGAGTTAATTTTGTCTAAGAAAATACGGGGTGTTACAGTCGAGAATCCATAACATGAATACCAGTTACACGACTGGTATTGTGAGTACAAGTTTATCTAAGCTTAACCATAGGAAATACAACTCAAAGTCTAAATAGTCTTGTACATTTGTCTAGAATACCAAAGAATGAATAAAGATAGGAGGGAAATGGGCAACTCAAAACTCCAAGAGCTCACCATGTCTTTGGAAGATCAACATTGCATGAATTCAACTTAATGACAACAACTAGTACTTGGATCTGCACCAAAAAGGTACAAAAGTGTAGTATGAGTACCAAAACAATGGGTACTCAGTAGGCATCATTGACCGACTAAGCAAAATCATGATATAAAGATGATACAAAATAAGACAATATGTCTATGTCAAGGTACAAAATCAAACCTTAATTATTTTCGTCATTGCTGCATATAATCAATAATCAAAGTAAAACAATACTACAACATGTCCATTCGTCATGCTTCAATACCATTATACATAAGAAGTAAATGCTCCAAAACATAAAGTGTCACTAATTAAATCTTAATCTTTTAAATACTAAGATAATATACAAATATTCGTTAAGCATAGTTAAAAGAACCCACCTCAGCATCCCAGACCACCGGGGAGTTTATCCAAAAGAGCATACAGTTAAGAAACTCATCAGGGCGTTACATACCACAGGAGAGTACATTAAAGAATCAAATTACCAAGTGTATAATCATATAACTAACTCATGAATATCCATGGTTTACCACTTTCACATAAATGGTCATTTCCAAGGTTATGATCATCATCAATTACCACTATTGAATTAACAGATATCAAGTACACACGATCATACCCTTAAAGCCATTTAGATATCTAACTAATCTAAATTATATATCTACTCATTTAGAATAACCCAAATACTCAAAAGACAATAATACCTTCAATGAACCCAATTAGATGCAACTTTGGAGTTTATTTCTAGGATCCTCTTCACACATTAGCATGTACACTCCATTAGGAGAACTCATGACATAATCACAAGCTGCTATCTTCATGTACATTACTTGTAGACCATGCAACTCTTTGGATTGACTCCTTATAAATGGCCGTGAGCTTCTTACTCCCATATCATCTTGTTTAAATTTGAAAAAGAATAGAATAATTGATGTAACTATCCTTATGGTGGGAATGGGTGTATATGGCTGCTATGGAAGAAACATATAAATATGAAAGTCTTACACATACATGAGTAGTATATTCACTGTGAGGTAGAAAATATGACCAGTAACTTTAAAGATAAAGTCACAGTGGTGTATGCTAGGAATGAGGTGAATATGAGACCAATTCTATGGAAGGAACTAAAGCAAATAAGTACAGGAAGACAAGAATCATAGATACTAAGTTGAGATTTTAATAATGTGCTAACAACAGATGATAGAGTGGGTCAACCAATTATAGAATGAGAAGTACAAGGGTTCAGAGATATGATTGATAATCTGCATCATACTAATATTAGATCAAAAGACAGCTTTTTCACAAGGTGCAATAAGTGGCAGAGGGAAATAGGGTGTATAGGAAAATAGATTGGGTACTTGGGAACCTTGAATGGCTATAGATATTTGTCCAGGCTGAGCTTGATTACATGGTTCTAGGTGTATCCTATCACTCCCCAGTTATGATTTAGTGTATGTAGAGGACCATCTTGTACCAAAACCATTCAGATTATATACCATAGTCATAGAATAACCCTACTCCTATAAAATAGTGCAAAAAGTATGGAAGGTACCTAAGGAAGGTGATGCAATGATAGTTGTATGGAATAAGCTGAAAAAGCTAAAAATAGCAGTAAAACATCTAAAAAATCTCATGGAAATTTATTCTCACAAACTGACTCGATCAAGGAAACAACTAGAGACAGTGCAATCATATATAACCATATAAATGTTTGATCAGTCGTTGTTTGAGCTAGAAAAATCTATATTAGCAGAAATCCATAAGTGGATCTTAGTGGAGGAGAAGGTATTGAGACAAAAATCTAGTGCTTGTTGTATTGAATGTGGGGATGCAAATACAAAGTACTTTCATGCTTAGTTAAAAATCAGAACAAACCACAAGACTCTAGCCTCTATCTATATTGAAGGTGGGGTGAAAATAATTGGTCTTTTGGAAGTAGAAAATGAATTCATTTGTTTCTTTAAATCACTTATGGGAAAGAAAGAAGTGGAGTTACCTTACCCTGACTCAATGGTAATACAGAAAAGGCCAAGACTAGACAAAGACCAGTAAAATAGAAGAGGTCACATTATAGGAAATAGAGCAAGCTATAAAAGTTATGCCACATGACAAAAGCCCTGGAGTAGATGGATTCTTCATAGAATTTTTTTCAATCCAATTAGGTTCTGGTTAAAACAAAGGTATGTGAAGTTATGCACCAGTTTTTCCTAAAAGGCAAGATGATGAAGTCATGGAATCACATAACACTCACCTTAATATCTAAAGTACCTTAACCTACTAAAGTGAAGGACTTTAGGCTTATAGATTACTGCTTTACCATGTATAAAGTGATCGCAAATATCCTCACAAAAAGAATTAAAAAATACTTAAATGGTATTATTGGGAGCTCACAATCTGCATTCATAGAAGGAAGGGACATTTAAGATAATATACTCTTAAGCCACGAGCTATTCAAAGGGTACACCAGGAAATGGATCTCCCCCAGATATGTACTAAAGGTGGATATTAGGAAGACTTATGACATCCTTGAATGTAGTTTTCTGTAGCCTATGCTGAATGAGTTAGGGTTTCCACAAAAATTCATCCAATGGGTAGTGGAATGTGTGTCCATAATGTCTTATTCTTTAATGCTAAATGGAGGTTTTACAAAGCCTTTTAAGGATAATAGGGGGTTAGGTAAGGGTGACCTCATATCACTATTCTTGTTTGTTATAAAAATGGAATATGTGCATAGAGAGATGATACAACTATCTGTAAACAAATAATTCCACTTCCACCCAAGATACAAAAGATTTGGTCTTATCTATTTATGCTTTGCCGATGATCTCTTAACATTTTGCAGGGCTTATCTTTCATCTGTATCACTATTACAGGAATCCTTTCATAAATTCTCATGTTTCTTAGGTTTGAAAGCCAACCAGGAGAAGAGCTCCATTTACACGGATGGGATCACACCAAACATGAAAGAAGACATACTGCAATTTTTAGGCAATATAGAAGGAAGGCTCCCTTTTAAGTACTTAAGGGTACCCCTATCCACAAAGAAGCTGACAGACTTTCAATGCCTACATCTGGTAGAGAAGTTTACAGCTTGGATTATATGTTGGTCAGCAAAGTTATTATCTTACTCAGGTCGACTACAACTGATAAAGGTTGTTTTGTTTGGCATGCAAAGTTACTGGGCTATAATTTTTGTGCTTCCCAAAAAGATAATCAAGATGCTGGAAGCAGTATGATGATCATTCCTTTGGATAAGATACAATGAATTATCGAAGAAAGCACTGGTCACGTGGGAAAGACTTTGCTACCTAGAATTAGCAGGAGGTCTAAATATTATTGATCTCAAGTTGTGGCATAATGAAACCATTATGAAACACTTATGGGCTATCTCGATGAAAAAATATACCCTATGGATTAGATAGGTACACTACTATTACATAAAGAATATCAAGCTTAAGGACCTAACAAGCCCCAAAAATTCAGCTTAGGTGGTGCAGAAGATCATAGATAGTGGTAAATTCATCATGTTAAACAATGCTACCAAGGGAGTGTAGATCATACCTTGGAAGCCTGGTACAAGGTAACAAATTTAAGATTAAGAAAGCTTATATAGCACTCCAGCCTCAACTATAAAGGGTGGTATGGAAGAACATCACACTACATAAGAGGGTGCATCCTAGATATAAATTCCATCTGTGGCTCGCAATGCAAGAAAGATTATCTACATTTTATCGACTTCAGAAGATGGGGGTAAAAGTTCCTATGATCTAGAGAAAGAAACACTTCACCACTTATTCTTCAGATGTTCTTATAATAAGCAGATATGGACCATAATCCTCATATGGATGAGAGCAAATAGAATAATAGGTACATAGCATCAAGAGGTAGAATGGATATGGAAGATAGAAAAAAAGAAAGTTGTGGTCGCTGAGATGCTCTGTAGTTTTTTTACAATGGTTGTATACAACATTTAGAAAGATTAAAGCATGATGATATTCAAAAATGGTAAAATTGATGCAACTAAAACATGTTATGAAACAGATATACACATGCATATTTAAGGAAGAAACAGCGCTTCTTGGCGGGACAAGCTGCAATTGCTGAATCATTTTCCTTAGGAGAAGTAGAATTGATATTTAGTGTAAATAGATTATGGCTCTTTTAGGCAGAAGATGTATAGATAACATGAATAGGCCATAAAATGAAAAATGAGGTGGTAGATGGCCAACTTCTACCCGACTATGTAATGACTCACTATTTTATTAACGAAAAAAACTGTTAATAAAAAAGAAACTAAACACAGTTCACAAACTAATATTCTAGGCTTCTAGCCATCAAGTAACATAACCACTTTATATATACAACTAGTTATCACATAATCCATTTTCTTGGCGAAATTCCAAAATTATTTCATTTTTTCAAGGTAAATATATCCACTAGGTGAATCCTTACTTTTGCACATGATTACACTTACCAATTACTTAACTAATTGTACGACATATTCTATTTCTATTCACTAATTAGAATCAACAAGATACATATCGCTTAATAAGTGATTAATAGTAGAGAATTATAAACAACTTCCTAAAAAAACATCATATCCCTAATGCATATACAAGCATAATCATACAAGGGCATAACCACACATATACATATATATTTAAATATGGTTATCATACATAGCATCAATACCTCTTGCGGATTCATCATGCATCAACATAACATCAATATATCCTCCGGCCTTGACAGGAATCAACATATAGTCAATATATCCTCCGACCTTTCCTGGCATCATCATAACATCAATATATCCTCCGGCCTTGCCGGACATTATCATAGCATCAATACCTCTTTTGAATTTATCGGGAACCATCATAATATTAAAATATCCTCTGACCTTATGGAGAATCATCATAACATCAATATGCATATATATAAATATATATATATATATATATAAATATATATATATATATATAAATATATATACATATATATATTTTTATCATGACCCAAGGCTACCCCGTAGTTGCAACAACGGTGATTACGGTCTAAGAAGACCACAAGCTAACCCATGAACTGGTACCTACTGTGAGCACTAAATAATATAGTAATAAGATACACATGTGCGAAATTAACTGAATAATACCAAAGGTTTTAAGTACTAAAATTAATACAACGAAATTCTTAAGTTTGAATATAAATGAACATACTGAAAATCTGACTGAAAGATTAACAAATCAACTGACTGTCTGAAATGTCTTAAAGACTCTAAAAATGACTGATGAGAGTTGATGGGACAGGACCCAACTAAATCCAAATGACAACTGAAATAAAATACCGGAGTAAATTGAAATAAACCACCATGTCCTCGATAGATGATGATTCATCATGACTACTGCTGATGATAGTCTTAACTATCTACACATGATCAGGATCCTAAGCATCTGAACCTATAATATTAAACATCATAGTGTAAGAATAGAATATGTGATCAGTACTTTGAATGTATTGGTATGAGAGAATATCTTAGGCTGATATCCATAGGTTCATGTACATGAATAATAACTGACTGAATAAAGAATATGAGGTAACTGAATATAAATACATGAAAACTATGAAATTTGATAACACTCAACTTACACCTTAAATTATTGTAAGGCGGTCGTCGTCAATATATTTACCCAACTTTGGAGTCGGGGTCGAATCCACAGGGAACAATATGAGTGGCGATTAAGCTAATTTGAAGTTATAGCTACAAATTCAATTCAAATAAATGGTACAAAAATATAAAATTAAGATGGGGGTTTTGAAAGTATCAAGTAATGTTGTCACTTCAATATTAATGTTTGTAATCAACATAAATGGGAAACAAGAGCTATGTTCACCAAGGGTTTCGGGAATTGACAAATACTAGGTAATGCTAGAGATTCTTGGAATGATTAGAAAAGCAGAATATCCCTGACGATTATACTATCTGACTTATCTCTCGACCTCACTAGACAATTTACTATCTAATTCTCTCGAACTTATATAACTTATCTATTTCCAATAGGATGTTATCTCAGGTAGATTAATCCAGTTACGGAATTAATCATTAAATAGAAGGTTGGTAGCTTCCGAGTCCTTGTTGATAATTCACGTCCTCTAGTCTATTTCTCTATTAGAAGCAAATAAAATCTAAGGCATAACCTAATGTTTGCAACCAGTAGGTTTCGGTTAAAACAAAAGAACTTCAAGATGTTCCACTACTCTTTGAATCCATTAAACACCTAGTATCATATCAAACCCTAATACATGGATCCCATAACCCCGGCTAATGGAATTAGCCGCTCATGATTTGATGAATGAAAAGACAAGTTGAATCCATAATGATAAGGATAACATACGATTAGATGGAAAACAACAAGTAGTTTCTTCGATTGAATCACAAGGTAGAAACCCAAAAATAGTTGATAAAAACAAGAAGAATAATTGATATAAGAGAGCAATGTTATGTGCCTCTCTTCCTTAGGTTAATTGTCTGATAGATGAGTTATGAATCCCCCCCTTTCAAAACCCTAAAAGATGCTATTTATACTAAAGCCTAATTAAGGTAATAAAATAACAAAATCACAGTTGGGCTCAGATTTAGGTGACGCCATATTGGTGTTGGTCGTCAGGCTTCTGACGGCGTCTCAGAGATGTCGTCAAAAGTCATGCCATCTTGACCTATTCTTCCTCATTCTGACAATGTCCTATGATGGCTTACCACACTTGTGATGGCGTGTAGCAAATGTCATCAGACCTTCAGCTTAGTTCACCATGTTTTGCCACACTTAATGGCATATTCTGACGGCTTACCACACTTGTGATGACATATTGAGAATGTCGTCACTTCATCCAGCAACTCTTCTTTACTGTTCTTCCTGATGCCTTTTTCTGGTAGCTTACCACATCTCTGATAGCTTGCAAGAAATGCCGTCAGACTCATATCAGCTCATTTGTACCAGATTTTACTCTTTTACTCCATTGTTATTTATTTCCATGCATCTTGACTTTCCTACAAAATCTTATGAAATAACATAGAAACACCAATAATTACTTAAGAACTTACAATTATTTCAAGTTAAAAAGTCTTAAATATGCTACAAAAATCTAGCACATCAAAATTTGCGAATGCATGACCAAGCATATAATATGATTTTGAAATAATTTGTAAACTAAAATAGTGAAATCTGGTAACCGAATAACTGATGAACTATATGTTATGGTTAAGCAAACCTGAACTAAATTTTGTACTAAATATTTAATGGAGACTGGTAGATATCATCTAACCGAAATGCCCCAATCTGAGCTAATTGGGGTCTAACCTGTGACCCCAGTTGGAAGGATGTCAGTACCATGCTACAGGTACTAACAATAGTTGTGTGGATCAACTAAAATGAAGTCACGAAGGACTAAAGATTCACCCTCTACTGGCAGCTGCCCTAGTGAGATATGTGCAAACCTCAACTAGCAGGTTAATATCTCAAACCTATGCTATCTATGTAGTTTTGGAAAATAGGGATTTCTACTAAGAGTCTCACCCTCTACTGGCAGTTGAGCCCCTATCCCTGGGTTCACTCTGAGTTAAATCCTATTCCGAACTGAACTAACTCGAAATACTAAACTGATCTAAGTTTAACTGATTATGATAACTAACTTAATGAATAATGCTCATACATATCATAAACCATTTTGAAAAATACTGAGACTAAGTAAACAACTATGTTTCAGGAATTCATAACCCCCAGCACTGAATAGAAGTATCAAAAAGGACATATATAGCTTTACAAATAATAATAGGGATCATTATTCAAAATTTTTCTCTTAGGCACTTCATCAAACACACGAGGGTCATGAGTTAAAGTATGGGAATAGTTAAAACATGTGATAATAGCCTAATTCTAACATTAAAACCATGGATTAAGGAGTTAACATGCTAAACAATCATCATCCGAATGTGTCAAGGGTGAATTGCAACTAAAATGCATGGTAAACTTGATTCAAAATCAAATTTCATGTGAGCTTCATGGATATAATTCATAATAACATGTAAAAAACCATAATTTAAAACTTGAAAATGGATTCTTGAGTTCCATGGGTTAAAAGGGACCATGGATGAACATAAAAAATACCTTAAAGTGTTAATCTTGAAAGAGAATTAACTTTTCTTGAACGTTCTTAGATTGAGAAGCACAATTTATTGGTTTTCTTGAAGAGGAGAAGCTCGAACTTGATGAACTCGGGGAAGGGTTAGGGTTTAATTTAGAGAGAAATTAAGTAATTTGGGCATAAATGCCTTAATTGAAGGTAAATCCCATGTTTTTTACGGATTGGGGCAATGGGAAAAGACAAGTCATCCCCTCTGGGATTTAAACTCGTAACTTGAGTGCCAAGTTAAGCATTAACATGATGTGATGAACCCCTCATCGCTATACCCACAGCAATGCAATGCTATTGCAGGGAAGTACTAGAAACGAAAGACAAACATGCCTCAATCCTCATCTAAAAAATCCAAAACTTCCCCGAGACATGCTTTTTACACCCCTGAACATGAATTAACTAAAAAACATATATCTCAGGGTTGGGAAGGTGACTTTAAAAATCATCAAAGTTAAGAGAACAAAATTAAAACTATGTCCCCAACACATAGCTAAATTTTCAGGTTCTAAACCTCTTATACATGGACTATGAGCTGTGTTGAGCTAAGACTAAAATAAGGTATTACAATATCTACCCCTTGGGAACATTCATCCTTGAATGAGACTAAATAATCTGAGAATACTGAGGGAACTAAAATGATATATTGAATATGCACAACTGAAAAAATGGTTACATGACTGAGTCTGAAACATAACACCTGACTGAACTGATTCATGAATGCATGTAATGAGAGAAAGATGATTATATAGCTGGATCTGAGAATGGAAAAGAGATAATCTAGTTACACCCTTGAATATGAATTAACTCAAAACCTTTACATCTCCAGATCGGGAATATCACTTTATAAATCATCGAAGTTAAGAGGATAAAATAAAACTAAGTCCGTAATACTTAGCTAAATTTTCATGTTCAAATCCTCTTATACATAACTATGAGCTGAACTGAGCTAAGTCTGATATGGTGCATTATAATATCTCCCCTTTGGGAACATCTATCCTCTAATGAGATTAATTAAGCTGAGAATACTGAGGGACTGAGATTACTTGCTAAACATGCATAATTGAAATATGATTATATGACTGAACTGATTTGTGAATGCATGAAATCACATGAAGGTGATATAGCTAGAATTAAGAATGGAAAAGAGGTAATCAAAGAAAAACTATTACTTAAATAGAGTCTAAGTTTACAGAGAAAAGATAAGGTTACTTGGTGTGCATTTTTGCTTCTGCTTCCCAAGTATCTCCCTCAATGGACCAATTCTGCCAAAGTAATTTGACCAAGGGAACTTCTTTGTTCCTCAATCTATGAGTCTGATGATCAAGGATTTCAATTGTGATTTCTTCATAAGAAAGACTATTCTGAACTTCTATACTTTTAATGGAACTACCACAGTTGGGTCGCCAATACACTTCTTTAACAAAGAGACATGGAACACTGGATGGACTAATGCAAAATCTGCAGGCAACTCAGGCTCATAAGCTACCTTTCCAAAGTGGCTCAAGATCCTGTAAGGGCCAACATATTGAGGACTGAGCTTCCCCTTCTTTCCAAACCTTTTCACTTCCTTCATGGGAGAGATTTTCACATGGACTAAGTCACCAACTTCAAATTCAAGATCTCTCTTTCTCATATTTGTATAAGATTTATGTCATCTTTGGGATGTCTTAAGCCTATCTCTAATTAACTAAACTTTCTTTATCGCATCAAATATTGAATCTTTCCCTATCAATGTAGTTTGACCTACCTCAAACCAACTAATAGGAGATCAATATCTTCTCCCATAAAGAGCCTCAAATATAGCCATCTGAATACTTGAATGATAACTATTATTGTAAGCAAACTCAATCAAAGGAAATTGATCATTCGAACTACCCTTAACATCGATAACACATGATCTCAATATTTCCTCTAAGGTGTCCTCTATGCCTGACCATCTTTCTAAGGGTGAAAGGTTGTACTGAGACAAACTTGGGTACCAAAACCCTTTTGGAAAGCTTTCCAAAAGTGAGAGGTAAAATAAGCACCTCTATATGAAATGATAGACAATGGGACTCCATAAAATCTAGCCAACTCTCTAATATTGAGATTGGCATAGTCCTCAGCTGTATAGGAAGTATGAACTAGAAAGAAATAGGTCAATTTGGTCATTCTATCTATAATTATCCATATCGAATCATGCTGATGACGTAAGCTGGGAAACCCTATCACAAAATCCATGTTAACCTCTTCCCACATCAAAGTAGGAATGCTGAACTACTGCATTATGCCACTAGGCCTTTGGTTCTCAACCTTAACCTACTGATAATTAGGACATTTAGCTATGAACTATGCAATATCCCTCTCCATACCACTTAAACAATGGATTTCCCATAAATCATGGTACATCCTAGTGGTTCCTGGTTGAATAGAATAACATACACTATGCACTTCTGCGAGAATTCGCTGCCTCAACTCGTCTACACACAGTACACATAACCTACCTTGGTATCACAACACACCATCTATCCCTAAGGAGAAAACCTCTACCTTCTTATATCTAACTAATTCCTTAAACTTAGCCAGACTAGAATCTTTATCTTTATGCTCCTTCACTTTGGCAACTAAAGAAGATTTTGAACTATTCTGAACCCATACACTACCCTCAGTTGAATCCACCAACCGCACGCCTAATATAGAAAGATGATGAACCTCCCTGACTAGCTATTTCTTATTATCCTCTACATGAGTAATACTACCCATAGACAATCTACTAAGTGCATCTTCCACTATATTGGCCTTGTCCAGATGATACAAAACACTTATATCATAATTTTTCAACAATTCTAACCACCTTCTCTAATGGAGATTTAAATCTTTCTGCAAAAACGCATACTGCAAACTTTTGTGATGCACGAACATATCAACATGAACACCATACAAATAATGCCTCCAAATTTTTAAGGAAAACACAATAGCTATAAACTCAAGATCATGGGTAGCATAATTCTTTTCATGGGGTTTAAGTTGTTTAGAAGCATAGGCGATGACCTTTACCACTTTGCATCAAAATACAACCCATACAAACTTTAGAAGCATCACAGTAAACAACAAATCTATCTGGACCATTTACCAAGGTCAGAACTGGGGCTGAGGTGAGTCTAGTCTTCAACTCCTAAAAACTCTTCTCAAAAGAATTTGACCACTAAAACTTGACTTTCTTCTGAGTCAATCTGGACATGGGGGATGCAATAGATGAAAACCCTTCAATAAACCATCGATAATAGCCAGCCAAATGCAAAAAACTCCTAATATCTGATGGGTCTGGGCTAGCTTTTCAATGCTTTGGTCTTTTGAGGGTCAAATTGAATGCTATCATCAAAAATAATATGGCCAAGGAAAGCTACTGATCTTAACCAAAATTCACACTTAATAAATTTGGCGAACAACTGACGAGCTCTAAGACTGTAATATAATTCAGACATGGTCTGCATGATTATTTTTATTTCAAAAATAGATAAGAATATCATCAATGAACACTATGATGAATATGTCCAAGTACTGCTTGAACACTCTATTCATCAAGTACATTAAAGTTTCTGGTGTATTCGTTAGTCCAAAGGACATAACTAGAAATTCGAAGTGATCATACTGAGTTTTGAAAGCTATTTTTGAAATGTCACATTCTCTGACGCTTAGCCGATGATATCCGAATCTGAGGTTTATCTTATATAAATAACTGGCACCCTGAAGTTGGTCAAACAAGTCATCTATTCTGGTAAGTGGGTACTTATTCTTTACTGTGACTTTGTTCAACTGGCGATAATTAATATATATTCTAAGAGAATCGTCTTTCTTTAGAACGAAAAGGACTTGAGTGCCCCATGGGGAAACACTGGGCATGATGAATACCTTATCTAAGAGGTCTTTCAACTGTTCTTTAAACTCCCAAAGCTCAACTAGAGCTATTCTGTAGGGTTGAATAGAGATAGGCTGAGTATCTCGAAGAAGGTCTATTCCAAAGTCAATTTCCCTTTTGAGAGGAACTCTGAAAATATCTTCAAGGAACACATCTAGAAATTCACTTACTAATGAAATGGACTCTATACTAGGAGTCTCAGAATTAGAGCCTTTTACTCAAATAGGATGGTAAAGATACCTATTCGATATCATTTTTCTGTTTTTAAGGTATAAAACAAGCTTACCCCTAAGTGCTGAAGTAATAATCCTCCATTCAAGGATTGGTTCAATCGGAAATTAAAAATGAACAACTCTATTTCTACAATCAACTAAAGCATAGAATGAGTGGAGCCAATCCATACTAATAATGACATCAAAATTAGCCATGTCTAACTACACAAGGTCTACTGAAGTGACTTTCTGAGATACCATAATCAGGCAGTTTCTGTATACCCACCTGGCTAGAATAGATTAACCCATCGAGGTAGACACTGAGAAAGTCTCTAATAAAGTTTTGGGACAGACATCGAAATTAACAGTTATGTAAGGGGTTACAAAAGAAAGTGAAGCTCCGAGATCTAAAAAAGCATAAGCATGTCTGTCAATGGAAGACCTGTAACATACCCATAACCACATCATGAGAACTTGCCTGATCCTATCGGGACTGGAGTACATACAGTCTATTTGGGCACTGACCACTGGTTGCGCTAGAAGTGGCACCCTACTGAGTTGGGCGACCGGATAGAACTGAGGATGGAAGTACTGACCCTTCTAACCATTCTTTAGGCAATCCCAGACTTTATGGCCTGGCTTTCCATACCCAAAGCAAACCACTTTTGGCTCTACGCATACCCTGATGATTTCTACCATATTTCTGGCAAAGAGGATTAGAGTGACCACTGTTTACATTAAACTGGGAGTTAGAACTTAGCATTCTATCCCGATTATCATTTCTGAACTTTGGTACTTGAGCACTAGCTGAAGACGGAGCTGGGGCTAAAGATTTCTGATAGAATTGAGGATGGTTACCACCCTTCAACCTTGGCTGAGCAATGTTAAAGATACCTGTCCTAGCCCTCTTATTCTCTTTTTCTTTCTTCTTAGCCTTCTCCTCCCCAATCTGCTGAGCATGGACCATAAGCCTAGACAAGTCCTTCTCCTTAATTAACATTGCGGTCCTACACTCGTTAATTATACTATCAGCTACACTAGAGAAAAACTTACTCATTCTAAATCATTTATCAGCCACCATCGAAAGAGCATACCTGGCCAACTACGTAAACTTAAGCGAATACTCCTTCACACTCATTTTACCCTATTTCAAATTTATGAACTCCTGCACCTTAGCTTTCTTTAACTCTAAAGGAAAGAACATGACTAAAAATGTTGTGGCAAACTCCTCCTACTCTATAGGCCCTGCATCTGTACCTCTATTACCTTTTTACTACTTATACCATGTGTGAGATATATTTTGTAATGGTAAGCAGCCAAATCTGCACTCTAACTAGACGTGATACCCATAATGTCAGTCACCTTTTGAACCATGTCAATAAAATCTTATGGTTCCTTATCTGACTTGGATCCTATAAATAAGGAAGAGTTCATCAGTTAAAGTCCTGAATCATAGCTATGGTGGTATTAGCCATAGGAATGGCTGGGATAGCATCCTGATGATTGTTCTGAGCTATAACTGAGTGACCAAAATTAGTGAATGCAGCTCTAAACTCGGCATAATAAATATGCTCATTCAGGGATCATCCTGAACAGACGGAGGTGTAGGGTGATTTCCATTTCTTCTTCCATTATTCTTTCTGGGAGTTATGTTCTGTAATCAGAAGGAAAATTAAATTAGAAATAGTGATTAAACTGAGCTCATGCTCATTTGTACAATATGAATACTTAAAGAAGAGAAATTTTTCCTAAAATGTCTTGTAGCCTCTTGTCCATAAGTGTGGCATGCTTCACACACTTGCACAAGACCTTACTCAATGTGGCTTTTAGACTCCCTATGAATCTTTAAAACCTTAGGCTCTAATACCAAGTTTTGTCACCGCCCTAGACTACCCCTTAGTCGTGATAATAGTGCTTGCCGTCTGAAAAGGCCACAAGCTAACCTATGAACTAATACCTATTGTTAGTACTAAATTATATGGTAATATGATACACATGTGCTGAATTAACTGAATAATGCCAAAGGTTTTAAGTACTGAATTTAATACAATAAAATTCTCAAGTTCAAAATATAAACGAACATAATAAAAATCTGACTAAAAAAATTAACAAATCAATTGACTATCTGAAATGTTTGAAAGCCTCTAAAACTAACTGATAAGATTGGATGGGACAGGACCAAACTAACTTTAAATGAAAACTGAAAGAAAGAACTGAAGTAAACTGAAATAGATCACCATGTCCTCGATAGATGAGGACTCACCACAACTATTGTTGCTGATAGGATGAACTATCTATATATGGTCAGGAGCTTAAGCATCCGAGCATATGATATTAAATATCATATTGCAAGAAAATAGTATGTGATCAGTACTTTGAATGTACTGGAATAAGAGATAAGGTTATGTTGATATGCATAGGTTCATGTGCATGAATAATAACTAACTGAATAAATAGCATGAGGTAACTAAATATAAATACATAAAACTGTGAAATCTGTGAATGCAGGACCAGGTATATAATATGATTCTAAAATAATTTGTAAACTAAAACCCTGAAATCTAGTAACTGAATAATTGATGAATTGTGTGCTATGGTCAAACACACATGAATTGAATTCCATACTAAATATTTAATGAGAATATGGGAGGTATCATCTAACCAATATGCCCTAATCTGAGCTAATTGGGGTCAAACCTATTATCCCAATTAGAAGAGTGTCAGTACCGTGCCACAGGTACTAATAATGGTTGTATGGATCCAATAAAGTGAAGTCTCCAAGGAACAAAGAGTCACCCTCTACTGGCAGATACCCTGGTGAGATATGTGTCAACCTTCAACTTGCAGGATAACATCTCAAACCTACTCTGGCTACATAGTTCTTAAACACAGGGATTGCTACTATGAGTCACACCCTCTACTGGTAGGTGATCTCCCATTCCTGGATTTGCTTGGTGCTAAATCCTACTCCCAACTAAACTAACTCGGATTACTGAACTGATCTAAGTTTAACTGATTATGATAACTGAATGAATGAATAATACTCATACATATCGGAAACCATTCTGAAAAATTCTGAGACTAAGTAAAAATCTATGTTTTGGGTATTTATAACCCGTAGTACTGAATAGAAGTATCAAAAATGATATAAATAGCATTACAAATCAATAGGGATGATTATTCAAAATTCATCTCTTAGGCATTTCATCAAACACACAAAGGGTGTGAGTTAAAGCATGGGAATAGTTAAAACATGTGATAATAGCATAATAGTTACATTAAAACCATGGATTAAGGAGTTAACATGCTAAATAATCATCATCCGAATGTGTCAATGGTGAATTGCAACAAAAACACATGGTAAACATAATTCGGAATTAAAGTTGATATGATCTTCATGGATCTAATTCATAATAACATATAAAAACCATAATTTAAAACATAAAAATTGATTATTGGACTCCATGGGTGAAAAGGGCCCATGGATGAACATCAAACATACCTTAATGTTTTAATCTTTAAAGAGAATTAACTTTTCTTGAATGTTCTTCGATTGGGAAGCATAATTTCTAGGTTTTCTTAAAGGGAAAATGCTTGAACTTGATGAACTTGGGGAAGGGGAAGGGTTTAATTTAGAGAGAATTTGAAGAATCTGGGCATATAATGCCTTAACTGAAGGTAAATCCCATTTCTTTAAGAATTGGGGCGATGGGAAAAGAAAGGATTGCCCCTTTGGGATTTAAATTCATAACTGGTATGCCAAAGTAAGCATCATTGCGATGCGATGAACCCTTCATCGCTATACCAACCGCGACGCGATGCAATAGCGGTGAGGTTCTGAAAATGAAATCCAAACATGCCTCAATCCTAGTCCGAAAAATCCAAAACTTCCCCAAGATATGCTTCTTATACCCCTGAACATAAATTAACTCAAAAAATTATGTCTCAAGGTCAGAAAGGGTACTTTAAAAATCATCGAATTTAAGAGGCCAAGAATAAAACTAAGTCCCAACACTTAGCTAAATTTTCAGGTTTTAAGCCTCTTATGCATTCATTATGAGCCAAACTGAGCAAAGACTAATACAGGGTATTATAAGCTAAATTTTCAGGTTTTAAGCCTATTATGCATTCATTATGAGCTAAACTGAGCTAAGACTAATACGGGGTATATTATATATATATATATATATATATATATATATATATATATATACACACACACACACACATAGCCAAACCAATAACAAATGCAAGCCCAACGAAGAATGGAGTAAAACAGAAGTAAGAAAAGATATATCATTGCTCCTTACCCTTTATTATTAATGCAATATATTAGTAGGGGTATGACCATGTGTATACAAATGATATGAATATCCACATATTTCCGGGATTAGTATGATTATTAGCATAGTCAGTAACATGAAATGATTATACTTTCTAGAATCTCTTTTATTAAGCATGCTTCACAATACTAGCACAAAGGGTTTCTTCAGCACAAACATAAATTTAGTCACTATCCTTGAACATAATACGAATCATAACATAATCCATGACTCAATAGTAATCTTAGCTAATTGATTAAGTGATGGCATAATCGTGTATTCAACTTACAAGTCTATCCATTGCCATTCAAGGGGTGATGGAAAGGTCACAATCAAACATGAACATTATTTTTTAAGTCAATCATCATGAATAACCCACCTACTGGGTTTAACCATCATATTCAAAAATCATATTCTAGGCACTTAACAAATATCAAGGTCACTAACACATTATATAATTCAAGATTAATACCGTCACATTCTTCTGCTAACATCCAAAAATATCTATTCAAGTCTAACATCTACCTGGGACTAGACTAATTCATCTACATCATGTCTTATATATTTAACAATCCATACTAGTTCTATGGTATAATTCTTTCTTAAGTATTACTCTTAGCTCATTCAAGGCATCTAAGGTAAATTTCACCACTAAACATATCTAAGGTCAAATTACCCTTAGTGTGAGTGAACAAGGTCACTCCCATCTAATTAAAACCACTAGAGCATTCTCATACTATTCATGAAATAATAAGTCCAACTAGCCAAGGTTCTAACCTATAAGTTAATCACCATACTATACAAGTTCAACGGCATAAGTAGTTCAACTAATCCCAAATATACCATTTATCATACCAATGCCTAAAACCCATCTACATCTCAACAAGATACTAAAATTATACTATAAAAAAGCACAATTTATCAAAAGTAGGCCTAACCTACCTTGAATCCAAATATAGCTCACGAACCAACGATCTCCGCTTTCCCTTTCCTCAAAGCTTCTCTAAGGATCTACGTGATCAAAAACATAATCAATGCATTATTATGAGAATAACAACACCCATATTGCACCATTGTTCATCGGGTCCAAAACGACACGAAAAACCTCTAAGTGAGTCCCACATATGAAAATCAAGTTTCCAAAACCAACTCAACATTCAAATACCATTAGAAAGTTAAAGCTTTCAAGAAATTTGTGTAAAACAAACATATTAAAATAAAGCCTCAAGACATTTGTTTGGTAAAAAAATTCAAGAAATTAGAGTATGAAATGGAATGATTCTTACCTCAAATTGAATGTTAATCGCAAATATAAAAGTTAAACAAGCTTCTAATTAAGCCCCAAGAGTTAATTTGAAGCTACCAAGCCTTTATAGGGATGCTAGGGTTAAAATGAAGTGAAGAATGCTCAAAAGTCGACCAAAAAGGAAATTTCATACTACCTTAAATGGGGCCCGCAAGGTCAAGACTTATTTTTGACCTTTCAAACTCATTTGTACTCCGATTTTTGCAAAAGAACTATGTAACCCCACTAATTTCAATGTTTTGGATGAATTGGTGAAATGGAATTTTCCTCGTGAGGTCATTTATGCAACATGGGGGTACACCCATATCTTCCAATTTTTTATTTTTCCATCAATGGATCGAAATGAGCTCGAGTGCAGTGGGATCCAAACCAAAGGTCTACCTAGCCAAAAATCTATATTATAGAGTTACTGTCATATACTACTAAAAAACATCATTTTTTTGACAGATGCTGTAGTCCGAATGTGGTCAAACAAGGTACTTTCGACTACTTTCCCATTGTTACAAGGTTGTCGGAATATAGCTTGCCGAAAAAATATTTTCGACTACTGTAGTCAAAAATTTAATAAATAATTATTTAATAACTATAAATCGTCAGACTACAGTAATCAAAAATTTAATAAATAATTATTTAATAATTAATTATTCCAACTACTGTGGTAAATAAAATAATAAATAATTATTTAATAATTATAATTAATCCGACTACTGTGATCAAAAAATTAATAAATAATTATTTAATAATTATAATTATTTCGACTACTGTAGTCAGAAAATTAATAAATAATTATTTAATAATTATCATTATTTTGACTATTGTAGTTGAAAACTTAATATATATTATTTAATAATTATTGTTCTGACTACTTTAATCAGAATTTTAATAAATAAATATTTTTTCCGATTATTGTCGTCAAAAACTAGTAAAAAATTATTTATGAAAATAATTATTCTGACTACTGTAGTCAAAACATTAATAATTAATTATTTAATAATTATTTTACTGACTACTTTAGTCAGAATTTTAATAAAAATATTCACCTAATAACTATATAATTAAATCTTGCATTAGCTTATACTGCTCTCAGAATATAAACAACATAACTAATGTATTTTTCACTGTAGGATCAAACACGACAAATATTTATAAATACAACCAATTTAAAATATCCCAAACAAACATTAAATCAAATAGTTTAAACATTTAAATGTCACAACCAAAAACAAGAGCAATAATAAAACAACTAGCAAATTTAGCATCAAAATGTCACAACCAAAAAAATCTAGTTATCATCAGATTCACTCTCTTTTTTATCATAAAATACTTGAGGCATGTAATTCTTAATTAACCTCTTAAATTTAGCAAACTTAACATCGTTAGCTGCACATTGCTTTGTCAATTCCACAATTTGCTTTTTCATCGCTTTCATTTCTCCCATAGTTTGCAAAGTAGAAGAGGAATTGGGAAGCAATGAAGGACTACTCGAGAATTGGAGAACCTCTATCTCGTAGGTTCTACCTTTCTTTGGACCATCTACCACAGTGTTGGGAAAGACGGGCACACATTCAAAGAGCCCGACAGGGAAGCAGTGAAAAATAACCAAGACTAAACTTTCTCTTTCAACTTGAACCAAGAGGAGACGAGCAAACCAAGAAAAACAAAGTAATATGGCCACAAATGAATTACCACACAAATGTGATAGGATAAGAATAAAGACAATCACACAAGACACCAAATTTACTTCGGTGTGAAGACTAAAAAAACCATGGGACCAAACCTCCACTATAATCACCAAAGAATTACAATATTGTCCTCCAAAATGTCCACCAAACAAGTGTCAAAAAACAAGAAACAATACATAATCCACAGCACCAAACACTAGAGAAATAATGAAGTGAAAGCACAAAAACTGCAGCTACTGTTCGGGAATAAATAACATGAGCTACAGGCCACCAAATCAAGCTCCATCACTTCTTAACCAAAGATCGAGATGAGAGAAACAAGCAGTCCAACAATTAGCTCAATCGGACAAAAAACGAAGCGGGAATCACAATTTGAAGTTGACAGCTGTGGCTGAAATTTAGGTACAAAAATCAACTTTGTTTTTCTCTCTTAGGCTGCTGAAAACTCTCTTTTTGTGATGGTGAATAAGACCTAAAAAGATCAATTTATATGCCCCATAGTAATGGGCCTATGGGAAAAACTGAGTTGGTCCAAATTGGACTTCATTTATCCACATAGGAAGGGAAAAAGACCCAATAGCCCAAGAATTCTCCCCCTCCCAACTATGTGGAGGAGACCACCATCCCGGCAATCATGCAACAATCTTCAAACTTCCCTCTTGGGAAATGTTTAGTCATCATGTAGGAACCATTATCATCATTATGAATCTTCTCAAGTTTATGCAACTTAGAATCAAACACATCCCAAATCCAATGGTATCTCACATCAATGTGATTACACCGACCATGAAATATAGAATTCTTGCCAAGATGTATGGCACTTTGAATGTCGCAATGAAGCACATACCTCTCTTGAGCACAACCAAGTTCCCCCAAGAATCTCTTCATCCAAAGCAATTCTTTACAAGCTTTAATGGCGGCAATAAGCTCAGTTTCTGTAGTAGATAGAGCAACACATTTTTGTAACCTAGATTGCCAAGACACAGCTGCCCCAGCAAAAGTAACCAAATACCCTGAAGTAGATTTGCGAGTATCAGTATCACCGGCCATATCTGAATCAGTATAACCATAAAGAATAGGCTTTCCTGTACCAAAACATAAACTAAGACTAGAAGTGCCACAAAGATATCTCATAATCCACTTCACAGCATTCCAATGTTCTCATCTCGGATTAAAAAGATAATGACTAACAACACCAACAACATGAGCAATATCCGGTCTTATGAAAACTATTGCATACATCAAACTACCAACAGCTAAAGCATAAGGAACTTTCTTCATATCTTCCTTGTCATCATCACCGGAATGACACTACTTTGTCCTCAACTTGAAGTGCATAGCTAAAGGTTTACTGACAACCTTAGCCTTGTCCATGTTAAACCTTCGAAGTACTTTTTTAATGTCCTTTTCTTGTGATAACCACAACTTCTTGGCCTTTCTGTCACAGACAATCTACATGCCACGAATTTGTTTTGCTGGTCCTAGGTCTTTCATAGAAAAAGACTTACTCAACTCTTGATTCAACTTTTGAATCCTGCAAGCATTATGACCAACAACAAGCATGTCATCAACATAAAGCAACACAATAATAAATTCACTATCAGAGAATTTTTGCACAAAAACACAATGGTCTGAAGTAGTCTTCTTGAAGCCCTGCTAACTTATAAAGGAACCAAACTTCTTGTACCCCTTCATAGGAGCTTGTTTCAAACCATACAAGCTCTTTTTCAATTTTCAAACATAATTCTCTTTTTCCTTGACTTCAAAACCATCGGGTTGCCCCATATAAATTTTTTCATCTAAGTTACCATGGAGAAAAGCAGTTTTAAAATCCATTTGCTCAACCTCTAAATCTAGACTCGCAGCTAAGCCTAGAACCATACCAATGGATGACATCTTTACAACCGGAGAAAATATCTCATCAAAATCAACTCCCTTTTTCTGGTTAAATCCCTTCACAACCAATCTAGCTTTGTACCATGGAATTAGATTACCATCTTCATGCTTCACCTGAAAAACCCACCTATTTTTCAAAGCTTTTCTGTATTTAGGCAGCTTAACCAAATCAACGGTGTGATTATCTTTCAAAGATTTTATTTCATCTTTAATAGCATTAAACCACTTTTCTTTTTCTTTACTTTCCATGGATTTATTAGCACTCTCAGGTTCTCCTTCGTCAGTCAAGAGTACATACTCACTGGGAAAATAATGAGATAAAGGTATTCTCTCTCTTGTAGATCATCTGAGAGAACTCTCTGAAACATCAACAACTGGTTGCTGATCAACCATATCAACTTGCAATGGAGCATCAACTTCTTGCTGGTCATTCTGAATATGATCATCATCTTTATTATCAACTTTATTTTCATCATCATAAAGATTTTCTTCAGGAGCAGTAGTCAAAGGAACTGGATCAACATCAACTAGGCTCTCACTACTCTGAGAATCAACCTTCTCAGCTTTGTCAAAATCTTAAATGTTTTGGTCTTCAACACAACATCGTGGATTCTAACAAGTTTCTTCTCAACTGGATCATAGAAATGATAGCTAAATTCATCTTTACCATAACCAATGAAGATACACTATTTATTTTTAACATCCAACTTTGACCTTTCATCCTTAGGAACATGAACAAAAGATTTACACCCAAAGACTCTAAGATGATCATAAAAAGCCTTCTTACAGACCAAACTCTGTCAGGGACATCACCATTCAAAGCAATAGTAGGAGATAAATTGATAACATAAATAGCCATATTAATTTCTTCTCCCCAAAAGGAATCTGGCATCTTAGCATCTCAAAGCATACATCTAACCCTCTCAACTAGTATTCTGTTCATCCTCTCCGCTAAGCTATTCAACTGAGGAGCCTTTGGAGGGGTTTTCTAATGATGAATACCCTACTCTCTGTAATATCTATCAAATGGACCAATATACTCACCACTATTATCTGTATGGATGCATTTCAATTTCTTCCCTTTCTATCTTTCAACCAAGGCCTAAAAATTCTTGAGCACATAAGTACTTTATCCTTGGACTTCAGAGGAAATACCTAGAGTTTGCAAGAATGATCATCAATAAAAATTACAATGTAAAGTGCACCATCATGAGACCTTACTTTAAAAGGACCGCACAAATCAGAATGCACCAACTCCAGCAAATCAAGTTTTCTTGAAGGCGGATAACTCTGAAAAGGAAATCTTTTCTGTTTATCGGCTAAGCAATGAACACACTTCTTCAACTTTGCTTGTTTTACTCCAGAAAGTAAATTTTTCTTAGCCAAACTATAAATCCCCTTCTCACTCATATGAGTCAACCTTCTATGTCACGACTCTAATGAAGTATCATTCTCCACAAAGTTTATCAAGCCTCTAGAAGTAGAGCCCTGAAATACGTACAAGTTAGATAACTTTTCACCTCAAGCCACAATTATCGAACCTCTAGTAATCTTCCACTGGCCAGAAAGAAGGGTATTAACATAACCTTCATCATCAAGACATCCTATAGAAATCAAATTTAGGCGAACATCTGGAGTATGATTGAGATTATTGAGAACTAGTTTCGAACTATTGTTACTATCCAAACAAATCATGCCAATGCCAAGTACTTTAAATCTATCATTATTGTCCATTTTCAACTTCCCAAAATTACCTGGAGTATAAGAAGAAAATAATTCCTTGTTTGGCATAACATGAGATGTAGCACCAGAATCCACAAACCAGCTAGACTCATCGCGAACAAGATTAATGGCATTCTCAGCACAAGCAATAAGAAGATCATCAGTAGCAACAACAGCAACATGATTTTCATTATTGCCTTCTTTTTTTTTCTATCTTATATCTCTCTTATGCTTGTAACAATATTTCATGATATGTCCCTTTTTGTTGCAATAATCACATGTAACATTCTTGAATTTGGACTTTGACTTGCTTCTACTTTTATCTCTATTATTTAAATCTCTAAACTTATTTCTCCCCCTCTCTTCAGTAACCAAAACATCAGAGTGTAAAGATGAAGAAGATGAGGCCTGAGATCTTCTTCTCATCTTTTCATTCAAGACATCACTCTTAACATATTTCATAGTTACAATACCACCAGGAGAAAAATAAGTCAAAGAAACTTGAAGAGTTTCCTAAGAGTTAGGCAGAGTATTAAGAAGCCAAAGTCCCTGAATTTCTTCATCAAACTTTACACCCATTTCGGACAGCTGGTCAAGGATACCCTAAAAATCATTAATATGATCAAAAATAGGACTGCCCTCTTTATACCTGATATTCATCAATTGGTTAAGCAGGAACAACTTGTTATTTCCAGTTTTTAAAGCATAAAGTGTCTAGAGCTCATCCCACAAACTTTTAGCATGTGTCTCATTCATAATATAATTTCTAACATTATCTTCAACCCATTGTATGATATAGCCACAAACCTATAAGTGCTTAAATTCTCAATCCTCATCTGTCATGGATTCATATTTAGTAGATGCAGTTTCTTAATAAATAGAAGATCTTTCATCTTGCCTTTCCAAGTATGTTAGTTACTACCATTCAAACACACCATCTTGCTCATATTTGTCTCCATCATTCAAATCTAAAATCAACAACAACCAATGCTCTAATACCACTTATTAGGAAAGACATATTAAAGAGCCCGATAGGGTAGCAGCGAAAAATACCCAAGACTAAACTTTCCCTTTCAAGTTGAACTAAGAGGAGACAATCAAACAAGGAAAAAGAAATTAATATGAAAGAAAATTAATTAACACACAAATGCGATAGGGCAAGAATAAAGGCAATCACACAAGACACCAAATTTACGTGGAAAACCCTTTGGTGTGAAGAGTAAAAAAACCATGGGACCAAACCTCCATTATAATCACCAAAGAGTTAAAATATTGTCCTACAAAATGGCTACCAAACAAGTGCCAAACGAAAAAAAGAAATACATAATCCATAACACCAAACACTAGAGAAATAAAGGAGTGAAAGCACCAAAAATACAGATACTATTTAGGAATGGACAAGAGATACAGGCCAACAAATTAAACTTTGTTAGTTCCTAATCAAATATTGAGATGAGAGGAACAAGCAGTCCAAAAATTATCTCAATCAGACTAGAAACGAAATGGGAATTGCAATTTGAAGTTGACAGCTGTGGCTGAAATTTAGGTGCAGCTTTGTTTTTCTATCTTTGGCTACTGAAAACTCTCTTTTTGTGATGGTGAATAATACCTAAAAATATCAATATATATTCACCATAGTAATGGGCCTATGGGAAAAAGTGGGTTGGTCCAAATTAGGCTTCATTTATCCACATAGAAAGGAAAAAAGACCCAATAACTCAACACACAGTTGTCCACGTATTAGTCATATCTACAGGTGATGGTTGAACCATGATACCATCCTATGAAGTAGGTTTGGTTTGATGCCAATCTTCTATTCTTTTTTAAAATTCTTCCTGAAAGAAAAATTATTTATCAGTATGTAAACAAGCAAAGTTGAGTAACAATAAAACAATGTATGTAAAAGTTATTATCTTACATATGCATCCTTAGAATGTGTTTCGACCCAATATCCTCTTGTACGATCCTTCTTTTTCTTCCTATGTGTCTCTTCGTAGACCTCAAGAAAAGTGGGCTCTTTTTCATCATTTTCATATTCCTGCAAAATTTTAGAAAAAGACATAATACAAGTATGAACTAACTGGTTTCTCAAACAACCAGTGTTTAGTCTTGTATGTAAAATTAGTTTTTTTACCTATTATTCCAATATCAAGAGATATATGGTTATGTTTGCAAGGCATGACTAGCTTTAAAAATGTTCAATATAAAGGATGTGTAGTTTCCTGGTGTATCTGGTGGCATAAATGAGGGAAAGACTTTTCTTTGTTCATGAATCATTAATATCTTATCTCAATGGCCATTTCAATGAGTTATTTATCTATTTATTTATGTTGTTTTCTCTCTTTATCGACTCAAATAGTTCTCTAAAAATGGTGCACCACTTTGTAATGGTCATCACATGTTTTAATCATTAAGTTAAAACAAATCATAGAGATATTAATGATGATATTATATCCTCTTCTTTTAGACACTTAAATTTTATTTTTTCATTTGTAGGTGGCCTTTTGAACTGATCTTGTAATTATCAGATAGAAATTAAGAAATGCTCTCCCACATTCACCTATAAAGCAACTTATGAGAGCTAAACTAACCTTTTTTCTTTACATCTCAATGAAGATGCTAATGTTTTTGTACTTAAATGGTTCAACCACTTAGTGTCAATTAACTCAAATATATTCTCAAAGTTGTGAATATAGATTTGGTAGTACAACCATTATTAAATCTAATGATAAATCAGGCACTGTTATTTCTTGATTATTTCCCTCATGGTACATCCCATCTAGGTTTTAGGACTATTTTCTTTGATTTGTATGCCTTGTGTTCTCAAGATTGACCTATTAAAGATTAAAAGAATACGACAAGATTTCTAGCATTTGCTGACTACATTTCTTTCGTGCTGCAGTATGATTTTGTAATGATTCATACATCACTTGCCAGGCTTTTGGGACACTCTATCAGTTGAACCATGGTAGTTTAACACTAATATCTTTGATTTATTTATGGCATTTTAAATATTTCATCATTTTATTGATGTTTAATCTAGAAATTACTGCCTAGTACCCTGTGAACTTATTTTTGGTAATAAAAGGAAATAACACAAATTAACTACTAGTAGTTACAAAAATCAGGATTTTTAATGCTTCATTATAGTTTAAGAAAGAGGTAAAACATAAGGGGAAGGGGGGAAAGAAAATCTTGATGACCAGTCCCACCCTCCCAGTTGTCTACCTGGTGTTTGGCATCTTTCTATTCGGAGAGAACAATTTTATTTGATGTCAGGAGATGAATGAAAACCAAAACTATTAACTTGAACTTGCAAATAAGGTTAATGATAAATGATACTTGTTTTTAGAGACCGTAACCATTTGTTGGGGGTCCAAAAACTAGCTCTTTGATTAGTTTCTAATTAAGGCCTTTCACTTGAGGTTCCCATTAACATAAAATTAGGTGCTCTTTATTTATATGTACTAATCACATCAAGCATTAACTCAACTCACTAATAAAACTTTTCTTAATAATGATAACTGTTGACATTCCATTCCCTAATTAAACTTGTGTTCCTAAGAATGCTACCCAACTTTAGCCTAAGCTTAAATATCCTTCCTTTTGATAGGTGAACAAATACTGCTTAAGAAAACCATCCAAAAGACTAAGAATTCCCTCCACAAAACTCCCCACAATCTTTAGTCATTTCTCTTTGGAGGTCATAACAAGCTTCCTAAAGCTGCTAGTCATTTCAATCCATTTTTCTCAAGTAGCAAACAATTTTCAAATAGCAAAAGAATCCCCACGACTACTACTTAAGGAGTTGGTTGACTTGTACAAGGATTACTATCAACAGTGGCATTAGCCTGATCATATTAAGATTCAGGAAAGAAAGATCAATGTAAAAACTGCAAGGAAATATCAAGGGATGGCTTAAAGAGATTATAGCGAAAGCCAGAGGAAACTTGTAGTGAGGTTTGGTATGGATGACATATGAGTTCTCAGTCCCAGTTAGTGGGAGCTCATGCCATCTTATGTTTTAGAATATTAAGTTGAACTCTACAAATAAATATTCTAAACCAGGTACAGGCGGACATATATATTTGGCAAGATCAATCTAGACACCAATTAACCATACACAGTGTAACAAAAGCATAATATTTGACAAGAGATTAGTACTGATTACAATATTGAACTAAATCGAACAAATAAGAAATTTAAGCTAATATTACCTGTCTTCGTCGGTGGGTAGCAAAACTCATCGAACCTCCAATGTTCAATGAGCCACTCATTTCACGTGCTCTATTTGCCTTTGCTCATTCCCTACTCACCCTATATTCACGAGTATCCCATTTTTCCAAGAACTTGACCCAAACATCAGCATTTAGCGAACCAAGTTTTTCAAAGTTTCTTCAGGCCTTATACAAGTGTTCTTTGATCCATTGAGTTGCTTTCAACTTGAAAATGCATTGTATTTTATTTTCATGACAAGAATTCCATACACAGTTTGTCTGCAAAATAGTTTAATATAAAGTTATGAAATGAGTTTATGGATACAAAGGTAAATTCATAATTGATAGCATACTGAAATGGTAAATTCTTTGATTATGATTATACCATAAACTGTTTCCACATAATAATTATGATATCGAGTTGAATCTGGTTCGAACTACTCCACAACTCCATGTAAAATGGTTTAATTTCTTCTATAATCATATGTCTGGTACTATATATTGGAATGAAATTGCAATAAAATTATATTAAATTATTTTAGCTTTCAAACATTATAAAGAATACAAAAAATATAAGGGTTACTTACTGATTACCATCAGGGATGATAATTAGCCTCCCGTTGCTATCATATTCTATTACCTCTTTAAATTTTAGAATCTAGGAAGCAGCTGTTGTAGAATTACATATTGTATCACTGTTAATGGAAGGCGATGTTGATGTGCTAGGACTTACAATTCTCAATCCAAAAATTCTAGGTATGGATGATGTCGAAGGTACAGATGAAGATCTACTATACATACTATTATGGAGAGAAGAGGGTTTGAACTGGTGGGGTGGTAGCGGCATGAAAAATGCATTTGGTAGTGAAATATTTGCCCTTAAAGGAGGAAAAATATTTGTAGTGGCTGGTTGAAGAATTGTTGTAATAGGTGATAGTGGTGGTGTTGTATATTGACCTATGGGAAGATTATCAGGTCCTTTTTTACTTTTATTATGCCGTCCATTACAATGACCTTTTGATGCCATTGATTTTCTTTATTAACCATCTAGAAAAAAAAAGAATAACCAAATAGGACAAAATAGACACAACACACAGAAAATGAATTTTAGATAGTGGTCATGATCTTTTGTTACCTGATATAAACCTTATTTTTATTTACTTTTCACATATAGAATAAAAGAGAAAATGATCCATTATTGACTAAGTAGTAGTATCACTTTCATTCGGAAACTGAAAAATCTCGATTTGTTGATTGTCAAATTAGTTGGAATCTTACTGCAAGTGGACCAAGGCTTAATTCTCAAGGTTCCTATCATTATGGATTGATCAATCCATCGCGGACAATCATGCTTTCCAACTCTACTCCATATATAAAAGACAAATAAAGATATGCAGTCAATAGTGTCTCTTACACTAATCCAGACACACCCTATTAAAGCTGGCTGATTACTTCAATATTAGAGAAGTTTACAACCTTGGTAGCATCTCTAACCATCCCTTCAATGGAAATGCCTACGTTGGAACACCTGTTATGGCTGCTAACTTCAGATCTTACGTTGAGATCATTTTTCAAAATTAGGAGAACAATGTCCAATCATGGCACACAGATGGCTATTCTTTCTTTGTAGTCAGGTATGCCATCACTTTATCATTACACATATCAAAAAAAAAACTTCTCATCTCATTAACTAAAGAAATATTTAGTTACTTGTTTAGGCCTTTATATTCTTTATTTTTTGTTAATGAACAGTATGGATGGTGGTTACTTGGGATAGTGTAGCTAGTTGTATGAAAGGTGAATGAGTAGGCTTGAGATAATGTACACAAGAGTTTAAGTTTATTTATTCACAATTACGTATGATGTCATAAGAGTGATGTAGAGGTGTGCCCAAGGTGATATGGGGATTGAATTATTTTCTAAGATTATTAAGTGTCACGTATGCTTAGATAATGCTCGTGAGTTTCTATGTGTGAATTAGGCTAGTCATATAATATATGGTATTCTTGATGGTTGAGATATGATATTAGTAAGCTATGAAAAATGATAGATTATGTGTTTAGTGAGGCAGGTATGTTTGTCGAATAGAGTGTAAGTCTATGATGATGATTATTGAAGTTAAAGAATGTTAAGGGTGTTATGTATTAAGAGAGCGTCCAAGAATAAAGGAAGTATTATCTAGATATAGTTTATTCAGGTGAGTGAGCATTTATGTGTAGACTGTTAGAGCAAAGAAATTATGGCTCAGTCTCGAGGATATGGAGTACACACATAAGCTTAGAATGTTATCTTTGATCTAAGGGGGAGATGGTAGAGTGAAGAACCAAATCAATATTTGAGATTTAGATTGTGATGTATGTCAACAGGAGTTGTGATGAGATGGCAATCCCTTTTTACTCTAGATTATTCCTTGGATTTTAGTCATTATCACACCATATTCATGTCTTGTGTGATAGATCCATGCTAATGGCAAATGCTTATACACTTCATGTGTATTCAAGTTCATTCTCAGCTTTGGGAAAGTAAGTAACAGCTTCGCTCTATGATTTGAGTTATCCCTCATAAATCTATGAACTCCGGTCTTATGTTGAATAGCTTAAGTTCAAAAAGCTCATGATACTAGTGAAATTTGCATTATATCATGTACGTTCTCAGTTTAGATCTCTTTAATGAATCTATTCCTTTGACACTCTATCCCTAAGGCCTCAATTAAGTGTCAAAGTGATGTATAGTATTCTTTTATGCTTCAGGTCATTATGTTTTATCCCTTCAATGACCTCTTCTTATGTTATGATAGTGGTGATGATAATGGATAATGAATGATTTATATGAGAGAGAATTGGTGACCCTCATTAAGAAAGATTATATATGTTTTTTTCTATCCAAGGCTAAAAGATGATGGAATATCGAGGTAAATCTTTGATATATGTCATAGTTAATTGAGAATTCTTAGTATGTCTTCTTAAGAATAGTGCAAAAAATTTTATATGATAGAGGTTTAGAGAATATGATAAGTATTCCTTTATGGGTGTTTGCCTTGAAGTTCATATGTGCTAATAATGATATGCTTGAATGTCATGTTAGGATGTAAAAGGATGAATGCAATATGTGCTAGTGAATCCATAGTAAAAGTTCAGATTAGTCATTGAAGTAGTAAGACATATTATGTTTAGTGTGTAAGCTCTAAAAAAGACATAGAAGATTGAATCATTTAGTTTAGACTAGCATTATGGTGTGGCATGTTGTACCTTGTAATTTAGAGTAGGCTTGATCATGATGAGAGAATTTAGTACATTTTAGACTATAGCAGATGGATTTATCAATGCCTATCTGAGAATTATAAGTTGAATCACATAAGTATAATATTTAAGAGGAATAGTATAGTTGAGGGAGTATTTGAGAAGTGTTGCTAAGCTTGAAAGAGTATACTATTTTCTATTTTATTAGAACTTCTTAGAAAGAGTGTTGAAGAAATGTTCCGATTAAGTATAAGTTTTCACTATGAGTTAGTCCATATAGCCTGCAATCGTATCCATGTAAATTATGAATTTAGTTCAGTTCATGCTTCATGTTTTAGATTCAGATATTCAGTCATGATTTAGCTCGTAAGTGTCCCTTTCATCACCTCACTCTTTCCTTAGTATTTCATCTAAGTCAGTATCATTCGGGGGATGAACTATCCCAAGGCGGGATGTTGTAATACCTTGAGTTTTTATGTACTAAGTCTCTCAAATTTTCTTCACGAAAAAAGATCTAGCTTGAAGTAATAGGTACTCATAAGTTGACTCTCCCATTTTTATCTCATCCTTATAACCATTCTCATGTCATTGCATGTATTCATGAAATGAGTTCGGTCATATATCATATTTCAGACTCAGTCATGTAATCATATTTCCTGTTATGCATGTTCAGTATATGATCTCAGTTCTCCAAGTATTCTCATCTAACCATTCTTATTTGAGGATGAATGTTCCCAAGGGGTAGATAATGTTACACCCTACATTTTTGGGATAAAATTAAAATCGTTGTTCCTATGCTTACAGACTTGAACCCAATTATTCTATGTATAAACATGTGTGATTATCAAATATAAGCAGTGGGAATATCTTTATATATTGATTGAGGTCATAATACCCTCCTAACTCGAAGATGAGTTGAGGACTTTTCTATCGATAGAATTTTGACAAATGCTCCAGCTAGGGTCCACTTTAGATGAGTGTATCCCCTAGAATATATCGATTCATGTGTCCTACTGTATATCAAATGATAGCTATTTGAGTCTTCTTTCCAATTCACTTGTTTCACCTTAATTCGATATCGGAGTGAAAAGTTATACTCATTTTACCTCAGTATTTCCATTTGTAAACAAGGTGATGGCTTGAGGTGATAAGAGGTTAAATAAGTGACGACTTATCAACCAAGTTGTCATCCATAACCCGAATATGATCAACCTTAACTACAAGGTGACGACTTGGTGTTATAAGTCATCACCTAAGTGACGAGCTATCAACCTCGTCGTCACCCTTAAACTGCAAGGGTCTAAGAAAATTTTTGGGTTGACGACTTAGTTGATTAGCCATCAACTAGTTGATATGCTATCAATGAAGTCATCAACTGAACATTTCAGCAACTTTGATTCAGTTTCATAGGGTATTTTGGTCTTTAATACACCTTAAACCTTACCTCCCCCCCTCCCCAACTTAAATCTCCAAATGAACGTATTTATCCATTATCAATAAGTTTTAAAATCCATTAACCCTGTTTATTCCCAAGAACAAGATTAGTGTTTCTTCTTAAGGTTATCTCCCAAGAACTTCAGGACTCTATTACATTCTCTTCAAGATAAGCAATAATTTAAGATTTCTAATCCAAGAATTCAAGAAAGCTTTCAAGATCATCTCCTAAGCTTCCAAAGCTAAGATTTCTACACCAAGTGAAGACTATTAAGGTATGTGGGGTTATGAACAAAGGTATTGTTTCAGCCTTGTGCCCAAAATTGCATGATTTAAGGTTTTATTTACTAGATTAGAAGTAGGTTTCATTCCCAAGATTCTATATTCTTGAAGCATATGATTTTCATGAAATTTAAAGCTTTTAGTATATCAAGAAGTTCATATGTTTATGTTTTTAATTTACAAGATTTATACTATGAATGAGATGGCACTATCTTGATTCGTTATTGTTGAAGTATTTCAAGAATCATATTTGGCATGAAGCTTTGTTATGAACTGCCATGAGTTTAAAGCATGGAATTTAAGCCCTAAGTTTGAGTATTGATATTTGAAGAAGATTGTGCTTTTAAGTATTCTTTGATAAGCTTATATCAAGACTTAAAGAAAGAATTGATCTTTTGATCCAAAGCTAAGATAAGGAATCCACATTTGTTCATTTTGATCATAGTTTAAAACAAAGAGAAGCATAATTAGTTTTCAATATAAACCCATATGCTATTTTAAGGTAGATTTTCTAAAGTATAAGAATATAAGTAAGGGAGTAGTATTTAGCACCGAGTTAGGTATGCGTCCAAGGTCACATGCTCCAGAACTACGAGCCAACATAGGTTCATCTTATACCAAATATGAGTGAAGTTACAGATAGTGATCACTTAGTTTAGGTCCTATTCCGATGGCAAGGGTAGGACATCTTTCCCCAACATGAGTTTTCCCCACCGTGGGTAAGATGTTGGACTCCATGATAGTTTACATGGTGTATGTCGGTAAGAAGAACCTCCCTAAGAAAGTTTAAAAGTAAAGCTTTAAGAACTAAGTGTTATGGCTCACGCAGTTTATCATTATGCTTTGTCACTTATGTTTATTATTTTGCTGTTTTGATTAATTCAATCCCAAGGTGAGTCATTTACACTTAGCACTCAATATTTGAAAGTTTATATGAATATTCATCTATCATTTTACTTATGAATTCTCCCCCATATACTCACTACATTTCAGAAGTACTGATCCACATATATGTCTATGTGCCATATTGTCTCATAATAGAGGTACTAGTTGTAGCCCATACATCATAATTAGACAGTGTACAGCTTTCAGTCAGTTGGTGATGAGTCCTTTTTATTTGAGAGCTCAAGTCAATTATAGTTCAAGTAGCATCTTGTTTTCTTTATTCACTCGTATTGATCAGGGATAACTAGGGGTCATGTCCTAGCTACCTATATTGAGTATTAGTAGAGTCTTCATTGACAGTCAGTAGAGTTAATGTTTTTTATTTCAGTTTTGTTTTGAATAACTAGAGTTGCAATAGTTCTACACAGTTTTGTATTGAACCTACTTATTAAAGACTGCTCTTCCGCATATTTCTTTTAGATTAATGTATCTTTTTTAGTTGCTCACAAGTTATGCCAGTATAAGGGTTAGCTTGGGATCACTTGTGGTCCTAAGCACTGTGTGACATCCAGGGGTAGTCTCAGGGCCTTACATATCGGGTGTTCATAACCTGCCAACACTGAATGACCATAAAATACAATAACAAAACTTAAAATCTATAGTATGGGATAATGGTTCAAAGACCCAAAACATAGACATTTCATCAAACAAGTGAAAATCATGAACTTTAACATCGTAATGTGTTAAACATGAGAAAATCAACATGATTACGTGGTAAAATTCATAATTTGGGGAATTTAACATGTAATTCACTTGAATATAACATGGGAAATTAAAATTTAAAGCATGAGACAATCTAATCTTTCATGGAATCATACATGGGCCTGAATTGAATTTAAATTACCATAGAGAGCATGAACTAAACCCATCTTGAACATAATGAACTTCATAATAGAGGAAAAACTCATACTTTACTCAAAAGGGAAGGTTCTTGGGCTCAATGGGTGAAGGTGCCCATTGATGAACTCCCACATACTTTAATTGAATGAATTCCTGAAGAAACTTTAAATTGGAACTTGAACCCTTGAATTCCTGAGGAAGAAAGCTTGAATCTGTGGACTTAAATGATGAACTTGTGAAAGAAACCCTATTCTTGATATTTTCTTGAAGATTCTTGAAATTGGAAAATTGAATTCTTAGATTTCTAAGGGAAAAAGTTTGGATTTTATTCGTGGGGAGGGGGAGCGTTTACATAAGGGTTCGATGATGAAAATGGGCAAATAATGCCATTTTGGTGTTTTAATTTGTCAGTTGTGTGCTTGGAGGCTAGGGGAAATGACTAAAATACCCTTTGGGCTTGTATTTACAGATTCAGGAAAACATTACTCCACATAGCGGAGCTAGACATGGTAACTTCGTCCCACATCGCGGCACTATCGCAACAGCTTACTGGTTCTGACAAAAATGATCATAACTTTTAACTTGGGTATCGTATTAAAGAGAAATTGGTATAGTTGGAAAGATAATTCAATTGGTATAGTTAGAAAGATAATTCAATTATCTACAATTTGGTAGGTCTTGAGATGAAAAATTCCACATATATAAAATGTTATGCACATTAAAAGTTGATCCTTGTAGAATCAAATACCAAAATTTGGCCGAATCAAAGGCTCTTAGCTCGACTTTGATCTCAATGATTCCTATGATATTTTTTACCTCGAAAGCACTTCACACACTTAGATAAAGATCATGCCACATTTATTCAAAGATAAATCATGGGATTAGATTTTACACTCATAGAAACGATGATTCAATTTCTAGCTCAAGAATGCAGGGTGTTACATTATCCTCCATTTGGAATCATTCATCCTCGAATAAGACTGGTTTTAATGAGAATACTAAGGTAACTACGACCATGTACTGAACATGTATGACTTAGAACATGATCGCATAACTGATTCTGAGCATGATACATGAACTGAACTAATTTCTTGCACACATGTAATGACATGAGAATGGTTATAAGGTTGAGGTAGAATGAGAGAGTCAACTTATGATTAACCATTACCTAAAGATGGATCTCATTTCATGAAGAAAATTTGATAGATTTAGGACATCAAAACTCGGGGTATTACAACATCTCCCACTTGGGATCATTCGTTCCCCGAATGATACTGACTTGGCCAAAATACTAAGGAAAGACTGAGATAATACATGGTACACTTAAAAATTGAATCATGAATGAATATCTGAATCTGAAACATGATGCATGAAATGAACTAAACTCACAATTTGCATGGGTGTGAACAAATTACCTCTTGGAATGGCTATACTCATGAAACTTCAAGTAGTAAGACTAGATTAGAAGATGGAAAATCCATAGGAACTTATTTGTCTGACTGCTAAACTAAATTACTGGCTATACGGACTGAATTATACTAAAAGCTTATACTAAAATATAGTATTTCTTCAACACTCTTTCTAAGAAGTTCTAATAGCATTAGGTAGCAAAGTATCTTGGGCATAATCTGAGTGAGATATCTGAATATGGAATCTTAATATAGCTATAATTATGTAACACTGAACATAGGCCTATGAAACATAAACTAGGATAGAATTACCAGGCCTTATGCAATGCAACTGCTCAATCCAAGCTTAGCCTCGTGTAATGCCCCATAATTACTTAGCTCAATTAATCCCATAGAACATGTTCAAGAGGCTTAAAATCTAAAAATTTTGCTAAGTGTTGGAGACTTAGTTTTATTTTTGGCCTCTTAACTTTGTTGATTTTTAAAGTGACCTTCTCATCCCCCGAGATGTATGTTTTTGAGTTGATTCACGTTTAGGGGTGTAAGTATCATGTCTCAGGTAAGTTTTAGATTTTTCAGAAGAGGTTTGGATCATGTTTGGATTTCCAAAATAGCAGCTCACCGCGATTGGACTGCGTCGCGGTGAGTGTAGCGATGGAGGGGTCACTGCATCCAATTGTCAGATCAAATTGGAAATCCTGATGACAGCCTTGGTGCATTGGAGTGAAGGTCCAATCGGCGTTCCAGTTATGAAATTTAATTTCCCAAGGGTAGTCTTGTCCTTTTTCCTTACCCAAATCCGTCCAAAACACAAAATTAAAACTCCAAAGTCGCATTATATTCCCCATTATTCATAATTTTGCTCAATTGAAAGCTATTCTCTCTCACAAACGAACCCTACCCCTACAAGATTCAAGCTCAAGTTTAAAGAAAACCACCAAAAATACTCAAAAATTCTTCAAATAAGGTATGTTAGATGTTTATCCACGGGTCCTTTTAACCCATGGAGTCCAAGAATTAGTTCTCAAGTTTAAAGATTTTATATTTACATGTTATTATGAATTATATCCATGAATTTTGACTTTATACCATGTTTGCATGTGTTTTTCGTTGGAATTAGTCCTTTACAAATTTGAAGGAGGTAAATTGCATGTTAAATCCTTGACCTATGGTTTTTGTAGTGAATTTATGTTACTATCATATGTTTTAAACTATCTCCATGCTCTAACTCATGACCCTCAAGTGTTTGGTGAAATACCTAAGTAATGATTTTGGGATAATGCTTACTTATTATGGCTTCAAGTGCTCTCATGTGTTCTTATTGATTTTTCTATTAAGTCTTAGGTGTTATGAACACCCAAAATTTATCTATTTATTTAGTCTTCGTACCTTTAAACTTGTTTTTAGGCATATATTATTATTCGTTCAGTCAGTTATCCTATCAGTCAAGTTTGGATTAGTTTAGTATTCTGAGTCAGTTCAGTTGGAAGTAGGATTTAGCATCGATCAAACCCAGGGATGGGCGCTCACCTAGTAGTTGAGGCTGTGAGCTTTAGTAGCAGTCCATGTGTTCCAGAACTACGTAGCCGGTGTAGTTTAGAGATGTTAACCTGCCAATTGAGGGTTGACCCATATCTAACTAGAGCACCGACTAGTAAAGAGTGAATCTTTAGTCCTTTGGGACCTCATTTCAGTGGATCCACACAGCCAGTGTAAGTACCCGTGGCACAATATTGACACCTTTCCAACTAGGGTTACAGGTCGGACCCCAATTAACTCTTATTGGGGCAAGTCATTTGGATTATAGCTCTCACAGTCTCAGTCTAGTATTCAATTCAGAGTTTAGTTTCAGGCTTGCATTGACCATGGCATATAATTATTAGTTGATCAGTATCAGTATTTTAGTCTACATATTATCCTACTATCGTTTCATATGCTTGGTCATGCATTCTCAGATTTTACAGCTTCCTCGCATTATAATTCCCATGCTTTTTTCCTAGATAGAAATCATCTCGAAGATGGTAGGACTTACTTTAAAATGCAAACTTATCCTTTTACATGTGGTATTTTTGATATTTTAACTTTCTATCACATGGGAAATTGAGTTAGCTTTCAAACGGTACCAATTTTGTCCAAATTTGACAGCAGATGAGGAAGTTATGGACGTTTTACTTGGAATTGTCGAAAATGCCCAGGTCTGACGGCCAAGTTGACGGACCGCAACATAACTGAAGGAATACCACTTTCACTGTCACAGGCAAGGTTGTTGAGGCACGTACTAGATAAGGACTGATGAATGAGTTGACAGACCATCAAAGTTGTGACGGACCGTTATCCAGGCCGTCAACTCTTATCTTGTGAACACCATTTCTGGTCCACGTCTAACGGGATAATTGATGGACCATCAAGTGTCTGATGGACCGTCACTTGGATCGTCACACGCCACGTTCTGTTTATTTCTAGGTCATTTTAATAGGGGTATTTTGGTCACTTGCCACTCGCCTATATATACCCAAATAAGTCCAAGTTCAACCATTTTGCTCATTATTATTTCACAAACAAAAACTAGGGTTTCTCTCTAAATTTAATCTGCAAGAACAAGACCCAATCTTCTTCAACAATCAATGGATTTCAAAACCTTCAAGTTTAAAAATGTCAAGAACCTTAAGTCAGGTATGGGTAGTGTTCATCTATGGACCCCTTTCGTTCATAGAGTTCAAGAACCATGCTTTTAAATGAGAAACTTTGATTTCCTTGTTTTTATGTGATGTTTTTCATGTTAATGATAATTGTATAAGGTTCAAGATATTAATATAAGTTAACTTCCATGATGTATGCATGCTTGTAGTAAAAACCCATGAATTTGGGTGGTTCAAGATGATAAAAATTGTTGAGAAAATCTATGCCCCAAAGTGTGCATGCAAGGTGTTTGTTAAAATGCCTAGAATGCTAAAAATCATGTTCCCATGACCCCATAGTATTTAAATGACAAGCTATGTAAACTCTTAAGATGATTCCACATGAACTTCCATGCTATTGATACGTGTTGCAAGTATGATTATGCAATGAACATGATATTAAGGTTGTGCAAGTACTTCCATGTGATATGAAATCCTTTCCACGCAATACATTATTGATAACCATGCATAGTATGAAATCCCTTATGTACAATATTACGAATTGTGGACTCAAATTTTGTGATCAAGTCATGTCATGTGTGTCATTTTCCTTCTATCGAGTCCTGGAGGTATTTGTACCTAAAAAATATAGTTGTGTGCCCAGAGCCAAGTAACTTTATCCCGATAATCTCAGTCAAGCCATGATCTATAGAACTCAGTCAGTCATGTAACTCAGCAAACCTCTAAAATCTCATGATCTCAGCAAAATCTAAGATAGTAGTTTTATTCCTTTAGTCAATGGAAGTTAGTTACTCAGTCCTCGTACAGTCAATTAAATCATGTTTAGTCTCTTCAGATGGGAGTAGAAGTTAGCACCGAGTGAACCCAAGGATGGGAAGTCACCTGCCAGTTGAAGGTGTGATTCTTAGAAGTCATCCTTTTCTTCTAGAACTACATATCCAGCGTAGTTGAGACATCTTAACCTGTTAGACTAGGGTTAATAAGGTGGATTAACCTGTCAGTTTAGGGTTCCCACCATTCTCATTTGAGTACTTGTCAGTTGAGGGTCACTCACAACTGTTCTTACCAGTGGTGCGGTATTGACACCCCTCCAGTCGAGGCACTGATTGGACCCCAACTTAGCTATATGCATTATTGGGGCATGTCGGTTAAACAACTATCTCCCACAGTTTCAGGCTCAGTATCAATAAAAGAACCCAGATAGTTCTTCAGATATCAGTATACCAGGACTACCAGATACAGTCAAATTCAGTTATAGTACATGACTTAGATAGTTCCATCAGATGCAGGACTTTCAGGCACAGTCACCCATGTATTCAGAACTATAGTAACAGTCATGATCAGTTATCAGTGAACTATGTATTAGCATAAAAATTTAGCTATCATGCATTCATGACCTCAGTTTCTATGTATGCATGTTTCCACTCTCACGTTCATATCAGTCAGTTAGTTAGCATTTTTCTTACATATAACCTTATTTATATTTAGCCTACCTTACTTGTATACTCAGTACTCCAGTTGTACTGATGCATTTGCGCTATGGTGCATTCTCTTTATGTTAAACCATATGTTTAGAGACACGAGTTGCAGACCAGCAGTAGCAGTCACACTCCAATAGAAGTGAGTCCTCTTCATTCGAGGACGATAAGATTTGATTCATTTATTATTTCAGTTAGTTTTTAGTTTATGGAGTTAGTTTGAGACATGTTCCTTTAACTCCTTATTCAGACAGTGCTTAGAGGCTTTCAGATTTAGTTCAGATTTGATTCAATTTTTAGTTGTTTTGGGTATGTTTCACCCATATGGTTGTTATTTTACTAGATTCTTTATTCAGCTAAACCCTATGGCCTAAATGTTCATGTTTTCTGCATTATTACGAGATATATTGTAGTGTACAAGTATAGATATCAGTCATGGGTTAGCTTATAGTCCCTCAGTGTCATGAGCACCGTGCAATATTTCAGTTCAAAAAATAGTGGCTTTCTCCCAAGGGGGAGATGGTGTTCTTCGTTGTCAGGGTCTTCTGTGTGTTCTAGGTGTAGATGACTTGAGGAAGTGAATTCTTACATAGGCGCATGGTGCGCGATACTCTATTCATCCAGGGGCCACTAAGATGTACCACGACTTGCGGGAGATCTATTGGTGTAGTGGGATGAAAAGAGATGTTTCAGAGTTTGTGGCTAAGTGCTCTATATGTCAGCAGGTTAATATAGAGCATCAGAAACCTAGTGGGTCCATGCAGGAATTCACCATTCTTACTTAGAAGTAGGAAGTAGTGAACATGGATTTCGTGATGGTTTTGCCTCGAACTGGTCAACAACATGATTTGGTTTGGGTCATTATAGACAGAATAACCAAGTTAGCTCATTTTGTTTCAGTTTGTACCTCTTATTCAGTCGAGGATTACGCCAAACTCTATATCAGGGAATTGGTCAAATTACAAGGTGTTCCATTATCTATCATCTCAGACAGAGGTACATAGTTCACCTCTCACTTTGGCAAATCATTCCAAAAGGGTCTTGGTACCCAAGTCCATCTCAGTACAGCGTCTTACCCTCAGACATATGGCCAAGCAGAGAGGACCTTTTAGACTCTTGAAGATATGCTAAGGGCGTGTGCAATTGATTTCAAGGGAAGTTGGGATGACCACTTTCCCTTAATTGAGTTTGCATACAACAATAGCTATCATTCCAGTATTCACATGGCTCCATTCAAAGCTCTCTATGGTAGGAGGTGTAGATCTCCAGTCGGTTTGTTCGAAGTTAGTGAGGCCTCAGTCATCAGTCCTAACTTGATATTCGTTGCCTTAGCGAAAGTTTAGTTGATCAGAGAGAGACTTCGGGCTTCTCTGAGCTGACAGAAGTCTTATGAAGATATTCGTAGAAAGGATCTTGAGTTCGAGGTCAATGACTTTGTCTATCTCAAAATCTCTCCCATGAAGGGAGTGAAGAGGTTTGGCAAGAAAGGGAAACTCAGTCCCTGTTATGTCGGTACCTGCAGGATTCTCAGTTGCTTTGGCCAGGTAGCTTATGAGCTCGAATTGCCTTCAAATATAGCCTCGGTTCATCCGATCTTCCATGTCTCTTTGCTCAAGAAGTACATAGGTGATCCAGTAGTTGTAGTCCCTATTCAGAACATTGATGTTCAGGGCAGCCTCTCTTATGAAGAGATTCTAGTCAAAATTTTAGACTATCAGATTCGTAGGCTAAGGAACAAAGAACTCCCTCTAGTCAAAGTTCTTTGGCAAAATCAGTCCATTGAGGGAGATACTTGGGAAACAGAAGCAGACATGTGTACCAAGTACCCTCACCTTTTCTCCACCAACCCAGATCAAGCTTAAGGTAACAGTCCTTCTTAAGCTTATTCAGTTTCACGTTCAGCATTCAATACAACTTGATATTTCATTTCATGTTCATATTCCATCACAAATTTGGTATCAAGTACCATTGCATATTTAGTCATGCATAAATATATCAGTCCAATAAATAATCATGCATCAGATATGCATTCTCATTGCGAGAACCTCAGTCATGCATTCATGAATTAGTTACACGTGCATCAGATATGCATGTTCAGTATAACATGTCAGGTTTGTCAGTTATAAGATTATGTTACAGCCACTCATGTTCGAATTATTATTTCCCCTCTCATTCAGTTCCATTCGAGGACGAATGTTCTCAAGGGGGAGATATTGTAATACACATGCCTTTTTCCTAACTAGAAATCATCTCGAAGATGCTAGGACTTACTTTGAAATGCAAATCTATCTTTGAAAAGCGTAGGTATGACACCCAAGTTGATGGACTGCCACATAAGTGATGGTCCTTCACTTTGACCATCACAGCCAAGGCAGTTGTACCACGTACTAGATAAGGACTGACGAATGAGTTGACAGACCGTCAAAGTTGTGATGGACCGTTATCCAAGCCGTGAACACTTATCCAGTGAACCTCATTTTTGGTCCAAATCTGATGGGATTAGTGACGGACCATCAAGGGTTTAATGGACCGTCAGTTGGACCATAACATGCCATGTTCAGTTTATTTCTAGGTCATTTTTATAGGGGGATTTTTATCACTTACCACTTCACTATATATACCTAGATAAGTTCGAATTCAGTCATTTTGCTTATTATTATTTCCCAAACAAAAACTAAGGTTTCTCTGTAAATTTAATCTCTAAGAACAAGACCCAATCTTCTTCAAGAATCAAAGGATTTCAAACCCTTCAAGATCAAAAACGTCAAGAGTCAGGTATGCGTAGTGTTCATCTATGGACCCATTTCATTCATAGAGTACAAGAACCATGCTTTTAAATGAGAAACTTTGATTTCCTTGTTGTTATATGATGTTGTACATGTTAATGATCATTTTTTAAATTTTAAGATATTAATATAAGTTGACTTCCATGATGCATGCATGCTTGTAGTTAAAACCCATACATTTCGCTGGTTCAAGATGATTAAATTTGTTGAGAAAACCTATGCCCCAAAGTGTGCATGGAATGTGTTTGTTAAAATTCCTAGAATGCTAAAAATCATGTTCCCATGACCCCATAGTATTTAAATGACAACCTATGTCAACTCTTAAGATGATTCCACATGAACTTCCATGATATTGTTATGTGTTGCTAGTATGATTATGTAATGAACATGATATTAAGGTTGTGCAAGTACTTCTATGTGGCATGAAATCCTTTCCATGCAATATATTGTTGATAACCATGCTTAGTATGAAATCCCTTATGTACGATATTATGAATTGTGGACTCAAATCTTATGATCAAGTCATGTCATGTTTGTAAGTTTACTTCCATCAAGTCCTGGGGGTATTCGTACCTGAAAAAAAAGTTGTGTGCCCAGAGCCAAGTCACATTTATCCCGATAATCTCAGTCAAGCCATGATCTATAGAACTCATCCAGTCATGTGACACAGGAAACCTCCGAAACCTCATGATCTCAGCAAAATATCAGATAGTAGTGCTATTTCATTAGTAAATGGAAGTCAGTTACTCAATCCTTGTATAGTCAGTAAAATCATGTTCAGTTTCTTCAGATGGGAGTAGAAGTTAGCACCAAGTAAACCCAAGGATGGGAACTCACCTGCCAGTTTAGGGAGTGATTCTTAGCAGTCATCCTTGTGTTCTAGAACTACATAGCCAACGTTGGTTGAGACATCTTAACCTATCTAACTAGGATTGATTAGGTGGATTAACCTGTTAGTTTAGGGTTCCCACTGTTCTCATTTGAGTACCTACCAATTGAGGGTCACTCACAACTGTCCTTACCAGTGGCGCGGTATTGACACCTCTCCAGTCAGGGCAGAGATTGAACCCCAACTTAGCTATATGCATTATTGGGGCATGTCCGTTAAACCACTATCTCCTATAGTTTTAGGCTTATTCTCAGTAAAAGAACCCAGATAGTTCTTCAGATATTAGTACACCAGGACTGCCAGATACAATTAAATTCAGTTATTGTATAGGACTCAGATATTCACCAATATATTTAGAACTATAGTATTAGTCACGATCAGTTATCAGTAAACTATGTATTAGCGTATAGATTTAGCTATCACGCATTCGCGACCTCAGTTTCTATGTATGCATGTTTGTACTCTCACGTTCATATTAGTCAGTTAGTTAGCATTGTTCATGCATGTAACCCTGTTTATATTTAGCCTACCTCACTCGTATACTCAGTACTTTAATTGTACTTATGCATTTGCACTATGGTGCTTTCTCTTTATGTTACACCATAGGTTCAGAGACACGAGTTCCAGACCAGTAGTAGCAATCGGATTCCAGTATACAGAGATGCAGTGAGTCCTCTTCATTCGAGGATGATATGATTTGGTTCATTTATTATTTCAGTTAGTTTTTAGTTTACGGAGTTTGTTGGAAACATGTTCCTTCAACTTCTTATTTAGATAGTGCTTAGAGGCTTTCAGATTTAGTTCAGATTTGATTCAGTTTTTAGTTGTTTTGGGTATCTTTCACCTATATGGTTGTTATTTTACCAGATTCTTTATTTAATTAAACCCTATGGCCTACATGTTCATGTTTTCCGCATTATTATGATATATATTGTAGTGTACAAGTATAGATATCAGTCATGGGTTAGCTTATGGTCCCTCGGGGTCATGAGCATCGTGCAACATTTTAGTTTAGAAAATTGGGGTGTTACAAACTTGGTATCCAAGCCTAAGTTTCAATAGAGTCTAAGGAAGTCTGAAAGCCGCATCTAGTAGAGTCTTATTCATAGGTGTGTTGCGCGTCACATTTATGTTCAAGAGGCTATGAGATGTTTAGGAATAGTTTCCCTTCTTTCAGTATTCATGTCATGCTAGAGAGATTAATCTCAAGTTAAAATCTTAGTCTAATTCATTCTTCTCTTATTTCAGAATATGCCTCCAAAGATAATAAACTAGCCAGTTCCTCAGCCCGAAGACCCTTTGGGCGAGCATATTTCTCATGTGGAGTTTAGAGCCGTATTCACAACACTTGCTCAGTCTGTGGTTGCCCAGAATGAATGGCCACCAGTTATTCTGGCCAATCCAGTGGCCAATTCCGCAACAGCTACAATTTCGGACTTCACCCGAATGAACCCTCCATCTTTCTTTGGGTAAGTCTGATGAAGACCCTTAAGAGTTCATTGACAAAGTTCAGAAGGTCAATGACATCATGGGAGTTACTTTTTTTCAGAGCGTCGAGTTAGCCGCATACCAATTACAGGATGTTACTCACACTTAGTATAAATAGTGAAAGTTTGAGAGGCTAGAAGATGCAGGTCCTATAGAGTAGGAGAAATTTTTCATGGATTTCTTGGACAGATTCTTTCCCTAAGAGCTAAGGAAGGCCAAAGTTCTTGAGTTTATCAACCTCAGGAAGGAAAATGTGATGGTTAGGGAGAATTCTCTCAGATTTACTCAGCTAGCCAGATATGCCCCTCATATGGTTACAAACAACAGGGCTAAGATGAGCAAGTTCGTGTCAGCAGTGACTGATAGCGTGGTAAATTAGTGTAGATCTGCAGTGCTGAACAGTGATATTACTTTAGCCAGACTCATGACCCATGCTTCGTATATAGAGGAGCAAAAGGTTAGAATTAGGGAGAGGCAAAATAAGAGAGCAAGACCAGGCAGTTTCAGTTTTGCTCAACCCAAATTAGAGGGAGGAAATCATTCCCAGTTTTGTCCCAAGTCATCAGCTCCAGTTCATTCTTCTGCCAGTGCTCTAGCTCCTAAGTTTAGAGATAGAGCACCTGGCTCTAAATCTCAAGGTAGTGTCAGCAATGCTCAAACTAATCCCCTATGTCAAACTTGTGGTAAGAACCAGCAGGGTGTTCAGAGAGCCGGTAGTGATGTGTTTTTTGGTTGTGGCAAGCCAGGCCATAGAGTCAGAGATTTTCCTCAGTCCAATTATCAGGGTCAGCAAAATCGTTCCACATTTAAATTCGATCGCCCAAACCAGCAGGGTGACACTTTCAGTGCTACTAGTGGGCAACACCCAAATAGAATCTATGCTCTTTAGACTCAACAGGATTAGGAAAATTCTCCTAATTTTGTTACTGGTTCGTTATAGATTTTCCATGTTCATGTTTACGCTTTGCTAGATCCAGGTGCATCCTTGTCTTTTGTCACTCTATACAAAGTAGGCGATCTCGAAATTAGCCACAACATATTAGCAAAGCCCTTTTCAATGTCTACACCAATGAGTAAAACCATCATGGCTCGGCGAGTACACAGGAACTGCCCGATTATGATATTTCAAAAATCCACGTTAGTAGATTTAGTCGAATTAGAGATGTCTAATTTTTATGTCATTCTCTGCATGGATTTGCTTTATTCCTGCTATGCCACAGTCGACTGTAGGACCCGAATAGTTCAATTTTAGTTCCCGAATGAGCCCATCCTAGAGTGGAAGTGTAGTACTTCATCTTTCAGGGATCAGTTTATTTCTTACCTTTGGGCAAGGAAAATGATTTCAAAGAGGTGTGTGTATCATCTCGTACATGTAAAGGATTCCAGTTCGAAATCTCCCAGTCTTGACTCAGTTCCATTTGTTAATGAATATTCAGACGTCTTTCCCAAAGATCTTCCAGACATTCCTCCCGAAAGGGAAATAGACTTCAGCATAGACCTTCTCCTAGATACTCAGCCTATTTCTATTCCACCAAACAGAATGGCACTAGTAAAACTAAAGGAACTTCAAGATCAGTTGAAGGATCTCTTAGATAAGGGATTCATCAGGCCCAGTGTATCCCCATCGGGTGAACCAGTCTTATTCATACGTAAGAAAGACGATTCTCTCAGGATATGTCTTGATTATCGTCAGCTCAACAAAGTCATGGTCAAGAATAGGTATCCGCTTCCTAGAATAGATGACTTTTTTGACCAACTTTAAGGTGCCAGCTATTTCTCCAAGATAGACCTCAGATCAGTCTATCATTAGCTTAAAGTTAGAGAACGTGACATCCCGAAGATATCTTTTTGTACTCAGTATGCTCACTTTGAATTTCTATTCATGTCCTTTGGTCTTACCAATGCCCCTGCAGCCTTAATGGACTTGATGAACTGGGTGCTCAAGCAGTACTTGGACATGTTCGTCATAGTCTTCATAGATGATATTCTGGTCTATTCTCACATAGAGCGTGATCATTCAGAGCATCTCAAAATTTTTCTTCAGACTTTTAGAGCCCATCAGTTGTTTTCCAAGTTCAGTAAGTGCGAATTTTGGCTAAGATCAGTAGCATTCCTTGGCCATATTATTTCCTGTGATGGAATTAGAGTAGATCCTCAGAAAACTGAAGCGGTAAGAAACTGGCCTCGCCCTGTCTCTCCATCAGATATCAGGAGTTTCTTAGGTTTGGATAGATATTAGAGATGCTTTGTCAAGGGTTTTTCTTCTATTTCAACTCCTATATCTAGATTGACTCAGAAAAAGGTTAAGTTTCAGTGGTCAGATTTTTGTGAGAAGAGTTTTCTAGAGTTGAAGACTTGACTCACCTCAACCCTAGTTCTAGCTCTTCCAGATGGTTTAGACAGTTTTGTAGTCTATTGTGATGCATCCGGAATGGGTTTAGGTTATGTCCTCATGCAACATGGTAAAGTCATAGCCTACATCTCCAGATAGCTAAAGCCGCATGAGAAGAATTATCCTACTCATGATCTTAAGTTAGAAATCGTAGTATACGCCTTAAAGATTTGGAGGCATTATCAATACGGAGTTCATGTAGATGTCTTCACAAATCATAAGAGTCTCCAGTATGTATTTTCTCAGAAAGATCTCAATCTTCGTCAGAGAAGGTGGTTAGATATCTTGAAGGATTATGACATGAGTGTTATTTATCACCAGGGTAAGGCCAACATTGTGGCCGACGCTCTCAGTAGACTCTCTATGGGTAGTGTTTCTCATGTAGAGGATGGTAAGAAGAAGATAGATAGGGAATTCATCAGCTTTCCAGACTAGGAATTTGCTTAGTCGACTCTTCAGGGGGTGGTGTATGTGTTCAGAGTAGTTCAGTGTCATCTCTAGTTTCCGAGGTGAAAGAAAAGCAAGACAGGGATCCCAGCCTTATCAAGCTAAAAGAGTCAATTCAGAAATAGAAAATAGAGGCTTTCTCCCAAGGGGGAAATGGTGTTCTTTGTTGTCAGGGTCTTCTGTATGTTCTAGGTGTAGATGACTTGAGGCAGTGCATTCTTACATAGGCGCATGGTGCGCGATACTCTATTCATCCAGGGGCCACTAAGATGTACCACGACTTGCGGGAGATCTATTGGTGCAGTGGGATAAAAAGAGATATTTTAGAGTTTGTGGTTAAGTGCTCTATATGTCAGCAGGTTAATATAGAGCATCAGAAACCTAGTGGGTCCATGCAGGAGTTCACCATTCCTACTTAGAAGTGGGATGTAGTGAACATGGATTTCATGATGGGTTTGCCTTGAACTGGTCAACAACATGATTTGGTTTGGGTCATTATAGACAGAATGACCAAGTTAGATCATTTCCTTTCAGTTCGTACCTCTTATTCAGCTGAGGATTATGCCAAACTCTATATCAGGGAATTGGTCAAATTACAAGGTGTTCCATTATCTATCATCTCAGACAGAGGTACATAGTTCACCTCTCACTTTGGCAAATCATTCCAAAAGGGTCTTGGTACCCAAGTCCATCTCAGTACAGCATTTTACCCTAAGACATATGGCCAAGCGGAGAGGACCTTTCAGACTCTTGAAGATATGCTAAGGGCGTGTGCAATTGATTTCAAGGGAAGTTGGGATGACCACTTACCCTTGATTGAGTTTGCATACAACAATAGCTATCATTCCAGTATTCACATGGCTCCATTCAAAGCTCTCTATGGTAGGAGGTGTAGATCTCCAGTTGGTTTGTTCGGAGTTAGTGAGGCCTCAGTAATCAGTCCTGACATGATATTCGATGCCTTAGAGAAAGTTTAGTTGATCAGAGAGAGACTTTGGGCTGCTCAGAGCCGACAGAAGTCTTATGAAGATATTCGTAGAAAGGATCTTGAGTTCGAGGTCAATGACTATGTCTATCTCAAAATTCTCACATGAAAGGAGTGAAGAGGTTTGGCAAAAAAGGGAAACTCAGTCCCCGTTATGTCGGTCCCTGCAGGATTCTCTGTTGCTTTGGCAAGGTAGCTTATGTGCTCGAATTGCCTTCAGATCTAGCCTCAGTTCATCCGGTTTTCCATGTCTCTTTGCTCAAGAAGTACATAGGTGATCCAGTAGTTGTAGTCCCTATTCAGAACATTGATGTTTAGGGCAGCCTCTCTTATGAAGAGATTCCAGTCAAAATTTTAGACTATCAGATTCGTAGGCTGAGGAACAAAGAAGTCCCTCTAGTCAAAGTTCTTTGGCGAAATCAGCCCATTGAGGGAGATACTTGGGAAACAGAAGCAGACATGCGTACCAAGTACCCTCGCCTTTTCTCCACCAATCCAAATCAAGCTCAAGGTAACAGTCCTTCTTAAGCTCCTTCAGTTTCACGTTCAGCATTCAATGCAACTTGATATTTCATTTCATGTTCATATTCCATCACAAATTTGGTATCAAGTACCATTGCATATTTAGTCATGCATAAATATATCAGTCCAATAAATAATCATGCATCGAATATGCATTCTCATTGCGAGAACCTCAGTCATGCATTCATGAATTAGTTACACGTGTATCAGATATGCATGTTCAGTATAACGTGTCCGGTTGGTCAGTTATAAGATCATGTTACAGCCACTCATGTTTGGATTATTATTTCCCCTCTCATTCAATTCCATTCGAGGACGAATGTTCTCAAGGGGGAAATATTGTAATACTCATGCCTTTTTCCTAACTAGAAATCATCTCGAAGATGCTAGGACTTACTTTGAAATGCAAACCTATCTTTGAAAAGCCCAGGTATGACGACCAAGTTGACGAACTGCCACATAAGTGATGGACCTCCACTTTGACCGTCACAGCCAAGGCGGTTGAACCACATACTAGATAAGGACTGACAAACGAGTTGACAGACCGTCAAATTTGTGATGGACAGTTATCCAGGCCGTCAACACTTATCCAGTGAACCTTATTTCTGGTCCACATCTGAAGGGATAAGTGACGGACCATCAAGTGTCTAATGGACCATTAGTTGGACCATCACACGCCATGTTCAGTTTATTTCTTGGTCATTTTTATAGAGGTATCTTTCTCACTTACCACTTCGCTATATATACCCAGATAAGTTAGAATTCAGTCATTTTGCTAATTATTATTTCATAAACAAAAACTAGGTAATTCCTGAACTAGAAACCCCATTAGCGTGGTAATCATGAACACATTAAAATTCAACCATAAAATTCATCAAACTTACTAACTTGTAAAAAAAGTTTTTTTGAACTCCAAGGGTGGAAGGGAACTCTTGGATGAACACTTGACATACCTTGGTTTCTAAATTCTTTAAGAATGACGGTGAAATCTTGAGACTTGAGTTTGGAATTTGATCTTCTAGGGTTTTTGTTATTGAGCAACTTGGGAATAAAGAATGAATTTTTCCTCTAAAGGGGCTTAATCTCATATTTTGGGGGAGGATAGATGTTGGAAAAAGACCGTATTACCCCTGAGGACATGGATTTTTTAAAGACTGAAAACCAAACTATCGACTGAATTCTAACTTATCTGTGTTGTACTATGTTAATTCATGCTAAAACCCTACAAATTGTGAATATGGTAATTAAATTTATGATGCTCACATGTTGTTTAGTATTATGTGGAAATATTATGCCCTCCAAGTGTTTGATGAATTGCTCATGTGAGTTGAGTAAAATTATATCATGTTAGCATATATTCAAGTTCATATCATGCTAGTGTTTGCTAGAATGTCCCCAATGAATGGATGATGATCAAGTAGTTAGTTACCATGTTCTAATAATATGCCATGTCTCATAACTTGTGCTATCGAGTCCTGGGGTATTTAGTACCCGACAATTTAAAAGTTTATCTATAGTCATGGTCAGTTACAGAATAGTATTAGTTATGTCATGATCAGTAGAATCTAGTCAGTTATAGAACTCAGGAAAACTCAGTAGTACTCAGTAAGTTAATAGAATTCAACAGTATTATGTCAACCCACAAAACCTAGTGAACTCAATTCAATCCAGTCATATAGTATGATCAGTAACCTTTCAGTCCAACCTAGTACAGTTTAGAATTCAGTCCAACGTCTATTCAGTTAGGAGTAGGATTCAGCACCGAGTTAACAGAAGGATGGGGACTCACCTGCCAGTAGAAGGTGTGATCCTTAGAAGCAGTCCTTGCATTCCAGAACTACATAGCCATCACGGGTTGAGACATCAAATTCCCAGTTGAGGGTTGATGAGGTATTTTAAACTGCCAGTTGAGGGTACCACCGTTCTCATTCAGAGCACCTGTCAGATGAGGGAGTCTCAGTTTGTATTTACCTATATAACGGTACTGATACCCTTCTAGTTGGGATTATAGGTTGGATCCCAATTAGTTTATAGGGGGAATATTGGTTAGATGATTACTTCCTATAGTCTTAGTTTCAGTTCCAGTCTCAGTATAGAACTTAATTCAGCTCTACTGATACAAGATTGTCAGATACAGTCACTCATTTCAGTACGAAACTCAGCACAGTTCTATAAAATTAGGATTGTCAGATACCATTGTTTAGTTATCAGTAATACAGAATTAGTAAACTCAAAAATTAGTTAATTAGTATTCATAACTCAGTATCTAGTGCTATCACAATCTTAGTTTCAGATTACGTATTCATGAATGTGCTCTTATTCAGTTATACTCATGGCATCTAGTCAGTATTGTTCATGCATATGAACCCATGCATTTTAGTCCACCTCACTTAGCATACCAGTACATTCAAAGTACTGATGCATACTTTTCTTTTGTGCTATGATGTCTTATATCATAGGTTCAGACGCACGGACTGTCGATCATATTTAGCAGTTTAGATATTCAGTAGTCAGAGTTAGTGGTGAGTTTTCATAATTCAAGGACATGATTATTATTTCAATATATCAATTTATTTCATTAGTTTGGAGTTAGTTGGGGACTTGTACCATCAACTCCATGTTAAGATCGTAAAGGCTTTTTCAGACTAGAGTATTTTCAGACAGATGTTCAGGTTTTGTATTGATGTACCACATTTAGTATTTATTTACAGTATTGAACCTTATGGCCATTTTCTGCCTAAATTCCATAAATTTATAATATTATTATTCAGTTATTGTAGTAGGTACCAATCATGGTTTAGCTTTTAACCCTTCAAGATTTTGAGCATCATGTAGCATCCGAGGTACAGACTAGAGGTGTTACAAACTTGGTATCAAAGCCTAAGGTTAAATAGAGTCCTAGGTATTTGAAAATCTCATCTAGTGGAGTCTTATGCATGGGTTTGTAGTACGCCACACTTATGGATAGGAAACTATGAGATGTTTTAGGAAAAGTTTTTATTCTTTCAGTAATCATGTCGTCTGAGTGAGCAAAATCTAAAGTTAAACTCCCTATATAATCCAAGTTTCTCTTCTATTTATATAATAGGCCTTCAAAGAGGACTAATGAAAGAGAAATGGGTGATCAGCTAGCACCTCAGCATGTCAAGCTAGATTCGCTGGACGAACACGTCACCCATTTTGAATTCAGAGAAGCTTTCACTACCCTAGCTCATTCTATGGCAACCTAAAATAAATGCCCAGCTGTCATTCCGACCAACCCAGCGACCAATACAACTGTAGCCAAAATTTGGGACTTTACCCGAATGAAACCTCCATCTTTTACTAGGTCTAAGTTAGATAAGGACCCACAAAAATTTCTTGATCAGGTGTAGAAGATTAAAGTCATCAAGGGGGTGACAGTTAGTGAGAGTGCTAAGGTAGCTGCATATTAGTTGTAGGATGTGGCTTACTCAGTTTTCAAATAGTGGAAAGCAGAAAGGGCCGCAGTTACAGGGCCCATAGAATGGGAGGATTTTGCCACTGCTTTTCTGGATAGGTTCTTCCCACTAGAGTTGAGCTAAGGAAAGGTTTAATAATTTATTAATATGAAGTAGGGTGACATTGAAAGATTATTCTCTCAATTTTACTTAACTAGCTAGATATACTACTCACGTGGTAGCAGATACCAAAGAAAAGATGAGTAAGTTTATGTCTGGGGTGTCTACCAGTATGGTCAAGGAGTGTAGGACCGCAATGTTGATTAAGGAGATAGACATAACCAGGCTCATGGTCCATGCTCATAATATAGAGGAGGCTAATAATAGGGAGAAGGAAAGAAAGAATAAGAGAGCGATAACAAGTACTTTTAACTTCGCTCAGCCTAAGTCAGAGAGTGGGAGTCATTCTCAGTTCCGCCTAAAATCCTAAGTTCCATCTCCATCCTCATCCAGTGCTCCAGTGCCAAAATTTTGAGAAGTCAATAGAGATAGTGCACTAGGACCTAAACCTCAAGGTAGTGTCAGCAGTGCCTGAACCAATCATCTTTGTCATAAATATGGCTGAAACCACCAGGGTATCTACAACGATGGTAGCGATGTGTGTTTGGAGTGGGGAAAGCCAGGTCATACAGTCAAAGATTATCCCTAGTCAGGTTCTCAGGGTCAATATAACCATCCCTTAGCTTAGTTAGGTCGCTCGAATCAGCAGGGTGCCGCTTCCAGTGCCACTGGTCAATGCCCAAATAGACTCTATGTTCCTCAGTCTCGACAGGATCAGGAAATTTCTCCTGATGTGGTCACTGGTACATTATAGGTTTACCATTTACATATTTAGGCTTCACTAGATCCAAGAGCATCTTTTCCCTTTGTTACTCCTTACATAGCTATTTATTTCAGAGTCAATCTCAAAATCCTAGGAGAGCCTTTCTCAGTCTCTACCCCGGTGGGTAAATATATCATAGCCTAGCAGGTATTATGATAGAAATTCACTTCAGTAGACTTAGTTGAATTAGAGATGACCGATTTTGACATCATTCTCAGCATGGATTGGCTTCATTCCTACTATTCCTCAATCGACTATAGAAACAAAACTGTCCAGTTTTAGTTTCTGAATGATCCCATCCTAGACTGGAGGGGTAGTATAGCAGCACTTAAGGGTAAGGAAAATGATATATAAGGGATGTGTCTCCTATCTCGTTCGGGTCCAAGATTCTAGTTTAGAAAACCTTACTCTAGAGTCAGTATTAGTAGAATGTGAATTTCTAGATGTGTTTCCTGAAGATTTTCCCAGAGTTCCTCCTGAGAGGGAAATTGATTTTGAAATTGATCTTCTTCCAGATACACAACCCATCTTTATTCTTCCATACATGATAGAACCTATAGAACTCAAGGACTTAAAAGAATAGTTAAAGGATCTCTTAGATAAGGGATTCATCAAACCCAGTGTGTCCCCGTGAGGTGCACTATTTCTATTCGTGCATAAGAAAGATGGTTTTCTCAGAATATGTATTGACTACCGTCAACTAAATAAAGTCATGGTCCAGAACATGTATCCACTTCCCCAAATTGATGACTTATTTGACAAACTTCAGGGTGCCAGTTATATTTCTAAGATAGACCTCAGATCAGGCTATGATCAGCTCAAAGTCAGGGAATGTGACATTCCAAAAATAACTTTCAGAATTTGGTATGGTCACTTCAAATTCTTATTCATGTCATTTAATCTTACCAATTTCCCAGTAGCTTTCATGGACTTGATGAACTGTGTGTTCAAGCAGTACTTGGATATGTTCGTCATAGTCTTTATAGATGACATTCTTTTCTACTCCCGCAGTATGATCATGCAGACCATCTTAGAATAGTATTGCATACTCTCAGAAACCATCAACTATTCGCCAAATTTAGTAAGTGCAAATTTTTCCTAAGGTTAGTAGCTTTCCTCAGCCATATCATTTTTGGTGATGGCATTAGAGTTGATCCCTAAAAGACTGAAGCAGTGAGAAACTAGCCCAGACCTATCTCTCCATCAGATATCTAAAGTTTCTTAGGCTTGGTTAGCTATTGCTGATGGTTTGTTTAGGGATTTTCATCTATTGGATCTCCTATGTTTAGATTAACTCAGAAGAAGGTCAAATTCTAGTTGTCAGATTCTTGTGAGAAGAGTTTTCAGGAGTTGAAGGCTCGACTCACTACAGCCCCAGTTTTGACCCGACCAGATGGTTCAGATGGATTTGTGGTACATTGTGACACTTCCAGAGTTGGTTTGGGATGTATTTTGATGCAGAGAAGTTATTTCATAGCCTACGCCTCTAGATAGCTTAAGCCCTATGAAAAGAACTATTCTACTCACGATCTTGAGTTAGCAGCAATAATGTTTGCCTTAAAGATTTGGAGGCACTATTTGTAAGGTGTGCACATTTATGTGTTCATAGACCATAAGAGCCTACAGTATGTATTCTCTCTGAAAGATCTAAAACTCAGCCAGAGAAGGTGGTTGCAGTTGTTGAAAGACTATGACATGAGAGTCTTGTATCATCTGGGTAAAGCCAATGCAGTGACTGATGCTCTTAGTAAAATCTCTATAGGGAGTGTTGCTCATCTGAAGGATGGTAAGAAGAAGTTAGCTCAGGAAGTCTATCAGCTTGCCGGATAAGGTGTCCACTTAGTTGATTTATCAAAAGGTAGCGTGTGGGTGCAGAGCAGTTAAAAATCATCCCTAGTTTCCAAGTTGAAGAAAAAGCAAGATAGGGATTCCAGTTTAGTCAAGTTGAAAGAATCAGTCAGAGATCAGAAGGTAGAGGTTTTCTCCCAAGGGTGAAATGGTGTGTTACGTTGACAGGGTCGGCTATATATGCCAGGTGTAGATGACTTGAGGCAACAAATTCTAGTAGAAGTGCATGGTGCACTCTACTCTATTAATCCAGGGGACACTAAGATGTACCATGATTTATGGGAGATATATTGGTGGAGTGGGATGAAGAGAGACATTGCAGAGTTTGTGGCTAAGTGCTCAACATGTCAGCAGGTTAAGATTGAGCATCAAAAGCCTAATAGGTCCATGCAGGAGTTCAGCATTCCCACCTAGAAATGGGAAGAGGTAAATATGGACTTTGTGATGAATTTTCCATATACTCATCATTAGCACGATTCAGTTTGGGTCATTATAGATAGGATGACCAAATTAGCTCATTTTCTACCAGTCCATACCTCTTATTCAGCCGAGGATTATGCCAAGCTCTATGTTAGGTATTTAGTCAGATTCATGGTTTTTCATCATCTATTATTTCAGATAGAGGTATGCAGTTCACCTCTCATTTTTGGAAAACCTTCCAAAAAGGTCTTGGTACCCAAGTTCATCTCAGTACAGCCTTTATCCCCAGAAAGATGGTCAGGTAAAGTGGACCATCCAAAATTTAGAGGATATGCTGCGAGTGTGTGCTATTGACTTTAAAGGTAGTTGGGAAGACCACTAGCCTTTGATTGAGTTCGTGTACAACAACAGCTATCATTCCAGCATTCAGATGGCCTCGATTAAGGCACTTTATGGTAGGAGATGCAGGTCTCCTATCGTTTGGTTTGAAATGGGTGAGGCCATAGTGGTAGGACCTAACTTGGTATTTGATACCTTAGAAGAAGTTCAGTTGATCAGGTAAAGGCTTAAGACAGCTCAGAGCCGGCAAAAAATCGTATGCAGATGTGCGTAGGAAGGATCTTGAGTTTGAGATTGGTGATTATGTGTATTTGAAAATCTCTCCTACGACAGGAATAAAGATGTTTGGCAAGAAGGGGAAGTTCATATCTTGATATATCAGTCCTTAAAGAATTCTCAGTCATTTAAGAAAGGTAGCTTACGAGCTTGAGTTACCTTCAAACTTAGCTTCAATACATCCAGTATTCCATGTCTCCTAGCTTAAGAATGCATAGGTGACCCAGCAGCCGAAGTCCCTGTAGAGGGCATAGATATTCAAAATAGTCTCCCTTACAAAGAGATTCTAATCGAAATCCTTTATATTCAGATCCATAGATTGAGGAACAAAGAAGTTCCTCTAGTCAAAGTTCTTTTGTGGAATCAGTCTACTGAGGGAGCTACTTGGGAAGAAAAAACGGACATGTGGACCAAGTATCCTCTCCTCTTCTCCACAAACTCAGACTTAGCCTAAGGTAACAATTCTCTTTAAACTTACCAAGTTCATGCTCAGATTTTCTTTATAAACTTGGTATCAGTTACCATTGCATATCCAGTCATACATTGATGAGTTTTTTTAGTCGGATATTAATGCATCAGATATGCATGTTCAGCATAAGGAAACCCAGCTTATCAACAATTCCAGTCATGCATTTAAGCATCAGATATGCATTCTCAATATAAAAGTTCAGTATGTCAGTAATGTCAATCATGGAATCATGTTTCAGTTATATATGATCGGTAGATGAATTTAGTTTATCAGTATTCTCAGCTATGTCAGCCTCACTCGAGGATGAATATTCCCAAGGGGAAGATATTGTAAGACCCCGCAAAATCCTTCACACAACTCAGTCCTTTAAAGCTTGGTAAGGGGTCGAAAGCTTAGAAAATTTTAGCAAAGTATTCAGACTTAGTGTCATTTTAGCCTTTGAAAGTTGGAAACTCTATTTCACAACATCTACGACCTTAAAACAGGAATCTTTAGGTTGAATCATAATATGGAATGTCACTAGGTGTCCTCGAACAAGTTTTGGAATTTTTGAACTTTGTTTGAGCCACATTTGGAAGTTCAAACCAGTGGATCGACGCAATCTTAACGCACTGCATCACTGACAATTCTCAAATCATACTCTTAAATGGGTGTAAGCGATCGTTGTCAATATAAAACACAACTAGGTTGGGGTCGAATCCCACAAGGAATAGGGTGTGAACGTCAATTTGTTTACGAAATACTTTACTGGTAGTTTATCATTTTCGAAAGTTGGGGATTTAAAGTTCATAATGTATCAATCTTTACTTTCTGAATTTTTAGAGTTGTTATCAATATAAATGGGAAACCAGGGTTATGATCACCAAAGTTTTTGGGTATTGATAGATACCAGGTAATACTAGAGATCCTCGGAATGAGTAGAGCAACAGAATATCCTTGACTATGATACTATCTAACTTATCTCTCGACCTCCCAAGACAATTTATTATCTAATTCTCTCGAACTTAGATAATTTATCTAATCCAATCGGATGTTATTTCAGGTAGATTAATCAAGTTATGGCATTAATCATTAAAAAGAAGGTTGGTAGCTTTCGAGTCCCTGTTGATAATTCCCATCCTCTAGTCTATTTCTCCGTTAGAAGCAAATAAAACCTAAGGCATAATCTAATATTTGTAACCACTAGATTTCAGTTAAAATCGCAAAATTTCAAGATGTTCTACTACTCTTTGAATTCGTTAAACATCTAGCATCATATCAAACCCTAAACCTTGGATCTCATAGCCCCGGCTAATGAAATTAGCTGCTCATGATTTGATGAAGTAAATCACAAGTTGAACTCATGTTGATAATGATAAACTTACGTATAGATGGAAAACAACAAATAATTTCTTCAATTAAATCCCAAGTTAGAAACCCAAGAATAGTTGATAAGAAAGAAACTAAAAATAATTTGCAAAAGAAAACACTGTTCGTGTTTCTCCCTCCAAAATTCTTGTTTTGAATAATGAAAACTTCTTTCTTAAAAACCCTAAAAACTACTATTTATACTAAAGCCTAATTAAGGAAATAAAATAACAAAATCACAGCTGGGCTCGGATTTAGGTGATGCCATATTGGTGTTGATCGTCAGGCTTCTGACGGCATCTCAGATATGTCGTCAGGAGTCATGCAATCTTGACCTATTCTACCTCACTCTGACGATGTCCTATGATGGGTTACCATACTTGTGACGGCGTGTAGCAAATGTCGTCAGACCTTCAGCTTATTTCACCATGTTTTGCCTCACTCTGATGGCATATTCTGATGGCTTACCACACTTGTGATGACATATTTAGAATGTCATCTCTCTCATCCAGCAACTCTTCTCCACTGTTCTTCCTGACACCTTTTTATGGTAGCTTACCATCTCTCTGACGGCTTGAAAGAAATGCCGCCAGACTCATATAAGCTTACTTGTGCCTGATTTTACTTATTTTGTTCATCTTTCCTATGTTTTCCTCTCATCCTTGCAAAAACTGCAATATCACAAGAAAATGATCAAAAACAACCAAAAGTTGTTTAAGACTTCGCAATTATTTAGAGTTAAAAGCCTCAAATATGTTAGTATCTGCTCACACATCAACACCCTTAACTTAAAACAATTGCTTGTCCACAAGCAACCAAAACACAACTAAGAGAATACAATGAACATTCAGCAGTTAACAACCAATTCTTAGCTCAAAACTCAGTTTACCACCTCCAAGGTCAACCAACTTCAACTACTATGCAATTTATTGAAAAGCAACAATGTAACACAACGGCTTCTACCCATGGCATCACTAAGTGCCAACAATCATGCATGTAATGTACACTACCCAAACAAGCAAGTAACTTAGCAAGATACTAGTGTGCCCTCACAACAAAAAAATTCCCCTTTTCTATCATTATCAGCAATCAAGGTATAATCATGGGGATAATCACAAAGACTCTCATGCTCAGAATGAAGTTCAACCAGTATATGCCAAATACCATATGCTTGCCCTTATCGTCATTACCGAAGTGTCTATGTAGGTAAGCTAGTATCCCCATAGGACTTTCTCAGGCTTGTAGCGTAGGCTAGGGGCTGGTATGGTATTAAATGGCATATAGAGTGACTAACCTCCTTGTACTACCTTATCTTTTGGGGTCCACTTATTAACCTCTTTTTCTCTCTTTTTCTTTTCTCGATCACACTTTCAAGATGGGTGCACTTCTTTTTATTCCAATAAATTTTCTTTACTTGCTCTTTTTCACCAACACCCAACCTTTTATTTTTTTTCTTTGCTTCTTTCTCTTCTATTCTACCCTTCTTCATACACCACTTATATTTCGCATCCCTATGATAGCCTCTCTCAACTTAGGATGTTTGCCTACATTGAGGTATACAGTGTCCAAGGAGGACCAGGGTCAAAATAGGTTCATTATGATTTGAAAAGGGAAGGAGATGGGTTTCATAGAAAGAAAATTGTTAATTTAGGCTTAAACGGGGATCAAGGGATATAATGCAATACAGGGAAGGTCATTTAGGCTAAAAGTAACTTAAATTCAAAAATGGTCTATGATCCTTTCCTACCCCCTATCTCTCAACCAAGGAAAAATGAAGTGGGCAAGTTCTAGATTCAGCAATACCACAGGGAACACAGTAAGATCTCATACACACTTGGCACACAAGCATTTCACTAACTACAACTTATCTAGTTCATGCAGTTATTCAGCTGTGATTGTTAAGCCCAAAACTAATGCCCTAACCAGATGCTCAATAGTCACAATTTGAGGCAATTCACATAGTCATGCAAAACAAACCTTAAGAGAGGTGTTCAAAATAAAAAAAAATTAGTTGACTACCTACAGAACTTGCACTACTCCTAGTTATTTATAGAATATACTATAACAATATGCTAACCTACACCCCCAACTTAAAATCAAAACAAAATGGAACTAAGGGTTTAGGGCGTACCTGGTAGAGATCAAGTATGAGGATTATGGGGTTTTATCACCGCATTAGTATCTCTAGTTGGGACACTTATATCTGGAGCCTGCTACTGTGCTGGCTCAGCTACCTCTGCAATTGAAGGAGGTGCACTGGATGAGGATCCTAAGACTCTAGCTCAAAGCACCTCCTCCCTTCTCAAATGGTCCTCTAGGGAGGCTTGTACTGCCCATTTCAGGTTCGCTTTGTTAGTGGATGATACTTTATTACTTTCTTGCGTCATCTTTTCTACTCCTATTTCTGAGCCTTCTTCTTCTTCTTTGCCTTTTACTTAGCTTTGCCCTTATTCTCATCATCTCCTTGTCTCTTTCTCTTTCCTTTTCTCTTTTCATCTTTCTTTTCTTTGTTTTTCTTCTTCTGCATAGGCTCCTCAGTATGATCAAGCAACTCTCATTTACCTTTGGGCTCCTCAGCCACATCTTCTATTACTGTGATGCACTGGAGTTGTCTAATCACTCCGAACCATGTCTTCATCTACTTAAACTCAGATCTGAACTGTTTACGCTCTGTACTCGACATTTCTCTTTCTCGCACATCAAACCAATTCTCCAAGTTTGAAAACCTAGCAGGCAAGGACTTATAAAGCTTAAGTGCAGCCTTGATTCTCTTATCTACTGCAGTTGTAAACTACTTGGCAAACTGCTTCAGCTAAGCCTCGCAGCATTGAGTTTGTCTAGTGATTTTTTTGAAGTTTGGCAAGTTGAAAGTAAGTCCTACTAGTGCTGTAGAAGCTGATGGAGCTGAATTAATTGCAGGCACTGAACCTGCCTGTGTTGAAGGTGGCGGTGGTACTACTGCTGCCTCAGGAGCTTGTGCTTCCATAGTAGGCACTGAACTTGAATCTGGAATAGGAGTCTCAACTGCTACCTCTGCTCGCCTCTCAACCCTCAATGCAGGTAGATTTTCCTTACTTCTGATTGAGTTGTGAGTCTTTCTAGCAGCAATATCCTCATCCACACCTGCGATATCGGGCACATTTGTTGCTCCACATAGCTTAGTGATCAGACATGGGAATAGATCTATGCTGATTCGCCTTATCTTTCAAATAGGCAAAGAACGTGGGTGAAGTATCCTGAACATTGAAGTTTGGCCCATGAAGAAACTGGATGATTGTGGTGTCCGAGATACTCACCATCACTCCCCTCACTGCAATTTTCTCTAGTAATGGAATGTTCGATATTCTCTCATCTTTCTTTCATATATTTTCCAGCTCCGCTTGGTAGTTTGCATAAAACTCCCGTACTACTGCTGGACTGTAGAAATCTCCTGTTCTGGTAGTCCACTCTAGGCCATAATCTTGGAACTTTTTCATCACCTCTGGGTAGTTGATCAACCCTTTGGTAATGATTTGTTTTTCTTCAAAGATAGGTCTCCAAACAGGTCTTCACTGAGTTCTATGCAGACCATCAAGATATACCTTCTCAGCTCCCTCAATAAGCCATCTGACATTATCTTTAACCTCTGAGTTTTTGCATCTCACTACAGCTCTCTAAATTGGAGAATCATCATCACTTTGATTTTTTGAGGATGGTGGTCCCGATTTTGTCTCCTCAGACCCCAGCTCTTCAGATTCATCCTTCTCAGACTCAGCCTATTCGGAGTCGGTTTTCTTAAAACCTTCTTACTGAGAGGACTCACTCTCAGGTGGGGTAGTAGTTTCAGTATCATCACTATCATCCACCTGAATAGGTTTAGGTAGAGGAGATGCCTTTGGGCTTGGTTTATTTCTCTTTCACCTGAGAAGTGGCTCTTCATCTTCATAGTCAGAGTCCTCATTAATAAGCTTCCGAACAACTTTTGGCTTTGACACTTTCTTTGAAGTGTTAGGACTCTTTCTCTTGGGTGACATTTTTATTCCTAATTATTGACTTGCACACTTCCTTAACAATGGATTTTAGTTCGTATGAAGTGTGAGCTTGAGGTGAGAGAATATGGATGATAGAAAAAAATTTGGTCACTTTGCTTTCAATCCAATCTCTCAAGGAAAAGGTTTTCTTGCTTAGTTATGATCAAGTTAGAGAAGGAAGGAAGATATTATATTCTAGCTGAGGAAGAAAATAACTAAACATGGAAACCAAATAAACTACCGAGAAGGTGAAGAGTTTAGGACTGGGTCGGGTCGGATCCAACTTAACATCTGGGCCCGTAATACCTGACGACATAGAAAAATGCCATCATAGTTGTGGTAACTCATTAGGCAATATCATCAGGTTTAGGTAGACACTTCTTCATACTAGACCTCTCTGATGTCATTTTCTGGTAAGCCGTCACATGTGTGACGTCTTACCATAAAAGTCGTCAGGGCCCTTTTTAGAAGATAATCTTGAGTTTACCTTCCATGTATTAAAAACCTAACTATAAGAATAAAAACTAATCTAAAAATAAATGAAAATAAAATTTTGGGTTGCCTCCCACTAGAACCTGATTTAATGTCATGGCACGACTCAATTATCTTGGCTACTCATACTTCGCCAAGACATCATACCGATACCTTTTGCCATCCATAAAGAATACATCCATGACTGTGAATACATTTATCTCCTTGAATCACTGTGGATGAGTGCATTTTAAATTTTACTTTATTTTTGCCAACTCAAAACTTGAGCTCATTAAGGTCCAAATTAACTATCACTCTCCTTGTGGCCAATAATGTTCTTCCCAAAATAATAGGAACCTCAAAATCAACATCACAGTCTATAAGCACAAAATCCCCAGGGAGAATGAAGTCGGCCACTTTCACCAGCACGTCATGTAGAATGCCCATAGGTTTTTTGATTGACCTATCTGCCATTACAAGTGGCATGTTTAAAGGAGTAGGTGCCCCTGCATCAATCCTCTTATATATAGATAGTGGCATCAAATTAATACTTGCGCCAAGGTCACACAAAGCTTTCTCAAATTTCACGGTTCCTACTGTGCATGGAATATTGAAAGCACCAGGATCAGGCTTTTTCTATACTAAGGACTGTGATGAAACAGCACTACAATGGTGGAGATTTTCCACCATCTCACATCTTATGTTTTTCTTCTTAGCCAGCAAATCCTTCATAAATTTAGCATAGCTCAGCATTTGCTCAAGTGCCTCCATCAATTGCACCGTCACTGTCAGTTGGTTCATTACTGCCATGAACTTGCTAAATTTTTCATTATCTTCTTTCTTCTTCAACCTTTGCAGAAATAGAGGTGGTGGTCTTGGTATTTGTTTCTATACCACTTCCTCTTTCTTGTCGACTTCTTTCTCTGACATGTCAACAAAGCCATCCACCTTCTCAGAATCCACTGGATTTCTTCCTTCTAATTTATCAACACTTACCTCCTTCTCTGCGGCTTTGCCCATAGAAGGGCCAGATAACATCTTACAACTCTGAGTGGTAATCGCCAAACAAGATCCATCAGTCCACAGTTTTGAACCGTATTGCTAGGTAAAGTGCCCGCTTTTCTCTGGTTCAGAATAGCCCAAAGTTGGCTTATCTATTGCTCCAACTACTTAATGGAAGCAGAGTGTGAGCTAACTAACTGACTGAGGGTAGAAAACTCACTTTTCATATTAGTTACCCCTGAGTTAGTAGCTTTGACTCCTTTCAACAGCTTTTCCATCATATCCTCCATGGACATCTTGCCAGAACTGGTAGATGTAGCATCCTGACTTCAAGGAGTAACATACAAACCACTCCTGTCATTATTGTTTCTCAAATTTCCCTGATCCCTATCTTTATAATCAGGCTTGTCATTGAAAGTTCGACCTTGGTTCCCTTGGTTACTGCCTCGGAAACCCCCCTAATTACTCACATAGTTGGCCTCAGCATCAGCACCTGCAGATACGGTACCTTGAGCATCCATAGCCTTAATCATTTCAGTTTTGCCGAATAGCAAGTGCTTAGCCAGCAAATCCATCTGTGTCTTCAAGTAGGCCATATCTTGATCTCGCTCCTCCTCTCTTCTGTGCTATTCTGCAATAATACCACCAGTAATCATAGGGATAGCCACTAAGAATCCCTAGAGTGACAAGCTCGACTTTTATTGGTCATTCTATTTAGCATGTCAGAAGCATCCAGAAAAGAGAGGTCAATGAACGAACCACCTGCAGCGTTGTCGACTATTGGCTTTATCACAGAGTTGAAAGCTTTGTACAAGGTCTCCATCAAATACAAGTCTATCATATTATAGTTCGGACATTGTACAAGTTTCTTCTTAAACTTTTCCCAAGTCTCATGCAGTGCTTCAATCGGAAGCTGTCTCAAGTTACTAATCTCGTCCCTTAACTATACCCTTCTGGAGGGTGAAAAGAACCATTCTAGGAATGCATCTTTCAACTGTCTCCAGTTGGTTATAGAATGAGGATCTAACTCATTCCACCACATTGTTGCCTCTCCAGACAGAGGCAATGGAAACAACCTCAATCTGATTGAATTCTGACTCACTCCCGAATCATCAAAAGATTTGCAGATGGTGATGAAGTTCACCAAATACATGTTAGGATCATCACCAGGCAAGCCTCCAAATAACCCCTTTAGATTCAGGAGTTGGATCATGGTACTTATTATGCTGAACATTTCACCTGGTGGCAACGGTGGTGAGATAATATCACCCATTGCACCAGCTCCGTCCATTCCTTCATCATCATCATCAGCCTCATAGTGCATAGGTTGTTGACCATATCTACCTCAAGCTGGATGATTTCTATTGACGTTTTGCTGCACTGGTGCAGGAACTTGCTCCACTCTCCTTGGGTTTTAAGGATTCAGCAATTCCTCATCACCCAAGTCCTCATCATTAGGGTTTTTGTGATGTGCTTGTTGACCCAAATTTTATGCATTCACCTGAGCCTTGGCTAAAGCAGCTAATCTTTCTGCTTTCTGTTGTTCAGCGATTCTTCTAATTAGTTGAGGTTGCAGGTTGATTGGTAATAGTACTGCGCAGGAACTTCTCGTTTTTGGCATAAACAACACAGTACCTAAAATAAACAAAAACAACAAATAAATGTAAATCAAGGAAACGTAACTATTAGCAAATTTTGGTGCACAAAATATTCAGTCTACAACCGTATTCCCCGGAAACGGCACCATTTTTGATAACGCTCAAATTACACTCTTGAATGGGTGTAAGCGATAGTTGTCAATATAAAAACCAACTAGGTTGGGGTCGAATCCCACAGGGAATAGGGTGTGAACATCAATTTGTTTATGAAATACTTTACTAGTAGTTTATCATTTCCGAAAGTTGGGGGTTTAAAGTTCACAATGTATCAATCTTCACTTTCTGAATTTTTATAGTTGTTATCAATATAAATGGGAAACCAGCGTTATGATCACCAAAGGTTTTGGGTATTGACAGATACCAGGTAATTCTAGAGATCCTCGGAATGTGTAGAACAACAGAATATCCCTGACTATGATACTATTTAACTTATCTCTCGACCTCACTAGACAATTTATTATCTAATTCTCTCGAACTTGTATAATTTATCTATATCCAATCAGATGTTATCTCAGGTAGATTAATCCAGTTACGGCATTAATTATTAAACAGAATGTTGGTAGCTTCCGAGTCCCTGTTAATAATTTTCGTCCTCTAGTCTATTTCTCTCTTAGAATCAAATAAAACCTAAGGCATAATCTAATGTTTACAACCACTAGATTTAAGTTAAAACCATAGAATTTAAAGATGTTCTACTACTCTTTGAATCCATTAAACACCTATCATCATATCAAACCCTAATCCTTGGATCCCATAACCCCGGCTAATGAAATTAGGCGCTCACGATTTGACAAAGGAAATCATAGGTTGAATTTATGATGATAATGATAAACTTACGTACATATGGAAAACAACAAATAATTTCTTCAATTAAATCCCAAGTTAGAAACCCAAGAATAGTTGATAAGAAAGAAACTAAAAATAATTGGCAAAAGAGAACAATGTACGTGTTTCTCCCTCCAAAATTCTTGTTCTGAATAATAAAAACTTCTTAAAAACCCTAAAAACTACTATTTATACTAAAGCCTAATTAAGGAAATAAAATAACAAAATCACAGTTGGGCTCGGATTTAAGTGATGCCATATTGGTGTTCATCGTCAGGCTTCTGACAGCGTCTCAGATATGTCGTCAGAAGTCATGCCATCTTGACCTGTTCCACCTCACTCTGATGATGTCCTATGATGGCTTACCATATTATGATGGCGTGTAGAAAATGTTGTCAGACCTTCAGCTTATTTCACCATGTTCTTCCTCACTCTGACGGTATATTCTTGACGGCTTACCACACTTGTGATGACATATTGAGAATGTCGTCACTCTCATCCAGCAAGTCTTCTCCACTTTTCTTCCTGATGCCTTTCTCTGGTAGCTTACTACATCTCTGACGGCTTGCAAGAAATGCCATCAGACTCATATTAGCTCACTTGTACCAGATTTTACTTATTTTATTCTTCTTTCCTATGTTTTCCTCCCATCCTTGCTACAACTACAATATCACAAGAAAATGATCAAAAACAACCAAAAGTTGCTTAAGACTTCGCAATTATTTAGAGTTAAAAACCTCAAATATGTTAGTATTTGTTCACACATCAGTCACCTATCATGTCGATGAATATTTTTCTTCCACTCCCCAGTACAAATTATAGTAAACTGACACAGAATCAATACGGTGCGTTGGCCATCTTATCAATAACAATGACGTGGAGCGTCAGTCTGCGCGTCGATAGTTCAGTTTTTAGGCATTAAAAAAGTTGAATCCTTAGGTTTAATAGGGTATTTTTGTAACATCTATCAGCCCCCAAAACATGCTATTAAGCCCCTTTAGAGGCAAAATTCATTCTCAACTCACAAATTGCTCAAGAACAAAAACCCTAGAAGATCAAATTCAAAACTCTAGGATCAAGTTTTCACGATCATTCATCAAGAATTTTGCAACCAAGGTATGTCAAGTTTTCATCCAAGGGTTCCTTTCCACCCTTAGAGTTCAAGAAACCTTTTTTTTACTACAAGTTAGTAAGTTTGATGAATTTCATGTTTGAATTTTAATGTGTTCATGGTTACCATGCTAATGGGGTTTCTAGTTCAGGATTAAATTGCAAGATTCTTATGAAATTATTTGTTATATATGTTGAACTATGTTAATTCATGCTAAAACCCTCCAAATTGTGAATTTGGTAATTGAAATTATGATGTTCACATGTTGTTTAGTATTATGTGCACATATTATGCCCTCCAAGTGTTTGATAAATTGTTCATGTGAGTTAAATAGTGAAATTATATCATGATAGCATATATTCAAGTTCATATCATGCAACTATTTGCTAGAATGTCCCCAATGAATGAATATGATCAAGTAGTTAGTTACTATGTTCTAATATTGTGTCATGTCTCTTAAATTATGCTATCGAGTTCTGGGAGTATTTAATACCCGACAATTTAGCTATTTACCTAGAGTCATGGTCAGTTACTGAATAGTATCAGTCAAGTCACGAACAGTAGAATTCAGTCAGTTAATGAACTCAGGAAAACTTAGTAGTACTCAGTCAGTTAACAGAATTCAGTAGTATTCTGTCAGACCATGAAACCCACTGAACTTATTTCAGTTCAGTCATATAGTACGATCAGTAATTATTCTTTCCAACCTAGTACTATTTAGAATTCAGTCCAACATCTATTTAGTTAGGAGTAGGATTCAGAACCTAGTGAACCCAAGTTTCGGGACTTACCTACCAATAGATGGTATGATCCTTAGAACAGTCCTTGCGTTCAAGAACTACGTAGCCAGCATAGGTTGAGACATCAACCTAGAAGTGTATGATTGATGGGGTGTTTTAATCTGCCAGTTGAGGGTACCACCATTCTCATTCAGAGCACCTGCAAGACGAGGGTGTCTAAGTTTGTCTTTACCTATGGAACGGTACTGACACCCTTCCAGCAGGCGTTACAGGTTGGACCCCAATTAGTTCAGAGATGGGTATGTTGATTAGGTGAAGTATAGAACTCAGTTTAGTTCTACAGATTTAAGACTGTCAGATACAGTAACTCAGTTCAGTACAGAACTCAGCACAGTTCCATAAAATCAGGACTGTCATATACCATTGTTTAGTTATCAATAATACAGAATCAGTAAACTCAAAAATTAGTTAATCAGTATTTAGAACTCAGTATCTAGTGCTATAACGATCTCATTTTTAGTTTACATATTCATGCATGTACTCTTATTCAGTTATACTCATGGCATCCAGTTAATATCGTTCACGCATATGAACCCATGCATTTCAGTCTACCTCACTTGGTATACCAGTACATTCAAAGTACTGATGCATACTTTTCTTTTGTGATATGATGTCTTATATCAAAGGTTCAGATGCACGAGCACCCGATCATATTTAGCAGTTTAGATTCTCAGCAGTCAGAGTTAGTAGTGAGTCCTCATAATTCAAGGACATGATTATTATTTCAACATATCAATTTATTTCAGTAGTTTGGAGTTAGTTGGGGATTTGTCCCATCAACTCCATGTTCAGATAGTAGAGGCTTTTTCGGACTAAAGTATTTTCAAACAGATGTTCAGCTTTGGTATTGATCTACCACATTCAGTATTTATTTATAGTATTGAACATTATTGCCAGTTTTTTGCCTAAATTCCACAAATTTATAGTATTATTATTTAGTTATTGCAGAAGGTACCAATCATGGTTTAGCTTGTGGTCCTTTGTGATTATGAGCACCGTGTAGCATCTGAGGTACAGACTCGGGGTGTTACAAAATTAAAAGCTGAAGTATCTTAAAACATGAGTAACAAAAATAGTCTAATAAGTTGGTGAATCACTACACTTAATTAAACTTTTACTTTCGTAGAATAAGTAGAACTGGAATTGGGAAGCGGTAAAACATGAATATTGTATATAAATCCCATGTAAAACTGAATAGACTGTAAACTGAAATAAGGATCAACCTTGGGTACTAAACATTAAAAATAACATAAACATATAAAACTGAGAAAGAAAGACCAAGAATAAACATGTTTCTAAGATAATTTGTAATTTTAAAAATTGAATTCTGTATAATTAAATAACTGAAAATCTTTGTGTTTTGGTCAAGCAAACCTGATCTGAGGTAAATTGAATATTGACTGAAACTATGGAGCTATCATAAAATCGACATAAACCAAGTGAGCTATCATGGATTCCAATGTCTGACCTAGGAGGGTTGTTCTATCCTTGCCATCGTAGTAGTACATGAATTAAATTAGATTGATCACTAAACTAAGCCCATATTGGGAAAGAGAAAACACTCTTTAGAGAGTCCCCTAAACCTATGGTGGTGTGTAGTTTCTAAGGAAGTAGGATGCACTGAACCCACACTTCCCACTCGATGCTAAATCCTACTCCCAACTAAAATATACTAAAATACTAACTGGTGGATGAATGGATAACTAATAACTGATAAGCTCCGGTCATGGTATTCTCAAAATAACAGTGCATATGGATTCTAAAGTAATTATAACACATAAACTGATAATACTCAACATGATTATGTTGTTCTGAATATGATATTAAAATTATGCTCTAACTGACTTCTTACTTGGAAAATGGAAATCATGTAAAACACATAGGTATCGGGTGTTCATAACCCGACAGCACTAAATGACTGTAAAATATGATAACAAAACTTAAAAACTATAGTATGGGATCATGGTTCAAAGATCCAAAACATATACATTTCATCAAACAAGTGAAAATCATGAACTTGAATATTAGAATGTGTTAAACATGAGAAATCAACATGATTACATGGCTAAATTCATAAATTGGGGAATTTAACATGAAATTTACTTGAATGAACATGGGAAATTAAAATTTAAAGCATGAGATAATCTAATATTTCATGGGATCATACATGGACTTGAATTGAATTTAAATTACCATAGAAAGCATGAATTAAACTCATCTTGAACATAATAAACTTCATAATAGAGGGAAAACTCATTCTATACTCAAAAGGGGAGGTTTTTGGGCCCAGTGGGTGAAAGGTACCCATTGATGAACTCCCACATATTTTAATTGAATGAATTCTTGAAAAAAATTAAAATTGGAACTTGACCCGTTGAATTCTTAAGGAATAAAGCTTGAATCTTTGGACTTGAATGACAAACTTGTGAAAGAAATCCTATTCTTGATGTTTCCTTAAATATTCTTGAACTTGGAAGCTCGGATTCTTGGATTTCTTTGGGAAAAAGTTTGGATTTTGTTCTTGGGGAGGAGGAGGGTTTGTATAAGGGTTTGATGATGAAAAGTGGGCAAATAATGCCCTTTTGGTGTTTTAATTTGTCATTTGGGTGCTTGGGGGCAGGGGGAAATAACTATTCGCCCTTTGGACTTGTATTTATGAATGCAGGAAAATATTACTCCGTGTCATGGAGGAAGACACGGTAACTTAGTCCCGCATTACGGTGCTATCACCATAGCTTACTGGTTCTGACAAAAATGATCATAACTTTTTTCTTGAGTATCAAATTAAGGTAAAATTGATATTGTTGGAAAGATAGTTAAATTATATACAATTTGATGGGTCTTGAGATAAAAAATTACACATATATAAAAATTTATACACGTTCAATGTTTACCCTTGTAGAATCGAATACCATATTTTGGTCTAGTCATAGGCTCTTAGCTCAACTTTGCTCTAAGTAATTCCTATGACATTTTTAACCTTGAAAGAAATTCAAACAATAGGATAAAGATCATGACATATGTATTCAAAGGTAAATCATGGGATTAGATTTTATACATGTAGAAATAACGGTTTGATTTCTAGCTCAAGAATGCAGGTGTTACAATTGTGCAATGCTGAAAATATAAATCTATTTATTACTTCACGTAAAGGGGTAAATACATCTAGTGAAAGCACATTAATAGTTCCTTCTACTGAGGAATTTTTAGTTGTATTTGAGATAGATACGACTAAAGTGATTATCTCAAACCCACATCATAAACATATTGAGGTGGATCGGGTTTATATCTCAAAATATGTTTCAAAGTTGGTCATGAAGGATCATACAATTAGGGAAAAATTTCAATCACGATCTGAAAGATCAAGTAAGATCTTGTCAGTCTATTACGCATTGAGTTTTTCTTGTTCAGATTGGTTAATTGTATTTGACCATATTTAATCTTTTGTATGAATTTTTACCTTATTGTCCAAATCGTGTAATTATGGTTTTTTGTAATACCATGTACTTTTCTTAGCTCAGTTTAGCTCCTAGTGTGTCAAGGGTTAACTTGAAATGAGTATAACTCTTAATGTGTATAGAATTTTCCATCTCTAGATCCACCAAATGGTAGATAATTGAACCTACATTCCAACGATACCAATTTTACCTCAATTTGATAATCAGTTAAGAAGTTATGGTGATTTTAGCGAAAGTAGTAGGGCATTGGCATAAGCACCGCATCACGGTGAAGGAAAAATTCATAATTTTCCAATTTCTAGTGGAGCAAATTCATAATGCCCATTCGTTCCTTTCCAGTAGCTCAACACGACTTGCCTGTATAATGTCAAAATTCCTACTTGGATAGACACCTTATCACGATGGAGTGCGAAATGGCATTTGTCATTTTCAGTGATGGAATGCAATTATGCCGCATCACACCAGAGGCAAAAATAGAAATCATCTTTTTTCCAGTAAGCCACTGCGATAGCGGCGCGTCGCTGTAGGGACAAACATTAAGACGTCCAGTTCCGATTCAAATTTTATTAAGGGCAATTTCTTCATGTCCCTAAGACCAAATCCATGAAAAATAGATAATTAATCCTATTCAAACCATTATATGCATATTTCCATCAAAATTACTCTCCAAGACCCTAGAACTCAAACCTTAATCCCCAAGAAATCCAAATTCCACCATTCTTTTTCCAAGATAACTCAAAATTCAAGACTCTCAATTCAAGATATTCAAGAATCAATCTTCAAGATCATAATAGGAACCTAAATTTTAAGATTCTTCATCTATTCATCAATTAAGGTATATGGGGTTTTCAATAAGGATAATTCTTTCATCCTTGTGCCAAAAACTAGTTTTTAATTACAAGTTACATGATTTTGCATAATTATGTAACACCCCATATTTCCCTTGAATAATCTAAGTCCCAATACATGAATAGTCATATACAAAATTTTTGAAACACTCATTATTTTTCAGTTTAGAGTCTGCCATTGTGTAGAAAATTCAATTAGCTTCCAATGATATAAAATTCATCGAAATCCGATAACCAAGTAAGAAGTTATGGCAATTTTAATTTTCAGTCACTAAGCACCGTCATTTTAACCCTTAGCACGATGCGTAGGCAGCCCAAATGACTATTATCAATTTCCAATGTGACTCCTCGATTATGGTGTGTCGCGGAGCAGGCCAATTTTCCATTTGTCAATTTCTAGTGGGCCTCCGTGATGTTGGCGCATAGCGGAGGTGGCCAAAATGGCATCCAAAGGCTTACCACGATAGCGCCGCGTCACGCCAGGTGCCTATTTTGGAAAAATTTGATGAAAATTAAAATTTTGCCCAGGGGTAAAACAGTACTTTCTCCTAATTTTAGTCCGCCCAGGTGTGATTTTAAGCCCGAAAAATATTTTTAAACTCATTATTTTAATTATTTTCCCCTAAATCAAGAGGCTTTCTCTCCTAAAACAAGAACCCAAGTTCTCCAATTTCAAGGCCAATCCTCAAGAACTCACCAAGAACTTTAGGAAATTCATCAATTAAGGTATGTTAGATGTTCATCCATGGATCCCTTTCATCCATGGAGTCCAAGAAACCTTTTTAAATTATAAAATTGTGATTTTTTTTAAGTTATTATGTTTTAAATTGTTATTTCACCCATGAAGCTCCACGAACTATGATTTTATACCATATTACTATGAAATTATTGTTATTATTCAATCCTCCATGTTTTGATATTATTATTTAATGAACAAAACCATGATTTAACTTTATTATGTTGGATTCATGTTATTTCTATATGTTTTAGAACATTCCTATGATTGTTTTGAACCATGGACTTGATAAAATGCCTACAGGAGTGATTGATTTAATAAAAACCTTCATGCTTCATCCCCTAAACTTTAGTGTTTTTTCAGTATCATTGTTTAGAGTCCTGGGGATACTGAATACCCGAATACCATAGTTGTTTATTTAGTCTAGTGTCAGTACATTACAGAATAGTCTTTAGATTATACTATGAGCATTATCAGAATAGTCAGATATCAGTCATTAAACTCAGAGTAGTCTAGCATCTCAATGTCTTTCAGTTGGGAGTAGGATTTTACACCGAGCGAGTATAGGGATGGCGGCTTCCCCTGTCATATAGGCAGAGTCGTTAGTAAAATTCTCTATACTGCAGAACTATGTAGCCATCATATGAGAAGTCACCCGTCAGATTAGGCTTGACTATCTCTCAGGGGTCACCCATCAGTTCAGGCTTGACACTCTTAGTCCTTTGGACATTATATCAGTTTAGTGGATCCACACAGCTAGCGTTAGTACTTGTAGCATGGTATTAGCACCCTTTTAACTAGGGTTATAGGTTAGACCCCGATTAGCCTAAATTAGGAAATGTTGATTAGATGATACCTCTCATAGTCTCAGACACAATCTCAGTTATAGTCCCAGTTCAGTTATACATTCTTAGAGTTGTTTGACCAAAGCATACTGATATCAGTATTTTTTAGTATGTTAGTTTACGGATTTTACTCAGTCCATGTTATATGCTTGGCCATGCATTTTTAGTACCTACAGATTTCATGTTCTCGACTCAAAACTCTATGTTTTACATGTGTGATTAGTTAGTTATTATTATTCCTATTCATGAACATATGCATATCAGCTTACCTCATTTAGCATACCAGTACATTCAAAGTACTGACCACATACCTTTCTTTAGTTCTATGATATATTATATCATAGGTGCTGACGCTCAGTTCCCGGATCACACTTAGACTCTCAGATTATCAGCAAGTACAATAGTAGTGGTGAGTCCTCATCATTCGAGGACAGATTACTTTACTTCATGACTTTATTTTAGTAGTTAGTAGAGTTACTTGGGGGCCTGTCTGATTAACTCACAGTCATTCAGTCATATAGTTTAGAGTCTTTCAGACACTACAGTCAGTTAGTTATTTAGTTTATCGGTATTTTCCCAAATTCATACAGTTGTTTCCTTTCTAGATTTATATTTCAGTTTTGAATCAATAAAATAAAACATTATCTCATTTTAGTTATTCTTCTGCATTCATGATTATATTATCCAGTGCTCATAGAAGGTACTAGCTTATGAATTAGCTTGTGGTCCCTCAGGACAGTAAGCAGCGTGTGATGACTAGGGGTAGTCCCAAATTGTTATAGATTACCCATGAATTTTAGTTTAGGGTTCAAACCTAAATATTGCTATTTAAAGATTATGAGGTGTTAAGTGATTTAGAAGATGAATTGCATTGCTATTTTTGTATTTTTATGCATATGATATAAATTTCGTAGATTAAGAATTAAATTTCAATGCTTTCATTATTAAGAATGAACTTTATTATGATTTGACATGAATTTGATGCATGGGTTATTAAACCTAATTTGAAGGTTGATATTTCAAGAATGACTATGCTTTAAGCATCCCATGAATAGTTATTTTCAAATTTTTATAAATATTTAATCTTTTGATCTTAGCTTAGACATGAAATCCACTATACAGTTTCGGTTACATTTTAAATCAATAGATACACAGTTGGTTTTCATTTTAATCCATTATACTAGTTTTAAAATGGATTTCCTACAGAATGAGCATACAGATTATACAGAGTAGTATTTAGTATCGAGTTGGGTATGTTCACATGCCCCAGAACTAAGAGACAATGTAGGTTCAGATTATCAGATTATTCCCATTTCTATATGGATGATAGATATAGATGTGATGACTTAGATTAGGTTATACTCCTTGGTAAGAGTATGACACCTCTCCCCAATGTGAGGTTTTTCCATAAGGGAACTAGACATTGGATACTATGATAGCTCGCATAGTATATGTCAGTTAGAAAAACCTCCCTACAGACTACAAACTACGGATTTCATAACAGAATAATCCTAATATAAAAGCTCATAAAAATGATGTATAAAAGCTCACAACTTTATTCAGATAGTATTTTACAAAAGATATTAGTTATGAGATTTCAGATTATAGATACATAAGTGAGTCCTACACTTAGATAGCATAATTTAAAGATAGAATACTAGTACAGCATTTAGAAACTAAATGTTATCACTCACTAGATTTATGCAGTATGTTTTGCTATTCATGAACAATGATTTTTAGTTTTTAGATATTCCTGCTTATGTAAGTCATCTAGATTTATCATGCATTCTTTTACAAATTTATATTACAATTGAGTTACTGATTTACTTGTGCATTCACCCTCATATACTCAGTACAATCCAGAAGTACTAATCCACTTATACATCCATGTCCTACATTGTCTCATAATGTAGGTTTAGGTGCTCAGTTTCTACAGTGTGAGTGATTTCTAGCATCTCTATCTGCTGGTGAGTCCTCATAATTTAGGGACCTATTTCAGTATTTTTAGATAGTTCGAGCCAACAGGGGGTTTGTCCTAATGATTCTCTAGTTATTAGTAGTAGAGGCTTGTCAGACTGCTAGATACAATTCATATTTCTAGTGTTTATTGTTTAGACTCTTAAGTCTAGTATTATTAGATATTAAATTCAGATAATTTCAGCTTAGCTTAGATAGATTTCTGCATTCTAGTTTTGATGTTATATCTATATTTTCTCTATTATGGGCTTCAAATTTAGTAGAAGGCTAACAGGGTTAGCTTAAGGATACTCGTAGTCTTGAGCATCATGTAGTATCTCAGGACCCATTTTTAGGGCGTTACATACTTGGTATCAGAGCCTATGGTTATAAGAGACCTAGGGAGTCAAACAAGTCATGTTACATAGAGTCTTGATCATGGATGTGAAGCACACCATATTTATGGGCAAAGTTATAGAGGACATTTTAGGAAATCATCTCTTTCTTTCATGATCTATTTTGCTTATAGTATCTATATCTGCTTTTAACTCGTGCTCTTACATAACAGTTGAATATTCCTCCTCACCGAGCGAACGCCCATAGAAATGATTAATAGCCACCCCAGCCTGTTGACTCTCTGAATGAGAATGTATCCCATGCTGAATTTTGGGTTGTCTTACGGGCTTTAGCCCAAGATGTGACTGCTAATGTTTAGGGAAACCATCAGGCGATAGTCCCACTTCAACAGAATGGGGATTTAGCAATAGCCAAAATTTTAGACTTTATAAGAATGAATGCGCCTGAGTTTTTTAGGTCAAAAGCAGGTGAGGACCCATAGCTTTACTTATAGGAGATAAGAAAAATCAGCTAGATTATGCATGTTACTGAGGAAGAGGGTGTAGCATTGGTATCCTATAGGCTGAAGGATGTGATATATGATTGGGTGGTTATGTGAAAGAATGGTAGAGGTAAGAATGTAGCTCCCATGAGTTGACAGGTGTTTTGGGATGCATTTCTAGATAGGTTCTTTCTACCTGAAATAAGAGAAGCTAAGGTAAAGGAATTTATGAACCTAAGAATGGGCTTGATGAAAGTGAAAGAGTACTACCTTAAGTTCAACTAGTTGTCTAAGTATGCCCCTGATACGATAATTGACCATAGGAAAAGTATGAGTAAGTTTTTTACTGGAGTATCTAGATTGGTAGTCATAGAGTGTAGGACTGTCATGCTTATTGGGGACATAGATCTTTCTAAGTTGATGATTCATGCTCAATAGATTAAGGTAGAAAAGTTGAAGGGAAGAGAGAAGGGAAATAAGAAGGCTAGAACAGGGAAGTTTGAGTATGTTTATGTTTATGTGTTGTTAGACCCTCAGTTGAATTTCTCCTATATGACCCCATTAGTTGTAGTAAATTTTGATATAGGTCGTGAAAAAATCTATGATCCCTTCTTAGTTTCTACCCCAGTGGGTGATTCAGTTATGGCCAAACAAATTTATAGAAAGTATCCTATCACTTTCCTTCATAAAATCATCTTAGCAGATTTAATAGAGTTTGATATGGTCAACTTTGACCTTATTCTTTGTATGGATTAGCTCCATTCTTGTTATGTTTCTATAGATTTTCGCACCTGAGTGGTGAAGTTTTAGTTTCCAGATGAGCCATTCTTTGAGTGGGAAGGTAATTTAGTATCTCCCCAGAGTCATTTCATATCCTATCTTAAAGCTAGAAAGTTGATCTCAAAAGTATGTATCTATTATCTAGTTCAAGTCAAAGACACTAAGTCTGAGACTCGTTCAACCAGTTCGAGTAGTCAATGAGTTTCCTGATGTTTTTCTCAAAGATTTGCCAGGGGTACCTCCCGATAGGGAAATAGAATTTGGTATTGACCTTCTCCTAGATACCTAGTCTATATTTATTCCTCCATATCGTATGGCTCCAGCCGAGCTTAAAATTTTAAAAGAGTAGCTTAAAGACCTCTTAGATAAAGGTTTTATAAGTCTTAGTGTCTCTCTATAGGGTGTTTCTATCCTATTTCTGTGAAAGAAAGATGGTTCTTTGCGAATGTACATTGACTATCGTTAGCTTAATAAAGTCAGTCAAAAACAACTATACTCTTCCTAGGATTGATGACTTATTCAACCAACTCTAAGGTGAAAGTTACTTCTTCAAGGTAGACCTTAGATCTGGCTATCATCACATATAGTAAGGGAATGTGATATTCTAAAAACAGCTTTCAGAACCTGTTATGGTCATTTTGAGTTTCTAGTCTTGTCATTTGGTCTTACCAATGCCCCAGCAGCCTTCATGGACTTGATGAACAGAGTGTTCAAAAAGTATTTGGATATGTTTTTCATAGTCTTTATCGATGATATTCTTGTATATTCTCATCGTAAAAATGACCATCCAGACCATCTTAGAATGGTATTACAAACTCTTAGAGATCACCAGTTGTTTACCAAATTTAGCAAATGTGAATTTTGGTTAAGGTAAGTAGTTTTCCTTAATCATATTATTTCCAGTGATGGCATTAGAGTTGATCCCCAAAAGACAGAACTAGTAAGAAACTGTCCTTGAACTATCTCTCAATCAGACATCGGAAGTTTCTTAGGGTTAGTTGGCTATTATAGATATTTTGTTGAGGGTTTTTCTTCTATTTCATCCCCTATGTCTTGATTAACTCAAAAGAAATTTAAGTTTCAATGGTCAAATTCCTATGAGAAGAGTTTTTAGGAGTTGAAGACTCAGCTCACTTCAGCTCCAATTTTAGTGCTACCTGGTGGTACATATGGGTTTTTTGTCTATTGTGATGACTCTAAAATTGGTCTGGGTTATGTTTTAATGAAGAGAGTTAAGGGTATAGCATATGCCTCTAGACAGCTTAAGCCTCACAAAAAGAACTACTATACCCATGATCTTGAGTTAGCAGCTATTGTGTTTGCCTTAGAGATCTGGAGGCGCTATCTGTATGGGGTGCATGTTGATGTGTTTATGAATCAAAAAAGCTTAGAGGTTATCTCCCTAAGGGGAGATGGTGTGTTGAGATACTAGAGTAGATTATGTGTACCATGTGTTGACAATTTGAGGTGACGGATTATGGAAGAAGTGCATGGTGCGTGTTATTCCATTCATCCAGGAGTCACCTAGATGTACCGCGATCTGCGGGAAGTCTATTGGTAGAGAGGTATGAAGAAAGATATCACAGAATTTATATCCAAGTGTGCAAGTTTTCAACAAGTTAAGGTAGAGCACCAAACACCTGGTGTCACTTTGTAGGATTTTAGTATTCCTACTTGTAATTGGAAAGAGGTGAATATGGACTTTGTGACTGTATTACCCCATTCGCGTCGTCACCATGGTTCTATTTGGGTTATTATAGAATAGATTGAACAAATTAGCCAATTTCTTGCCAGTTCACGCATCATACAAAGCTAAAGATTATGCTAATCTATATATTAGAGAGTTGTTAGATTGCATGGAGTTCCCTTATCCATTATTTCAGATAGGGGTACTAAGTTTACCTCTCAATTTTGGAAAGCCTTCCAGAAGGGTCTTAGTACTCAAGTTCATCTCATTTTAGCTTTTTATTCGTAGACCGATGTTCATGCAGAGAGTACCATTTAGACCTTAGAGGATATGTTGAGGGCCTGTGTTGTTGATTTTAAAGGCATTTGGGATGACCACTTGTCGTTGATCGAGTTTACCTATAATAACAGTTACCATTCTAGTATTCAGATGGCCCCGTTTGAGGCTCTTTATTGGTGGAGATGTAGATCACTGGTTAGTTGGTTTGAAGAGGGTGATGCTTCTTTGATTAGGCCAGATATGGTGTTTGAAGCCATAGAGAAAGTTCTATTGATTCAAGAGACATTGAAATCAGCTCAGAGTCGTCAGAAATCTTATACAGATGTAATATGGAGAGATCTTGAGTTTATCTTGTGTACTTGAAATTTTTACCCATGAAGGGGGTTAATAGGTTTTGCAAAAAAGGGAAGCGTAGTCCCCAGTATGTATGCCCCTACAGGATTTTGAGTCATGTGGGGAATGTAACGTATGAGCTTGAGGTACCTACAGACTTATTAGTAGTTCACCCAGTGTTCCATGTATCCTTATTAAAGAAATGAATGGATGATTCAGTTGTTGTAGTACCTCTAGAAATCACAGATATTCAGAATAGCTTTCATACGAAGAAGTTCCAGTAGAGATTCTTCATAATCAGATCCATAGACTAAGGAACAAAGAAGTTCCCTTGGTCAAAGTTCTGTGGAAAAATCAGTCCGTTGAGGATGCTACTTGGGAAGCAGAAGCAGACACATATACCAAGTATCCTCACCTTTTCTCTACGAACTCAGATTCAACCAAAGGTAAAAATTTCCTTAATTCAGTTCTTTTCTAGTCTCAGATTCAGTTATATAGTTATATTCATGTAATTTCATGCACTGACAAATTAGTTCAGTCGCTCAGTATATTTTAGATTCAGTCATGCAGTTTGTTTCAGTTGTGCATGCTAGTATATAGCCTCATTCCCCCAAAATCTTCAGTTTAACAAGCCTCATTTGAGGACGAATATTCCTAAGGGTGTGATATTGTAACACCATATACTTTTATTAGCTCAGTTTAGCTCCTAGTGTGTTAAGGGTTAACTTTAAAAGTGTATAACTCTTGATGCAGATAGAATTTTCTAGCTCTAGACCCACCAAATAGTAGATAATTGAACCAGATTTCCAATGACACCAATTTTGCCTCAATCCAATACTCGGTTGAGAAGTTATGGAGATTTTAGTGAAAGTAGTAAGGCATCGCGATAAGCACCGCATTGCGGTGAAAGACAAATTTACAAATGTCTGATTTCCATTGAAGCATCGCGATTAGCCCACATCATAGAGAAATTCCAGTTCTCATTCATCCCTTTCCAGTAGCTCAATGCAACTTACCTATATCGCTCAAAATTCCCAATTAGACAGACACCGCGTTGCGGTGGAGTGCAAAATTGCACTTGTCCTTTTCCAGTGATGCAACGCGATTATGCCGCATCACGCCAGAAGCTAAAATGGCAATCGTCTTTTTTCCAGTAAGCCACTATAATGGCGGCGCATCACGGTGGGCCAAAAATTGAGACTTCAAGTTCTAAGTCAAAAATTTTTAAGGGCAATTTCTTCATTTCCCAAAGCCCCAATCCATGAAAAACTGATAATTAATCCTATCTATCCATTATATGAATATTTTCATCAAAATTACTCTCCAAGGAAACCCTAGAACTCAAAAGTTAATCCTCAAGAAATCAAAATTTTACCATTTTTTTCCAAGATAACTAGAAATTCAAGATTCCCAATTCGAGATAGTCAAGAATCAATCTTCAAGAGCACAAGTAAGAAACTAAAGTTCAATTAATTACAAGTTACATGATTTTGTATGATTACCCATGAGTTTCAATTTAGGGTTCATACCCAAATATTGCTATTGAAAGATTATGAGATTTTAAGTGATTTAGATGATGAATTGCATGGCTATTTTCATACGTATGATATAAATTTCCAGATTTAAAATTAAATTTCAATGCTTTCATTATTAAGCATGAACTTTATTATGATTTGACATGAATTTGATGCAAGGGTTATCAAGCCCTAGTTTGAATGTTGATATTTACAGAATGACTATGCTTTAATCATCCCATGAATAGTTATTTTTATCTTTTGATAAAGATGTAATCTTTTGATCTTAGCTTAGACGTGAATCCACTTTACAGTTTTGGTTACAATTTAAATTAACAGATACACAGTTGGTTTTCATTTTAAACCGTTATACTACTTTTAAAGTTGAATTCCTAAAGAATAAGCTTATAGATTAAAGAGAGTAGTATTTAGCACTGAGTTGGGGATGTTCACATGCCCCAGAACTATGAGCCAACGTTGGTTCAGATTATCAGATTATTTTCATTTCTATATGGATGACAGATACAGATATGATCACTTAGATTAGGTTATACTCCTTGGAAAGAGTATGACACCTTTTCAAAACATGAGGTTTTCCTATTATGGAACTAGACGTTGGACACTATGATAACTCACATAGTGTATGTCGATTAGAAGAACCTCCATACAGACTGCAAACTATAGATTTTAGAATAGAATAATCCTAACGTAAAGGCTCTTAGAAATGAAGTGTAAAGGCTCACAACATTATTCAGATTTTATTTTATAAAAGATATTATCAATGAGATTTCATATTTTAGATTACAGATAGAAGTGAGTCCTTCTACACTTAGAAAACCTGATTTAAAGAAAGAATACCAGTATAGCTTTAAGAAACTAAATGTTATGACTCCCAAGATTTATGCAATATGTTTTGCTATTCATGAATTATGATTTTCACTTTTCAGATATTCCAGCTTTTCTGAGTCATCTACATTTAGTATGCATTCTATTACAAATTTAAATTACCATTGAGTTATTGATTTACTTGTGCATTCACCCCCATATACTCAGTACAATCCAGAAGTACTGATCTACATATAAGTCTATATGCTACATTATCTCATAATGTAGGTCCAGGTGCTTAATTTCCATAGCGTGAGTGATTTCTAGCATCTCTATCTGCCTCTCGATAGTTGGTGAGTCCTCATAGTTTGGGGAGCCAGTCCTTCAGTTTTTTTTAGCTTATTAGTATAGATGATTCAGTATTTTTAGACAGTTTGAGCCATTTGGGGTTTTGTCCCAATGACTCTCTAATTATTAGTAGTAGAGGCTTGTCAGACTGCTAGATATGATTCAGATTTCTAGTGTTTATTTTTCAGACCCTTGAGTCTAGTATTTTTAGATATTAAATTTAGATAATTTTAGCTTATCTCAAATAGATTTCCACATTCTAGTTTAGATCATATATCTTTAGTTTCTTTATTATGGGCTTCAGATTTAGTAGAAGGCTGACAGGGTAAGCTGTAATGACCCGAGACTACCCCTAGTTGTTACATGGTGCTTAGGACCACAAGTGATCCCATGTTAATCCTTATACTGGCATAACTCATGAGCAACTAAATAAAACACATACATCTGAAGAAAAATGTGAAAAATAAATCTTTTCTGAGCTTGATCAATACAAAGCTACATTAAGATGAATACAACTCTTCTTATACAAAACAAAACTGAAACTGAATATATTAACTATACTGATTGTCTATGAAGCCTCTACCATACTGATTATAGATAGATGGGACGTGACTCCAACTACTACTAAAAATACATATAAGTAAGAAAATAAATAATATGAATAACATCTAACTGAAGTACCCAAAGTAGAAGGATTCATCATCTACGGGTTGGAATCTGCAAATGTCTGATTATGATGTGCATGCAACAACTGGTACCTACATTGCTAAACAATGTAGCATATAGACATATATATGGATCAGTACTTTGGGAATGTATTGAGCATGTGGGGGTGAATGCATAAGTAAAACTGTATCTCAATGTTCATATAAAGTTATAAAATAATGCATGCTAAGAGTAAATGACTCATATTGGCTTGAATAACTAAAATCCTAAAATCATAAATCATGAGAAACAAAGCATTCTATATAAATCTTTTGAGCCATAACACTTAGTTCTAAAAACTGAACTTTTACTCTTTCTGTTACTGGAATAAGTAGGACTAAAGGCAAATCTATTTTCAAATCATATAGTGTAAGTGTAAAAAGGATTCACCTTTATCATCTATAAACTGAAAGCTGAAATCCAATAGCTAATGTCTTATGTAAAACAATATTTGAGTAAAATTGTGAGCCTTTACACTTAGTTTCTAAAATATGTTCTTTTATTCTCTTTAGGACTTAGGAATTAAGGACTTTGTGAGGTTCTTCTAACAGATATAAACCATATGAGACATCATGGATTCCAATGTATTTTTTCCCTAAGGGGAAAATCTCACGTTGGGGAGAGGTACCATACTCTTGCCAAGGAGTATAACCTTCTCTTAGTGATCACTGTCTTAGCCCACTATGGGTACTTAATCTTAATCCTACGATGCACGTATTTATGCGGAATGGACCTTGGAAAAATGCCCAAATAAATGCTAAATACTATTCCCATTCATTTGCTCAGAATATTTAGGAAATCCACCTTAAAATAGCACAAGAGTTTATAATGAAAACCAGTTATGCTTCTCTTTCATTAAATCTCAAATTGTATGAACAATGTGGATTACATATCTTAGCTTAGGGTCTAAAGAGCAATTTCTTTCTTAAATCTTTGTAAACAACTCATAAAAGAGTCTTAAAATCATAATCTTCTTGAAATATCAATACTTAGACTTAGGGCGTAAAAACCCATGCTTTAAACTCATGCAAGTTCATAGTAAAATGTCATGCTCAATATACTTCTTGAAATACTTCAACAATATCCAAAGTAATAAAATTAAACTCACAATATCATGCTTACAAACTTAATTGAAGAACTGTAAAATCATATCACACGCTAAAGATGTGAAAATAGACATCCAATTCAAATTTAAGTCACTTGTAACATCATAATCTTCAAACAATGATAATTGGGTATGAACCCTAATTTGCAAAATATGAAATATTAAATAAATATCATTTTTTGGGAAAAATATGAAATCTTAAATAAAGATCATGTTTTGGGCACAAGGATGAAAGGGTATCCTTGTTCATAAACCCCACACACCTTAATGGCGACAAAATTATTGAAAGATTGGACCTTCAAGCTTGATTGTGTAACCCTAGTTGTTTCTTCTCTTATGTTATTATATGATGAGCTTATGATGTTAATAGGGTTAAAAAATGTTTAGGATCTATAAATCTCAAATAAGTTATGTTTAGGGACGTTTAAGCAGGGTCAAAAAACTTAGTTTCCCTTGGAATAACTCAAAAACAAATACCTAGGTCGTTGTGCCATGGCGTTTGCGTCGCACAAGCTATGGCAAAATTTAAGGTTTACGTCACACTCCCTATCTCAAATATTAAGTTTTGTGTCACACACCCTATGGAAAACCCTTTCCAGTTAACGTTTGTGATTGTTAGGTGACATATACCTCTTTGCGAAGCCATAACTTTTCACTCGGGTGTCGGATTAAGGATAAATTGGTATCGTTGGAAAGCTAATTCGACTATCTAAAATTTAGTGAGTATTGAGATGAGAAATTCCTCATACATCAAAATTTATACACATTCAACGGATACCCTTGTAGAATCTAATACCAAACTTTGGACGAATCGAAGGTTCTGAGCTCAACTTTGTTCTAAGTGATTGATATTGGGTGTATTTATATGCCTAAGCACCATAATTTATCCATATTTTAGCTATGTTTAGAGAAAAAAGTTCCTAGTTTCTTATGTTTTTACTCTACTTCTATTTAATTGATCTAACCGATATGATTAGCATGATTTCAGGTATTAATGAGGTAGATGAAGACATTATGGGAATATGAAATGCGGATGGCATCTGACACAAGAGAGAGTAGCAACTTTGACCAAATGTGGCACCAAGAAACTAAAATATAGACCAAATATGGCGCCTAGAAACGATGTCCAAGACTAGTTTGTCATTTATAATTAGTTGAGGGACCTAGAAGGCAATTATGAGAGAAAAGATTACTAAAAGGTTTAATGCTGAATTTTTAAGGGGGGATTCATTATTCTGTATTTTTTTGGGAGAGAGCAAAGAAGGGCGGCTTAGCTTGAGAGAGAAAGAAAAATGGTTTTTGCTCTTGCTATCAGTATTCGCACACCAAGATCGTCTTTTAGGTTTTGGTATGATGAATATTTCTATTATGATTTTCATTTTATTCATGAGTAGCTAAGTTTATTAGTTAGGGTTATGGAAGCGTTGTAGCATACAATCTATTACTTTGGGTTTTGAATTCATTATGCATTGATTTATTTACATCATACTCTCTTCATTTATCTTGAATTCTCGTGGTTGCAAACATAGAGGATATGCCTTAAAATGCAACTTGTTCGAAAGAAAGGTTGTTGTTCGGATAGGAGAGTAGTGACAAGAAAATAGTATTACCAACCCCTATTTCATATGTTAATGCCTTAACAGGATTAACTACTTGGAGATTTCGTATTGTTTTTGGTAAACGCTTTTGATTCGAGAGAACTAAAGTGAATTAGTCCTTGATGGTTGAGAAACACTAGGATTATGTTAGTAAATACAATATGTTTCTCTGTAAGCATGACGCATGTATCAATTCGTAAAGCCCAGAGTTAGAAAGTATTGAAAACTACATGGTGGACATAACCCTAGCTTGCTCTTTTTATGAATTTGAATACTACTACACTTATTTCATCTTGTTAAACTGAAACCATTAATTTGTGAACTGAATCAAATCCCCCTATTTATTTTACAAAAATGAACGATTAAAAGTCAATTAATCTACATACAACTTAATTAGCGCCATATACCCTGTGGGATTTGACCCCAACCTAGTTGGGTTATATATTTGACAACGACCGCTTACTCTCTCGTAAGAGAGGGGTAGTTTGGGCGTATCAAATTTTGGTACCGTTGCCGGAGAATATGGTTGTCGATTGAGTTTATGTGTGTAAGTTGATTGTTAGTCAAGTTTCCTTTTTTTATGTTTATTTGTTGTTTTTGTTTATTTTAGGCTCATTGTTGTTTATTCTATGAACCAGAAGTTCAGGAGAACCATTATTACCCTTCAATCCTGAACCTCATCTCATTGGAAGAATGGATAACCAATAGGAAGTTGAAAGATTAGCACTTTGGCTAATGCTCAATTAAACCTCCAAAATACTGATAACCCAAGTCGGGAACCTAATCCAGATGAAGAGCACCTGGGAGACGATGAGTTATTGGGGCCAGTTAATCGAAGGCATGCAGAGGATATGGCTGCACCAGTGAACAAAAATGTGAACTGAAATCGTCCTTTCAGAGAAAGACCTAAACACCAAGCTATGCATTTTAATCTGGAGGATGATGATGACTTGGATGGAGCCGGTGTAACAGGAGATATTATTCCTCCACCCTTAGTACCTGGAGCCTAGTTTAATATTACAAGCACTATGATCCAGCTATTGCAACTCAAAGGGTTATTTGGTGGACTTGCAGGCGACGACCCGAATATGCATTTGGTTAATTTTGTCTCAACATGTATGTCGTTTGACAACCCAGGGGATGAAAAAAATGCAATTCAACTGCGCATATTTCCATTGTTTCTATCTGGAGATACAACTCTATGGTGTGGGCTAACTCCCGACTCTATTACCAATTGGAGGCAACTAAAATATGCTTTCCTAGAAAGATTCTTTCTGCCATCCAAGAGAGCACAATTGAGAGATAAGATAAGCAATTTTAGATAGCTTCCAAGTGAAGCTCTCCATGAGACTTGGGAGAGGTTCAAGAAGAAGCTTATGCGGTGCCAAAATCATCAGATAACCAATGTCCACTTGATGGAGATATTATATCGGGCCTTGAATTATGGAGGCACTACCTTTATGGGGTGCATGTTGATGTCTTTACAGACCACAAAAGTTTGCAGTATATATTTACGTAGAGAGAGTTAAATCTCTATTAGAGAAGGTGGCTAGAATTGTTGAAAGACTATGACTTGAGTATTTGGTATCCTCCAAGCAAGGACAATTTTTTGGTAAACTCCCTTAGTATACTGTCTATGGGTAGTGTTGCTCACGTGGAGAGTGATAAGAAGGAGTTAGTTCAAGAAGTTTATTGATTGGCTAGATTGGGTGTTCATTTAGTTAATTTGGCTGAGCATAGAATTTGGGTGCAGAGTAGTGCAGAAGCCTCCTTAGTTTCTGAAGTAAAGGAGAAATAAGATCAAGATCTCATCCTAGTTAGGTTAAAGGAGTTGGTTAGAGAACAGAAGGTAGAGGTTTTCTCCCAAGGGGGAGATGGCATGTTGAGATACCAAAATAGATTATGTGTGTCGTGCGTTGATAGATTATGAAAGTGTATTATGGCTGAAGCACATGGTATGCATTAATCCATTCATCCTAGTGCTACTAAGATGTACCTATATTTGTAGGAGATCTATTGGTGGAGTGGTATGAAGAAAGATATTATAGAGTTTGTCACTAAATGTTTAGTTTGCCGATAGGTTAAGGTAGAGCACCAAAGGCCTGGTCATACTTTCTAAGAGTTCTGTATTCCCACTTGGAATTGGGAAGAGGTGAACATGGATTTCATAATAGGGTTACCTCGTTCGCAACACCAGCATGATTCAATTTGGGTTATAGAGGATAGGTTGACTAAATCAACTCATTTTCTGCCAATCCATACATCCCACTCAACTGAAGATTATGCTAAGTTGTATATTAAAGAGTTTGTTAGATTGCATGGAGTTTTGTCGTCTATCATTTTAGATAGGGGTACTCAGTTTACCTCTCACTTTTGGAAGGCCTTTCAAAAGGGACTTGGTACCCAATTCCATCTTAGTTTAGCATTTCATCCTTAAATGGATGGTCAGGTAGAGAGGAACATTCAGACTCTAGAAGATATATTGAAGACGTGTGTACTTGATTTCAAGGGTAGTTGGGATGTGCATTTGTTGTTGATTGAGTTCGCCTATAATAACAATTATCATTCTATTATCCAGATGGCCCCGTTTGAGACTCTCTATGAAAAGAGATGTAGATCGCTTATTGGTTGGTTCGAAGTGGGTGAGTCCATATTGACAGGGCCAGGTGTGGTGTTAGGAGCTAGGGAGAAAGTCTAATTGATTCTAGAGAGGTTGAAAACAGCTCAAAGTCGTCAAAAATCATATGCCGATATGAGGAGAAGAAATCTGGAGTTTAAAGTTGGTGATTTCGTTTATTTAAAAGTTTCACCCATGAAATGGGTGAAGAGATTTGGAAAAAAGGGGATGCTTAGTGTAACGCCACAAATCTTGTACCTGAAACGCTACACGATGCCCATGACCTCGAAGGACCACAAGTTAACCCATGATATCTGTAAATTGAACACTAAATAATAGTAATAATATCGTAAATGCGAAAACATGAACTGAAAAGCCAGAAGGTTCAATACTAGTACATAACTAAAAAATATGGTATAACAATACCAAAACAACTAAGATAAGTGTCTGAACATACTGTAGCCTGGAAGCCTCTAAACTATTTGAATAACGAGTTGATGAGAAATGTCCCCAACTAACTCCAACTACTTAAATAAACTAAAAACTTAAATAGTAATGCGATCATCATGTCCTCGTAGGATAAGGACTCACTGCTAACTCTGATCATTGAACTGGGATACTACTGGTTCTCTAGAGCTTGTGCTTCTAAACCTATGGTATAAGACACCATAGCGCAAATGCGTCAGTACTTTGAATATATTGGTATGCAAGTGAGGTAGGCTAAATGCAATAGATTCATATGCATAAACAATACTAACGACTGACTAACATGAATGTGAGAAGACATGCATGAATATGTAATTATAACTGAGATCGTGATAATGCTGACTCATGAATTTTAATAACGTGGATTTACTGATATCTAAGTACTATCACTGGGATACTGAATGACTAAGTCTATTGAGTAATAAGGAACTAATGCCATATTATAGATAAAGGAATGACTATTTCTGACAGTTCTGATTATGAAGAACTGGTCTGATTGACTGTATCGACAGTCCTTAAACTGAATAATGATAACATAAGTTTCATATAAATTAAATACTATTAACTTAGTTCATGATAACATCATTACTGAGTCTAAATACTAATAATATGAGCGACTGTATCTGACAGTCCTGATACTAATGGAACTATCTAAGTTCCATACTATACTAAGTTGACTATACCTCACAGTCTTAGATTTCTGTAGAATTGAACTGAGCTCTATTGTTGAGACTGGATCTATAACTGAGACTGTGGGAAGTATTAATCTAACTGACATACCCCTAATACGCCATTATGGCTGAGTTGGGGTCCAATATGTAACCCTAATTAGAAGGGTGTCAATACCGCGCCACTAGTAAGGACAATCTATGAGTAACCCTCATATAACAGGTAAATCTAGTGAGAATGGTGGGAACCCTCATATAACAGGTTAAGCCACCTCATCTACCCTTATATAGGAGGCTATGATGTCTCAACATACACTGGCTACGTAGTTCTAGAACGAAAGGATTACTTCTAAGAATCACACCCTCATATAACAGATGAGTTCCTATCCTTGGGTTCACTAGGTGCTACCTCGTACTCCCAATTCAATAGACACTGAACTGATTAAGTGAACTGAACTGATACTACTGGTATTGTTTAGCGGAGCTAAACTAAACTGAATTTACTGAGTTTTGTTGATTGACGGAATGTATTGAGTTCTAAGGACTAACTCATATTGCTGAACTTACTGAGACTAACTGGGAATACTGAGGTTATTGAGATTACTGAGTACTGAGATTACTGAACTACTGATATTATTGAGATTTTTGAGTTTTCCTTAGTAACATGACTGACTGAGTTCTATGAATTATATCTTGACTGAGAATATTATGAAAACATGACATGGCTCTAGGCACACAGCTAAATTGTCGGGTACAAGTACCCCCAGTACTCAATGGAAAGAAACTGACATAGCATGACATACGTGAACACATGGCCAACAACACAATTCATACTTCATATATTTAAGCACTTCATCAAACATGTGATATATATAAACTTGTACAAACATGGGTTTTCATAATATCATGCTAGTTGGGCACTTTTCCTTCATATCGGCATTTAATCTAACACATGATAGACATAATATATGTAGACACCATTATAGAAAAATTACACATCATGATTCAACATCTAATTTCATCATCCTAGGGTATAATCATAGGTTCACATGAATATACATATATATAAATCAATACCACATAACATTAATCACCCAACATGGATTTGAATTCAATTAATCATTCTCAACATAAATAAAATAAACCCAACATGAAGTTCATAAAGAAAATCTAAAATCTTTACTTTAGAAAAGAGATTGTTGGGCTTCATGGATGAAAGCAGTCCATGAAAGAACACTATGCATACCTTTGTTCGTGAATTCGTGAAGATTGAAGGTGAAACCTTCTTGAATTTGAATTCCCAATAGAAACCCTACGTTGTTCTTTATAGAAACTTGAGCTAAACTACTATATTTTGGGTGAAGAATGGCTAAACCATGTGTTATTGGGTTTATATAGGGTTGAGAAATTGACCCTTTTAACCCTTGGATGAGTATTTTATTTCTGAGAAAATTTCTCGATTTGGCAGGTTGGCACGCCGCGGCGTTGTTGTGCCATGTCACTGAAAATTGGCAATTGGGAACTGGGCTGACGACGCGACGTGGTGAAATCACGTTGCAATACTGGATGGGACCTGGAATTTCATCGATATGTGGTGGTATCGCTCTAAGACACTAGAAAAAGAACGATTCTGAATTTGAGCCCTGGCGCGATGCGCCTTAATCGCGAAGGCTTACTACATTTTGATAATTGCCATTTTGACCTACTCTACAACGCGCTGATGGCTCACGTGATACACTACCTCACTAAAGGCTCTAACTCTTCGCCCAGGTGTCGGATTTGGGCAAATTTGGTATCGATAGAAGGCTTAGTGAATTTCCCACATGGAAAAAAGGTGAAAATCTTAAAAATACCACATATATAAAAGTGGATTCATTTTTGAAAAAAGTCTTAACATTTTTGGGATGAATTTAAGCTAGGTAGAAGTATGAGGTATTACACTTAGTACCCACTATATTGGCCCTTTCAGAATATCAAGCCATGTTGGAAAGATGGCATATGAGCTTGAGTTGCTCGTAGATTTATCCTCCATTCATCCTGTGTTCCATGTGTCCTTGTTAAAGAAGTTTATTGGTGATCCAGCAACTGTAGTACCCTTAGAAAGCACAGATATTTATGACAGCCTCTATTATGAAGAGATTTCAATTGAGATCCTTGATCGCCAGATTCGTAGACTAAGGATCAAAGAAGTTCCCTAGGTCAAAGTTCTTAGGTGGAATCAATCCTGTAACGCCCCAAATCTAGTACCTAGAATGCTACATGGTGCTCATGACTCCGAAGGACCACACGTTAACCCATGACTGATATCTGTACCTGTAGACTGCATAAAATACTTTATAAAGTGGAAACATGAACTGCAAGGCCATAAAGTTCATTACTGAACATGATCTGAATGATATAACATCGGTGTGGGGTAATAGAATACCCAAAACAAAATTGAACATACTAAAGTATGAAACATGATAGTCTAGAAAGCCTCTAACTGACTGAACTATCTGAGTAAGGAGTTGATAGGACATGTCCCCAACTAACTCAAACTAATAAAATAATTACTGAGATAATAAAATGATGATTATGTCCTCAAAAAATAAGGACTCACTGCTAACTCTAACTTCTAAAACTGGAATCTACTGCTGATCTGGACCTCGTGTCTCTGAACCTATGGTGTAACATAAGAAGAAAGCACCATAGCGCAAATACGTCAGTACAATGGAATGTACTGAGTATGCATGTGAGGTAAGCTATATGCAAGGGTTCACATGCATGATCAATGCTAACTGATGGTCTAACATGAACGTGTGAGTACATGCATGAATACATAATTGTAACTGATACCGTGATAACATGATTACTGAATCTGAATACTAAAAACATGACATACTATTAAATGATATAACTGATAACATGAATGACTGTATCTGACAGACCTTAATCTGGTGGAACTATCTGAGTTTCGTTCTATATCTGAGTTGACTGTATCTGACAGTCCTGAATTCTGAAGAACTATCTGAGTTCTTTTACTGAGACTGATACTGAGACTATATGAGGTGTTCATCTAAATGACATGCCCTAAATGATGCATTATAGCTGAATTGGGGTCCAACCTATGCCCTGATTGGAAGGGTGTCAATACCGCATCACTTGTAAGGACAACATGTGAGTGACCCTAATAGAACAGGTAACTCTAGTGAGAACGGTGGGAACCCTCATATAGCAGGCTAAGCCACCTCATCTACCCTCATATAGCAGTCTATGATGTCTCAACCTATGCTGGCTACATAGTTTTGGAACGCAAGGATTGCTTCTAAAAATCACACCCTCATAGGTGAGTTCCTATCCTTGGGTTTGCTCAGTGCTAATTTCAACTCCCATCTGAATGGACAATGAACATAATTTACTGAACTAAACATGGACTGAGTTACTGAATTCCGTTGACTCATGGAATAATACTGATATCTGACAACTGACTGAGTTCATAAGATCATGGAGATTTCTTAAGTCATAAGACTATCTGAAGTCTAAGGATTCATAGCTTGACTGAGAGTATCGTGAAAATATGACCTGGCTTCAGGCACATAGCTAATGTTTTGGGTACGAGTTCCCCCAGGACTCAATGGAAGGAAACTGACCAAGCATAACTTACTCGAACATATAACTAACATCATAATCCACAATACCTTTATAAAAGCATTTCATCAAGACATGTGATATACATAACTTGTACATACATGTGGATTTCATGGTATCATGCTAGTTAGACACTTTTCATTCATCTAGGAATTTAATCAAACATATTGTAGGCATGGTACATGTAAATATCATTGTACAATAATTAAACATCATGGTTCAATTCTAATTTCATCAGTCAAGGGTTTAGTCATAGGTTTGCATGAATCTATATCCATAATAATGTAATACATATAGAGTTTATCACCCAACATGGAGTAGAAATCAATTTTGTATTATCCACATGAACCAGAACAGCCCAATCATAAAATCATAAAGAAAATTCATAACTTGAAGTTGGAAAAGGGATTCTTGGACTTCATGGACGAAAGGAGTCCATGAATGAACACTATGCATACCTTAGTTCATGATTTCGTAAAGATTGACGGTGAAAATTTCTTGGAATTGGATCTTCTATAAATACCCTAGTTTTTTCTTGAGAGATTTTTGAGAGAAAAGAGCATATTTTAGGTGAAAAATTATTGAATCACGTGTTAAAGAGCTTAAATAGGGGTGGGAAGTTTACCCTTTTAACGTTGGATGCATCATTTAATTTCAGTAAAATTTTCCCAAACTGAACCCCTGACGCAACACGGAGCTATCGACCATGTCACTCGAATTTGACAATTGGGAAACTGAGGGATGGCGTGATGCGGAGCCATCGTGTTGCCCCTTCTTCTGCGACCTGGAACTTTGGTGAAATGCGGTGGAAATCACGCTAAGACACTGGAAAAGGACAATTCTGAATTTGAGCCCTGGCGCAACGCGCCATAATCGTGGACCCCTTCTGGAATTTGCCAAATGTCATTTCCTCTTGTGGAGCGGTGCGCCACTATCTAATATGGCACTGTTTTATGACTTGAACTTGAAATAGTCGTAACTTCTTACCTAGTTATCAGATTTAGATAAATCTTATATCGATGGAAAGCTTATTGAATTTCCCACATGACAAAAAGTGAAAATCTTGAAAATTCCTTATGTAATATTAATCATTCAATTTAGAAGCTAATTCTAGACATTCTTGAGATAAAATTAGCTAGGAAAAGTATGGGGTATTACAATATCTCCCCCTTGAGAACATTCTTCCTCAAATGAGACTTATTAAGAGGGGAGAAAAGACAACTGACATACTTACTAAACATGAATAACTGGAACATGATCTCATGACTGACATGACTGACAAGATAAAGAGATAATACTGAACATGCATATATGATGCATGTGTAACTGATTCATGAATACATGATTGAGTGTTCTGAAGAACTAAGTTTATTACAATGAGAATGCATGTATGATGCATAAATACATAACTTAACTGATACATGAGTGCATGACCGAATATGTAATGGTACTTGATACCAAGTTTCTAATGGGAACATGAACATGAAACTACATATCAAGTTTGTTATGAACACCGAACATAAAACTAAGTAAGCTTAAGGAGAACTGTTACCTTGAGCTTGATCTGAGTTGGTGAAGAAGAGGTGAGGATACTTGGTACGCAATTCTGCCTTTGCATCCCAAGTAGCTCCCTCGACGGACTAATTTTGCCAAAGAACCTTAACTAGAGGGACTTCTTTGTTCCATAATCTACGAGCCTGATAGTCTAAGATTTCGATTGGAATCTCTTGATAAGAGAGAGTGTTTTGAACATTAATTCTCTGAATAGTAACTACAACTGATGGGTCACCTATGCAGTACTTGATCAAGGAGACATGAATTACTGGATGAACTAGGGCTAGATCTGAAGGTAATTCAAGCTCATCAGCTACCTTGCCAAATTGACTGAGAATCTTGAAGGGACCGATATATCTGGTACTGATTTTCCCTTTCTTGTCAAACCGCTTCACTCCCTTCATGGGAGAGATCTTTAGACAGACATAATCACCAATCTCAAACTCAATATCTTTTCTACGAACATCTGCATAAGACTTCTATCGGCTCTGAGTAGCCCAAAGTCTTTCTCTAATCAAATGAACTTTTTCTAAGGCGTTGACTACCAAGTCAGGACCTATGACTGAGGCCTCACTAATGTCGAACCAACCAATTAGAGATCTACATAGCCTACCATAGAGATATTTAAATGAAGCCATATGAATATTGGAATGATATTTGTTGTTGTATGCAAATTCAATCAAAGGCAAGTGGTCATCCCAACTACCCTTGAAATCAATTGCACACGCCCTTAGTGTATCTTCTAAAGTCTGAATGGTCCTTTCTGCTTTACCATTTGTCTGAGTATGAAAGGTTATACTAAGATGAACTTGGGTACCAAGACCCTTTTGGAATGCTTTCCAAAAATAAAAGGTGAACTGGGTACCTCTTTCTGAGATAATAGACAACGAAACACCGTGCAATCTGACCAACTCCTTGATGTAGAGTTTGGCATAATCCTCAGCTGAATAAGAGATATGAACTGGAAGGAAATGAGATGATTTGGTCATTCTATCTATAATGACCTAGACTAAATCATGCTGATGACGAGTTCAAGGCAAACCCATCTTGAAGTCCATTTTCACTTCTTCCCACTTCCAATTGGGAATAATGAATTCCTGTATAGGACCATTAGGCTTCTAATGCTCTATCATAACCTATTGACATATAGAGCACTTAGCCACAAACTTTGTAATATCTCTCTTTATCCAACTCCACCAATAGATTTCCTGCAAGTTGCGGTACATCTTTGTGGACCCTAGATGTATAGAGTAGCGCGCACTATGCACTTCTGCAAGAATTCTGTGCCTTAAGTCATGTACACTTGGAACACAGATACGACCCTGACAATACAAAACACCATATCCCCCTTGGGAGAAAACCTCTACTTTCTAATCCTGAACTGACTCTTTCAACTTGACAAGGCTGGGATCTCTATCTTGCTTTTATTTCACCTCTGAAACTATAGATAATTCAGAACTACTCTGAACCCATATATTACCCTCATCTGAATCGACTAAGTGAATACCTCATCTGGCAAGCTGATGTACTTCCTAATCTAACTTCTTCTTATTGTCATCCATATGAGCAACACTACCCATAGATAGTCTACTAAGAGTATCGGCCATAACACTGGACTTGCCTGAATAATAGAGGACACTCATGTCATAATCTTTCAAGAGCTTAAACCACCTTCTCTAATGAAGATTGAGATCTTTCTAAGAAAATACATACTGAAGACTCTTATGATCTGTGAACACATCTACATGAACACTGTATAGGTAATACCTTCAAATCTTTAAGGCAAATACTACGGCAGCTACCTTAAGATCATGAGTAGGGTAATTCTTCTCATGGGGCTTAAGCTGTCTCGAGGCGTAGGTTATGACCTTACCATGCTGCATGAGGATACAACCCAAACCTACTTTGGATGCATCACAATACACTACAAACCCAACTGAACTATCTAGTAATGCTAGAACAAGAGCTGAGTTGAGTCGAGGCTTCAACTCCTGAAAACTCTTCTCGCAAGGATCAGACCACTGAAACTTGACTTTCTTCTGAGTCAATTTAGACATGGGGGATGGAATAGAAAAAAATCCCTCAATAAACTATCTGTAATAGCTTGCCAAAGCAAAGAAACTTTTAATATCTAATGGAGAGATAGGGCGAGGCCAGTTTCTTACTGCTTCAGTCTTTTGAGGATCTACTCTAATGCCATCACCAGAAATGATGTGACCAAGGAATGCTACTGACCTTAGCCAAAATTCATACTTATTGAATTTGGCGAATAGCTGATGATCTTTGAGAGTCTAAAGTACTGTTCTGAGATGGTCTGCATGATCTTGCTCACTGCGGGAATAGAATAGAATATCATCTATGAAGACTATGATGAATATGTCCAACTTCTATTTGAACACGTGGTTTATCAAGTCTATTAAAATTTTTATGGCATTGGTAAGACCAAATGATATGAATAGGAATTGAAAGTGACCATACCGGGTATGAAAACCTATTTTTGGTATGTAACATTCCTTAACTATGAGCTGATGATAATTGGATCAAAGGTCTATCTTATAGAAATAACTGGCACCTTGAAGTTGGTCAAATAAGTCATTGATTCTGGGAAGAGTATACTTTTTCTTGACCGTGACCTTATTGAGTTGACGGTAATCTACACACATCCTAAGAGAACTGTCTTTCTTGTGCATGAATAACACTGGAGCGCCCCATGGGGAAATTCTAGGCCTGATGAATCCCTTATCTAAGAGATCCTTCAATTATTCTTTCAGTTCTCTAAGTTCTGCTGGTACCATTCTGTATGGAAGAATAGAGATAGGCTGAGTATCCAGAAGAAGATCAATACCGAAGTCTATTTCCCTTTCAGGAGGAATTCCTGGAAGATCATTGGAAAAGACATCTGAATATTCATTCACTACTGGGACTGATTCAAGATTGAGAGTCTTGGAACTAGTGTCCTTAACTCGACCAAAATGATAGACACATCCTTTAGATATTTTTTTCCATGCTTGAAGGTAGGAAACAAACTGACCCCTAAAAGTAGATACACTACCCTTCCACTCAAGGACGGGTTTATTCAAAAACTAAAACTGGACTATTTTGTTTCTGCAGTCGACTGTGGCAGAGTAGGAATGAAGCCAATCCATGCTGAGAATGACATCAAAATCAGTCATCTCTAATTTGACTAAGTCTTCTAAGGTGACTTTCTGAGATATCATAACCAGGCAGTTCCTGTATACCCACCGGGCTATGATGGTTTTACCCACTGGGGTAGAGACTGAAAAGGGCTCTGCTAGAATTTTGGGACTGACTTTGAAATCAACTGCTATATAAGGAGTGACAAAAGAAAATGAAGCTCCTGGATATAGCAAAGAGTAAACATTCACATGAAAGATCTGTAATGTAACAGTAACTACATTAGGAGAATTGTCCTGATTTTGTTGGGACTGAAGAGCATAGGGACGATTTGGGTGTTGCCCACTAGTAGCACTAGAGGTGGCACCCTACTGATTTAAGTGATCGGACTAAGTTGAGAAGTGATTCTGTTGACCCTGAGGACCAGGCTGAGGACAGTCTCTAACTTTATAGCCTAGCTTGGCACATCCAAAACAAATACCACTACTAGCTCTGCAAATACCTTGATAGTGTTTGCCATAAGTCTACCAAAGAGGATAGGTGCGGGCATTTCTAATACTTCCCTGGGACTTAGAGCTTGGAGCTCTATATTTTTTACCCTCTCTGAACTTAGTAACTGGAGCACTGGCTGTAGAAGGAGCTGAAACTGATGACTTACGACAAAATTGAGAATGGTTTCCTCCTTCTAACTTAGGCTGAGCAAAGTTGAAACTACCTATCTTCACTCTCTTATTCTGCTTCTCCCTCATCTTAATCTTCTTCTTCTTTATCTACTGAGAATGAGTCATGATCCTGGCTAAAGTCATGTCACTATTCATCATGGCAGATCTACACTCATTAACCACGCTATCATTTACCCCTGAAACAAACTTACTCATCCTTTACCTGCTATCTGCAACCACATGAGGGGAATATCTGGATAATTGAGTAAACTTAAGAGAATACTCTTTCATTATCATATTGCCCTGCCTGAGGTTGATGAATTCTAGCACCTTAGCTTCTCTAAGCTCTAGGGGAAAGAATCTATCAAGGAACACTGAAGCAAACTCCTCCCACTCAACTGACCCTGCATTGTCCGCCCTCTCTGACTTCCACTACTTGAACCAAGTATGAGCAACATCCTACAACTGATATGCAGCTAGCTCAGCACTCTCACTAGACATAACTCTCATTATGTCTATAACCTTCTGCACCTGATCTAGGAATTCCTGAGGGTTCCTTATCTACCTCGGACCCAAGGAAAGATGAAGCCCTAAATCATAGCTGCGGCTAAGTTAGCAATAGGTTTGGCCAGAATGACTGCTGGTTGTTCATTCTGTGCAGCAACTGAGTTAACAAGAGTAGTGAATGCAGCTTAGAACTCTACATGAGAAACATGTTTGCCTAAAGGATTTTCTGGGTGTGGGGCTGACTGATTTCCATTTCTTCTTTTAGGAGGCATGTTCTGTAGATGAAAGGGAGAAATGGATTAGACTGAGAGATTGACTTGAGATTATGCTCATGGGTATGACATGAATACTGAAAGAGGGGAACCTATTCCTAAAACATCTTATAGTCTCTTGTACATAAATATGGTGCACAACACACCCATGCACAAGACTATACTAGATGTGGCTTTTAGACTTCTTAGGACTCTATTGAACCTTAGTCTCTGATACCAAGCTTGTAACGCCCCAAATTTGGTACTCGAAATGCTACACAGAGCTCATGATGCTGAAGGACCACAAGCTAACCCATGAATGATATTTGTACATGTATGCTGCATAAAATACTTTATAATGTGGAAATATGAACTGCAAGGCCATAAGGTTCATTACTAAACATGATATGAATGATATAACATCTATGATGGGAAATAGAATACCCAAAATAAAACTGAACATACTAAAGACTGAAACATAATAGTCTAGATAGGCTCTAATTGATTGAACTATCTGAGTAAAGAGTAGATGGGACATGTCCCCAAATAACTCCAACTTATAAAATAATTTCTGAGATAATAAAATGATGATCATGACCTCAAAATATGAGGACTCACTGCTAACTCTAATTGCTGAAATCGGAACCTACTGCTGATATGGAGCTCGTGTCTTTGAACCTATGGTGTAACCTAAAAAGAAAGCACCATAGTGCAAATGCATCAATACAATGGAATATATTGAGTATGCATGTGAGTTAGGCTATATTCAAGGGTTCATATGCATGATCAATGCTAACTGACGGTCAAACATGAACGTGAGAGTACAAGCATGAATACATAACTATAAAACTGATACCATGATAACATGATTACAGAATTTGAATACTGATAACATGACATACTAATAACTGATATAACTGATAACATAAATGAATGTATCTGACAGACCTAAATCTGGTGGAACCATTTGAGTTCTGTTCTGTATTTGAGTTGACTATATCTGATAGTCCTAAATTCTGAAGAACTATCTGAGTTTTTTTACTGAGACTGATACTGAAACTGTGGGAGGTATTCATCTAACTGACATGCCCTAAATAATGCATTATAGCTGAATTGGGGTCCTATCTATGCCCTGATTGGAAGGGTGTCAATACTGCACCTCTAGTAAGTACATGTAAGTGACCCTAATATAACAGGTAACTCTAGTGAGATGGTGGGAAACCTCATATAACAGGCTAAGCCACCTCATCTGCCCTTATATAGCAGGCTATGATGTCTCAACCTATGCTGGCTACATAGTTCTGGAACACAAGGATTGCTTCTAAGAATCACACGCTCATATAACAGGTGAGTTCCTATCCTTGGGTTCGCTCGGTGCTAATTTCTACTCCTATCTGAATAGACACTGAACATAATTTACTAAACTGAACATGAATGAGTTACTAAATTTCATTGACTGATAGAATACTACTGATATCTGATAACTGACTGTGTTTATAAGATCATGGAGATTTTATAAGCCATAAGAATGTCTGAAGTTTAAGGATTCATAGCTTGATTGAGAGTATCATGAAAACATGACATGGCTCTAGGCACACAGCTAATGTTTTGGGTACGAGTACCCCCAGGAATCGATCGAAGAAAACTGACCAAGCATAACTTACTTGAACATATACCTAACATCATAATCCATAATACATTTATGAAAGCATTTCATCAAGACATGTGATAGGCATAACTTGTACATACATGGGGATTTCATGGTATCATGCTAGTTAGAAACTTTTCCTTCATCTAGGCATTTAATCAAACATATTTTAGGCATGGTACATGTAAACATCATTGTACAACAATTAAACATCATGATTCAATTCTAATTTCATAATTCAAGGGTTTAGTCATAGGTTTACATGAATCTATATCCATAATAATGTAACCCACAGAGTTTATCACCCAACATAGAGTAGAATACAATTTCTCATTATCCACATGAACAAGAACAGCCCAATCATGAAATCATAATGAAAATCCTTAACTTGAAGTTGGAAAAGGGATTCTTGGACTTCATGGATGAAAGGAGTCCATAAATGAACACTGTACATACCTTAGTTTGTGATTTTGTGAAGATTGACGGTGAAAATTTCTTGGAATTGGATCTTCTATGAAAACCCTAGCTTGTTCTTGAGAGGTTTTTGAGAGAAGAGAACGTATTTTGGGTAAAAAGTAGATGAATCACGTGTTAAAAGGCTTAAATAGGGGTGGGAAGTTAACCCTTTTAACCCTAGATGCGTTATTTAATTTCTGTAAAATTTTCCAAAACTGAACCCCTGGCGCGACATGGCATTATCGCGTCGTGTCACTAGAATTTGACAATTGAAAAACTGAGGGATGGCGCGACATGGAGCCATCACGTTGCCCCTTCTTTTGCGACCTGGAACTTTGGCGTGATGTAGAGGAAATCGCGCTAAGACGTTGGAAAAGGACAATTCTGAATTTGGGCCCTAGCGCGACACGCTATAATCATGGACCCCTACTAGAAGTTGCCAAATTCCATTTCCTCTTGTGGCGCGGCACGCCACTGACTAATATGGTGTTGTTTTATGATGGGGACTTGAAATAGTCGTAACTTCTGACCCAGTTATCGGATTTGGATGAATTTTATGTCGATAGAAAGCTTATTGAATTTCCTACATGACAAAAAGTAAAAAATCTTGAAAATTCCTCATGAAATAATCATCATTTAATTTAGAAGCTAATTCTAGACATTCTTGAGATAAAATTAGCTAGGAAAAAGTATGGGGTATTCCAAATCCGTTGAGGGAGCCACTTGGGAAGCAGAAGCAGATATGTTAACCAAGTACCCTTATCTTTTTGTTGTAGATTCATATTCAGTTCAAGGTAATAAGTTTCCTTACATCATCTCTTTTCATTCCAAGTTTCAGCTTTATATAGCCATTAATTCGATAGTTCTTGCATTTGCAATTAGTTTAGTTATGCTTTCAGTTGTGCATGCCAGTTATAGCCTCAGTTTTCAGCATCTTAATTTTTTTAGCCTCATTCGAGGATGAATGTTCTCAAGGGAGAGACATTGTAATAGCTCAGTCCAACCCTTAGTACATACTTAAAGCACTTAGAATCTGAAAATAAATCTAAGAGTTAAGGGACTTAGTCATTTTGACTCCCTTTAAACTTCGAAGATTTTTAAGTTGACCTTCCAAGCTCTGGTACAACAAATTTTTAGTTGAATTATATTCAGGGGTGTAAATATCTTATCTCGGGTAAGGTTTGGAATTTTCAAACGAGGATTGGATCACATTCGAATTAGCAAAATAGTAGCTCATTGTGATTGCACCGTGTCGGGGTGAGTATCGCGATGAGCATGCCATCACATCATGATGATGGCCATTTAGGCATTCATTAATTTCCATAGGGTCACCATGATTCCATTGCGTCATGGTGAACCCCAAAACAGCAATTGTCAGGGAGTCACCGCAATTCCACTACGTCGCGGTGGGTATCTTGATGACCCACTCACCGTGTCACGGTGAAGCCTCAATCGGCAACCCAATTATGAATTTTAAATTCCAAGGGAAGTTTAGTATTTTTCCCGTATCCATAAATCATGAAATAGATGATTAAGTGTATTATTGAGCAAAATATGCTCCTTGTCCATCAAATTTCCCTCAATAAAACCCTAGGATTCAACATTCAACATCAAGAATCCCCAAAATTCTACCATTCTTTTCACAAAATTGTTTAAAATTCAAAGCTCCCAATTCAAGAATTCCAAGAATCGACATTCAAGAGCACAAATAGGATCTCAAAACCAAGCTTCTTCATCTAGTTCATCAATTAAGGTATGTAGGGTTTTGAACAAGGATAAATCTTTCATCCTTGTGCCCAAAACTATTTTTAAATTACAAATTTACATGACTTTACATGTATTTCTATTTAGTGTTCATACCCATTTATTGTTATTTGAAGATTATGATTTTTTTAAGAATTTTTTGGTGTTGAATTGCATGTTTTCTTAAGTATTTTTATGCGTATTGTTGAAATTTCCAGACTTTAAGTTGAATTATCAATATTTAAATTATCAAACATGAATATTATGATGTTTTGGCATGAATTTAAAGCATGGATTATTAAGCCTTAGTTTGTATGTTGATATTTCAAGAATGGCTATATTTTTTTAAGCATCCCATGATTAGCAATTTTTAGATTTTGATAAAGATTTCACCTTCTGATCTTTAGCTAAGGTAAGGAATCCACTTTACTACTTAAACTCAGTTTTGAATGAACCGATGCACAGTTAACTTCCAGTAATAAACATTATTATTTTTAAAAGTTGATTTCCTACAGAATGAGTATATAATTAAGGGAGTAGTATTTAGCACGAAGTAGGAAGTATGGGTTTAGCGCATCCTACTTTTCTATAACTACGAGCCAACGTAGGTACAGGTTCAGTATTTCCATTTCTATATAGATGAAAATTACAAAAGTGATCACTTAGCTCAGGTTATACTCCCTAGCAAGAGTGTGACACCTCTCCCAAACGTGAGGTTTTTCCCTCAGGGTATTGAGACGTTAGACTCCATGATAGCTCACATGGGTTATGTCGGTTAAAAAAACCTCCCTTGTAGTAAAAGTAAATAAATAGCTTTTGAGTAAATTTCCCTAATAGTAAAGAAATAAAACAGTCTTTAGCATGATACGGCTTTTAGAAAAGAATAGCTTTTAGACTCTATTTATGCAGTATTTTAATCATTCTTGATTTATGATTTTTAGCTTACAGTTATTCTAGCCATGTGAGCCATTACATACAGCATACATATTCTATGATTTTGATAACATTGAGATATCACATTTACTTATGCATTCACCCTATATACTCAGTACATCCTTAAAGTACTGATCCACATATACGTCTATGTGATACATTGTCTCATAATGTAGGTTCAGGTAATCAGTCTCAGAAGCGTGAGTGATCTCAAGCATCTCTATCTACATCCCTACAGTTGGTGAGTCCTAATGGTTCAAGGGCCTATTTATTCAGATTCCAGCTTTCATAGTGTTTGATTAGTTTCTTACAGTTTAGTTCTAGTCAATCGGGGGTTTGTCCCAATGGCTCTCTAGTTTCTTAGTAGTAGAGGCTTGTCGAACTACTAGCTATTATCTAGACTTTCAGTATTAGTTATTCAGACAGTATCTTCAGTTTATTCCAAATCAATCTTGATATAATAAAGCATTATTACTTGATTAGCTTAGCTTAAAATAAGTTACAAACCTTGTATCAATCTTACAAGGTTTGCTTGAGGCTACTCATAGACTTAAGTACCGTGTGACATCTCGGGGTCAGGTTTTGAGGCTTTACATTGTAACACGGTGCTTAGGACCACAAATGATCCCAATCTAACCCTTATAATGGCATAACTCATGATCAACAAAATAAAACACATAAATCTGAAGAAAAATGCGAAAAATAAATCTTTTCTGAACTTGATCAATACAAAGCTAGATTAAGATGAATAGAACTCTGCTTATACAAAACAAAACTAAAACTGAATACATCATCTATACTGACTGTCTATGAATCCTGTATCATACTAACTATATATAGCTGGGACAGGACTCAAACTACCACTAATCAATACATATGAGTAAGAACATAAATTACATGAATAGCATCTAACTGAAGTCCTCAAAGTAAGAGGACTCATCATCTGCTGGTCAGAATCTGCAACTGTATGGTTATGATGTGAATTCTACAACTGGTACCTTCATTAATAAATAATGTAGCACATAGATATATATATGTGGATCATTACTTTTGGAATGTACTGAGCATGTGAGGGTAAATGCATAAGTAAAACTGTATCTCAATGTTCATATAAACTTGTAAAATAATTCATGCTAAGTGTAAATGACTCACATTAGCTTGAATAACTGAAAGCTAAAAATCATAAATCATGAGAAACAAAGCATACTATATAAATCTTGTGAGCCATAACACTTAGTTCTAAAATCTTTACTTTTACTCTTTCTGTTAGTTGAATAAGTAGGACTGAATGTAAATTTGTTTTCAAATCATGCATTCTAAGTGTAAAAAGGACTCACCTTTATCATCTATGAACTGAAAACTAAAATCTTAAAGCTAATGTCTTATGTAAAATAATATCTGATCTGAGCCTTTAAACTTACTTTTGGAAGGTTCTTCTATCCATCATAATCCATGTGAGACGTCATGGAGTCCAACATCTTATTCCCCTAAGGGGAAAACCTCACGTTGAGGAAAGGTGGCATACTCTTGCTAAGGAGTATAACCTGCTCTTAGTGATCACTGTCTTAGCCCACTATGGGCATTTAATCTTAATCCTATAGTGGCGCGTAGTTCTGGGTCATGATACCTTGGAAATATACCAAACTCAGTGCTAAATACTGCTCCCATTCTTTTGCTCAGATTCTTTAGGAAATTCACCTTAAAATAGCACAAGGGTTTATAATAAAAACCAATTATGCTTCTCTTTCTTTAAATCTCAAATTATATGAACAATGTGAATTTCTTATCTTATCTTAGGGTCAAAAGAGCAATTTCTTTCTTAAATCTTTGTAAACAACTCATAGAAGAGGCTTAAAATTATAATCTTCTTGAAATATCAATACTTAGACTTAGGCCGTAAAAATCTATGCGTTAAACTCATGCAAGTTCATAGTAAAAAGTCATGCTCAATATACTTTTTCAAATACTTCAACAATATCTAAAGTAATGAAATAAAACTCACAATATCATGCTTGAAAACTTAATTGAAGATCTGTAAAATCATATCACATGCATAAAGATGTGAAAATAGATATGCAATTCAACATTTAAGTCACATGTAACATAATAATCTTCAAACAATGATAATTGGGTACGAACCCTAATTTGCAAAATAGGATATATTAAATAAAGTTCATGTTTTGGGAAAAATATAAAATCTTAAATAAATATCATGTTTTGGACACAAGGATGTAAAGGTATCCTCGTTCATAAACCCCACATACCATAATGGCGACGAAATTGTTGAAAGATTGGACCTTCAAGCTTGATTGTGCAACCCTAGTTGTTTCTCCTCTTATGTTCTTATATGATGAGATTATGATGTTAATAGGATTAAAATGTGTTTAGGATCTATAAATCTCATGTAGTTATGTTTTGGGACATTTAAGCAGGGTCAAATGACTTAGTGGCCCTTGGAATAACTCAAAAATGAAATGCCTAGGTCGTTGTGCCATGGGGTTTGCGTCACATAAGCTATGGCAAACTTTAAGTTTTGCATCACACTCCATATGGTAAACTTAATTTTTACATCACATACCCTATGGAGAACCCTCTCCGGTGAACTTTTATGATTTTTCGGCGACGCACACCTCTTTGCAAAGCCATAACTTTTCGCTCGTATGTCAGATTATGGAGAAATTGATATTATTGAAAAGCTAGATCAATTATCTAGGATTTGGTGCTCTTGAGATTAAAAATTTCACGTACATCAAAAGTTATACACATTCAAATTAGACCCTTAAAAATTGAATACCAAACTTTGGATGAATCAAAGATTCTTAGCTCAACTTTATTCTAAGTGATTCCTATGAATATTTTTCACCTCGAAGTCACTTCACACACTAGGATAAATATCATGAAACTTATATTCACAGGAGAATCATTTGTATTAGGGCTTAAATGTGTAAGAACAATGGTTAGAATTCTACCATAAAAATATGGGGTGTTACATTAGCTTAAGGCTACCCATAGTCTTGAGCATCGTGTGGCATCTAGGGAACTATTTTTGGGGTGTTACATTTTTATTCCATGCCTCTAGTATAATGCAATCTAGAATGTTCAGAGTTGGTGAATTTTTTCCAAAATATACATGTCCGGTCAAAGACAAGGTTTATCCTAAGTTGCATGCTACAAGTAGGTCAATCAGTGGTATGATCAAACCAAAACTTGAAATCCACAAGAAAAAATATAGTGCAATTGAAATCAAAAGTGACACTAAAGAAGACTTGGGTATGTATTTTACATATATTATGTGTTAGCGAGTAAAGAAAAAAGAACTAGAATACTTGAGGGGGAAACCGTCAGCATCATATGACAAACTACCTCCATACTTATATGTGTTGAACACTAGTTCTCCAAGTTAACATATATGATTGAAAAATAATGATAACAGTGAGTTTTAATATGTATTTGTAGCTCTTCATGCATTCATCAAATGGTTCGAATATTGTAGACCCGTCATAGTTGTTGATGCTAGTCATCTCAGAGAAATATGCACTAGTACATTTTTAGTTACCTTTACCATGGATGGAGTCAGTAAGTAATACAAAAATTAAATTTCATTGTTATATATTCTTAGCTATATATAAATATTAAATAGATATGCAGTATGTATATGTGTACAACTGTCATGTCCTTCAATGTGTATGTATCATGTGTTTGTATTGAACTACCATTCATGCAAAAATCATATATAGTATAATATGTATTA
>NC_061111.1:57092125-57316609 GCF_002878395.1 Capsicum annuum | reverse complement strand
ATACATACATATATACATACATACATATATACATACATATATATATACATACATATATATATATATACACAGATATGGAGACTTGTAAATACATATGGAAAATTGAAAAATACATTTATTGAAATGGAAATTACAAATGTCGAAAAAAAATTTAGTTTTTTCATTAATTTTTTTTTAAAATTTATGTTGTACCAGCCAAAAAGTATGTCTATAAAGTACATAACAAGGAGAAGCATTTTATTATTTGCCTTAAATAAAAAAAGTGTTCTTGCCATGCATTTCAATTGGATGAGCTATCGTATGTGCATGCTTGTAAAGTTCTGGATAGCAAGTGTTTTAAGATGGAACCATATTGCTCTGATCTATACAATCCAAAAATAGTATTGAGAATATATGATGTTCCAATTTATACTTTACCTCGCAAAGATGACTGGGTAATTCTACAAAGCATATTTGATGACGTAGTTCTACCCCAAAAATACAAGCGGTCCCCTAGCAGACCTTCAAAGAAAGATCACAAAAAATAAGGAAGGGATATGTTCAAAAAGAAAAACATCAAATTATGTAGTGCTCGTGGTTTTAAGGGTCACAATAGGTGTTCATGTAGGAAGTATAATAAATGATAAGTTTGTTTATGTATTCTCAAAAACAATTCTTGAATTTTTTTCACTGACAATTATGTGAGTCATACATTTGCAGTCATATGTTTCATGTATTTGAATTTGTTAACTCGTAAAATTGTTGCATTTATATTACTAAACTTGCAAGTTATTTTGTTTATTATGAATAAATGAATGTAATAGATTCTAATTAAATATATTGATACAAATATATACATATTGTACAATATAAACAAAATCATCAATATATGAACCATAAATGTGATATTAAACATAAACAAAAACTAAAAACATTCATTTTAAATTTATTCAATGTCATTATATATGTAATAAATAAATACATCAACAGAAACAATAAACAATACAAAAACTTTAAATATAACTATATAAACCTAAAAATACATATATGTATTTTTAGTTTTGTATATGTATAGTTCTACATAAACTACATGTGTGAAAACTAAAAATCTGAAAAAATACATATAAAGACCTATAAAAATACATTTGCACATCTGTAAAAACCTAAGCATGACTAAAAATACATATGCAGATCTATAAATAAATATTCAGTCCAATAAATATATATGCAAAACTAGAAAATAAATGTGCATCCATATAAATACATATGCACACATGCATAAATACATATGCATAACTACATATGTCTAACAAAAACATAAAACTAACAATGAAATATTTAATTTAAGTTGATTCAACATCAATAATCAAAATATAACTATCAAGTTCTACAAAACTTTCGACATTCACCATGAAAGTAACATGCAAAATGTAAGAACTATTAAACTACATCTTTATCCATCTAAAGTTAACTGTTGTCAAAAATAAAATATTAAAAAATAAACATAAAATTTCAAGTACTTCAGTTTTTTCTGTTATCCCAATTTCCCTAGAAGGCCTCATTGGTGCTCTTCATCACTTTGTTCCTTATATTCTTCTTTTATCAAACCATAATACCACAAAATTGAAGCATATCTTGTGCTAAGAAGGTCTGGGTCAAACCCAACATAAGGAACACCTTCACCATAAGTAAGGATCTCAGCATATGTGACCATTTACAATCCACAATCCCTGCAAATATATTTAGTAATAAATATCTATTAAAGAGTGAATATATATAGTTATACATGTAATATGTATATTTAGTACTTACAAGCTGCCACTTGGTTGTTGAGGAAAATCATTCGCATAACAAACATCAAATAGATCCAACTTATATTTATCTTTTTAGTTTTGATGATTATCAATATAAATACCCTCTTTTTCATAGAAATTACAGGCTATGAGACATAAAGGTATAACCTCAACTAATTTTTCAATTTCGGCAATGTAATACCCCGTATTTTTGTGCTAGAATTCTAACTATCGTTCCTGCGTCTAAGCTCTAATCCAAGTGATTCCCACATGAATACAAGTTTCATGATCATTATCCTAGTATATATAGTAGTTTATAGGTAGAAAATATTTATATAAATGACCTAGAACAAGGTTGAGCTAATACCAATTGATTCATCCAAAGTTTAAAATTTGATTCTACAAGGGTTAACTTCAAATGTGTATATATCTTAATATACATAGAATTAGTCATCCCAAGATCTATCAAATTATATATAATTGAATTAGCTTTCCAACGATACCAATTTCACAAAAATTCAATACCCGAGCAAAATGTTATGCCCATTTTCGTGAGAGACAGTAAGGGTGTGCATGGCAATGTGCCACCCAATCAAATGTGTGAGATTGGGAGTGAGAGGCACACTTAAATATCTTTCATAAGGTGTGTGACGCACACCTTAATGTCTGTCATGGGTTGTGTGCCGCATACCTCACTTCCAAGTGCCAAAAACACCCCTATATATATGCCTATAACACGGGATTTAACCTTAATTATCCAAAATAATCTCTCATTCTCCAAAAATTTACCAAGAAAAACCTTTAAGGTTTCAAAAAAAAAACCCAATAGCTAGAGATTCAATCGTGGAAATTCTATAATTTTTACATATTTGGAATCTCTATTACGAAGGCTACGAGGAACACCCAAAAGTTCGTGAATAGCATTACGTCATTCAGAGAGTCATTCAAAGCTTTAAGTTTAAGGTATATGGGGTTTTTCAATAAGAACACCCTTTCGTTCTTGTGCCCAAAAATGTTTTTCTTTTACGAAGTTATGGATTTTTTTTATGTTTTATTATGAATTTGAAGCATGAATTATCTTATATTGATTCTCATGAGATTATGACATTATCGATATTTTAGAAGTGGAATTATATGAGAACAATGATATTTTGTGCTTAAAGCTGCAATTTCTAGATTTTGAAGAAATTTATATATGTTTATGATGTAGAGCTTGAATCTTGATAAGTTTTAATGTAATATTGAGACATGGGTTTTCAACTCTATTTGAGATTGTTCTTTTTGAGAAATCATGTGTTATAAATACCTTGAATTTGAATGAATTGAAACGATAAAGAAGCTTTGACCTTTCGATCGTAAAAAGAGGTTGATTTTGAACCCAAGATGAGAAAAGAAATCCACTTTTATTGATTTATTATAAAAGGGGAAGCATGATGGCTCCTGTTGTAAATTATTGAACTATTTTATGGTGGATTTTCTTTTGAAAAGATCTGAGCTGATTTCGGGAGTAGTCTTTAGCACCGAGCGGGAGGTATAACGGGTTTGGTACTTTCTTAGAACTACGTTTCCCCATAGGAGCCAGAATTGAGGCTGATTTATATAGTGATCACTAGTGAATGAAAGATTAAGGTCCTACTCCGATTGCAAGGATAGGACAGCTCTCCCCAACATGGGTTGGACATTGGACTACATGTAGCTCACATGATTTATGTTGGCTATGAGAGACTCCCAATGTGTGTGTGTGTGTGTGTACTCTTCTATCTAAGATGAAAATATATTTGCTTAAAAGACTGAGTTTGAGAAAGTTGTTGTTTTCAAAAGATTGAAAGGATATATTCTAAAGAAAATTGTTATGAGATTTGATTGCTTTGATGATTTGAAAATGAGGTACAAGTAAATTAAGAACTTATTATGATGACTCATATGTTTTACCTGATATATCTTACTCTCTTATGATTATGATGATTTTATTCGAGCTAAGTGAGTCATTTATATCAGCATGCATAATTTTTTAAATTGTGATGATATTAAGATATTATGCTATATATGCATTGCACCCCCATATGCTCGGTACGTTTTCATGGTACTGAACTACATATTCATTTGTGGGATACATTTTCTCAGAATATAGGTACAAGGTATAGTATGCACCTTTAGATCCAGTCAGTTTATGGCATCCAGTCAGCTGGTTGTGAGTCCTTTCAATTCATGGGCTCTAGTAAGTTATACAGAATTAATAATGTTGTTTTATTCTTATTTAGTCATATTGAGTGAGGATAGTCAGGAGTTATGACACAACTACCTTGAGTCAGTACTGGTAGAGGCTTCATAGACAGTCAGTAGAAGTGGATGTATTCAGTGTCAGTTTTGGTTGTAAAAGCAGAGTTGTAATATTGTAAATTCAGTTTTGTATCTATCATATTCAGAAAAGAGTTATTTTCTACAAATTTATATAGATTTATACTTTTTATTCAGTTGCTTATGAGTTATACCAGTAGAAGGGTTATCTTGGAGTCACTTGTGACCCTAAGCATCATGTAACGTGTTGGGACCCGATTTTAGGGTGTTACAAACTTGGTATCGTAGCAAAGAGTTCAAGTGTCCTAGGGTGTCTATGAAGCCATTTCTAGTAGAGTCTAGCAGAACGGTATGGAGACTTCTATACTTTTATTAGAGAGGCTACAGGGCATTTAGGAAATGTCTCCATTCTTTCAAGTCTTAAATTGTGCTATAGAAAAGTTCTCCAAGAAACTTATACAGATTCTCATCTTAGTCTAGTCAGGCCATCTCTGCCATATTTCTAAGGTATCATAAACTGTTGAACTTAATTCTCTATAGATATTTATGGAATTGTAAGAGAGCTACAAAAGTATCCTATCAGTACTTTTGAGTTCTAAAAATTAAAGTGTTTTATCAGGCCTGTAGAAATCATACACTAAGCCTGAGTTAGATATGCTTTCAAATTTCTCCTCAAAATCCATAATGATAATCTATACTTCTCTATCTATGTATTGTTCCTGAGGTAACATGTTCAATAAGTTCCAATTTCCTCCCTAGATAATGCTCTTATATTTGCTAGCAGAAGTTTTAGAAGTTTCATAAAGTGGCTTGAGAGGAGCCTTCTAGTGTGTTACAAGTCTTCAAATTTAAGTTATGCCCTTGTTCTTATGAGTTACTTAATTAAGACAAAGTAAGGTGTATCCTTAGATCATTGAATGTTGTGTGTCAAGTTTTATCTCTTGTATTATGTAACCTTGTTATCATTATGTTTGTGAAAAATCAAAGTCTAGTGAAGCGGTTTGGGGCCTATTTTAATTTACTAGAATATTTGCTTTGTTATTTATCTCATTTTCATGTTCAAAAATATAAATCCAAAGTCTAGTGAAGCCGTGTGAGGCCTATTTTGATTCACTAACGTAGTTGCTTTGTTATTTATATAATTTTCTTAATCAAAATACAAAACCAAAGTCTAGTAAAGCCGTGTGAGGCGTATTTCGATTCACTAGAAACTTGTAGTTTATCTTGTTGTTCTGGTGTTAGTTGAAAGTGTGGGTTTCTGTGTAGTGACAGAAGTAGTAACGTTTAGTTGAAAGTCTTATGTTAGTTGAACTTGTGGGTTTGGAAGTGTAGTAGCAAGAATGGTGGTAAGGGCGATTTATTGAATATGTATAGCTGAATTTTTGCTTATGATTGAATTAGTAATGAAGTGATATACCCTTGTTTGTTAGTATAGTGAAGTTAGAGAAGGAGATTATTAGTTAAGGTGGATTGTTGTTTGCTTGAAGTATGGAAAGAGTTATTGATGGTATTTGTTGTGCTAGGAAAGTATAGGTTTTGATGGAAGTACTTGGTGGTTGAGTATTATTAATTTAGGCTTTCCTGAGATTGCAAGAGGAAGTTTAGTTGAAATTTATAGAGCTATGAAAGTAATTTAGGTGTGAAGATGGGTAAATAGTAATGATGTGAAGAAGGAGGATGTGTAAACAGATTATGAATAAGATAGGCCATATGATTATGATCGATTGTCATTGTGTACTAGTTTTTCTTAATGCTATGTTCTATAGTTTTGAATTGAGAATTGTGTGTGAGATTGGGTTGTAAATCATGTTTTGCTCTAGACTTTAAGTTTGAACAGTTGATGGTTCGGTTGTTGATGCTAGTTATATGGAGGTGATCTAGTAGGCCTAAAAAGTGTATGCAAGAGTGTCAGATCATGTGTTCATAATTAAGTATGGTGTAGAGGTGTGCCCAAGGAGATATTGGGATGCATTATTTTTCAAGGATTATTGCATATTGTAGGGTTAGTAGTAATGTTGAGTTTCTAGGTGGAGAAAGGCTAGTTAGATAATTTATGATGTTCTTGATAGCTAAGTTAAGGAGTTATGATTGAAGATGTTGAGCCTATTTAGTATGATTATTATTCTCATGGTTTGAAAAAAAATATAAGAATAGAGGTGTGATCTTGGTAGGTTATGATTATATGATTAGAGATGTAGGTATGGCTGCAAATGAGAGTGTAAGTCTTTCATGATGATTATTGATGCTAGAAAGTTAAGGATGTCATATGGATGGGTTGTTCAAGAATGAAGTTGGTAAGTTCGAAATTAGTTTATTCTTGTGAGTTTAGCATTTATGTGTAGATAATATAATGATGAAATTATGGCTTAATCTCGAGGATTTGGAGTAGACCATCATACTTAGAATACCAGATTTGACCTAAGGGGGAGATGGTTAATGAAGAACCAAACCAAGTTTTGAGAATTAGATTATGATACATGTCAATAATGAGTTATGATGAGATAGTGATCCATTTTCACTCTAGAGTATTCTTTGGATTTCAGTCATTAAAACACCAAATCCATCACTTGGTTGACAAATCCATGACACAGGCCTATGCTTAACCTATCATGTGTGATCAAGCGCATTCTCAGCTTCTAGTAAGCATGTAACAGCTTCACTCGGTGATTCGAGTTATCTCTTATGAATCTATGAACTCCAGTCTTTGGTTGAATAGCTCATGATAAGTATGAACTCATGTTTCAGATTATGACCAGTTTTTAAACTCATAATACTAATGAAGTTCGCATTATATTATGTACATCCTCAGCTTAGATTTCTTTGATGAATCCATGCCTTTGATATTTTATTCCTGTGGCCCCAGATAAGTGTTAAAGTTACGTGTTGTAGTTTTTGTGCTTTAGGTACTTATGTGTTACCCTTCGGTGACCTTTTTCTATGTTATGATAGTGGTGATGATAGTGGATAAGCAATGGTTTAGATGTGAGGGAGTAGATGACCCTCGTTAAGAAATATTATTTATGATTTTCTATCTAAGGCTAAAGTGTGAAGTAAGATTGAGGCCAAGTCTTTGATACATATCATGGTTTGTTAGAAATTGTGTGTGTGTTCTTAAGAATGGTGCAAGAAAATTGTGGTTGATAAAGGTTTAGAGAATATGCGAAGTATGCCTTTATGTGGTTTTGCCTTGAAGTTCATATGTGATTTTAATGATAGGCTTAAATGTTATGTCGGGTGTAAGATGATGAATGCAATATGCGCTAGTGAATTCATATCAAGAGTTTTGAATTAGTCATTAAAGTAGTAAGGCATGTTATGCTTAGGGTGTGAGCTCTAAGAAGATCTAGAATATTGAATCGTGTGGTTTAGACTAGTATTGTGGAGTGGCATGTTGTATCTTATGATTTAGATTTAGTCTTGACCTTGGTGAGAGGACTTAGTTTACTTTAGACCTTGCAGAAAAATTTATCAGTGCCCATGTGAGAATTATAAGTTGAATCAAATGAGTATGGTATTTAAGGAGAATAGTACAGTTGAGAGAGAATTTTAGAAGTAATGCTAAGCTTGAAAGTAAGAAGTTACGTTGCCTGTGGCCTAGCAACCCTATTCTAGTTTAGGAGTTATATATTTATTCTATACTATGGATTTATATCAATGTTCTGATTCCTTGTCAGATGTTTTGTTCAAATCATGCCCAAATCTGTGGCTCCGTAGTGTTAATAGAATTTGTAGAAAAATGCTGATAAAATACTCCATTTGAGAATGGGCAATCAATATGATTCAGTCCTTATAGCCTGCAATCCAGTTAACAAGCAAGCCAATAAGCTCTTATAAAGTTCCAACTTTTGATCTAGTATTACCATCTAAAGTTTCATGAGTATTACTATTTTGTGAGATAATTCCGTTTGATCCAAGCATCATGTTTTAGATTTGGCTATTTAATGATGTCTCATTTCATAAGTGTTCAGTGCATAATCTCAATTTTCCAAATGTTTTAGTCCAGACGGTGTAATATCCCTTGTATGATATAAGTCTTGTTGTCTCATAATTCACACTTGCATAAGTTATCCCGTCTCAGTTCGAGATGTATTAATGGATCATGAACACCTTAAGTGAATCCTCGACTAGCAACATGTATCAGTTCCTTGAAGCAAGTAAAGTAGAGCTAGCTCAGAATTCAGTTTCATGATAGAAGCATGAATGATTCAACTTAGTTCATGCATTAGTTTTAGTTTCAGATATTAATTCATGATTCAATTTGTAAGTATCTTGTATAGAGTCACAGTCTCTTCCTAGTATTTTCACCAAATAATTATCATTCGGGGATGAATGATCCCAAGAGGGGGATGTTGTAATACCCTGAGTTTTCATGTCATAAACCTCTTATCCTTTCTCATGAGATCAGATCCAGTGCAAAGTAATGGTTACACATAAGTTGACACTCTCGTTTCTATCTTATCCATACAGTTATTTTTCTTGAGGATTCATGCACTTGCAGACTAGTTCAGTAGCTCATTATTCTTTAGATCTAGTGATTCAGTTCTATCAGTTACACATGATATCTTGAATACTAAAATTCCTCTATGTTTCAGATTAATTATCCATATTCGAGGACAAATGTTCCCAAGGGGGAGATAATGTAATACCCCGTATTTTCATCCTAGAATTCTAACCATCGTTCCTGCGCGTCTAAGCTCTAATCCAAGTGATTCCCACGTGAATACAAGTTGCATGATTATTATCCTAGTCTATAGAGTAGTTTAGAGGTGGAAAATGTTTATAGCAATGACCTAGAACAAGGTTGAGCTAAGACCAATTGATTCATCCAAAGTTTGACATTTGATTCTACAAGGGTCAACTTCAAACGTGTATATTTCTTAATATAAATGGAATTATTCATCGCAAGATCTATTAAATTATAGATAATTGAATTATCTTTCCAACGATTCAAATTTCACAAAAATCCAATACCCGAGTAAAAAGTTATTCCTATTTTTGTGAGAGGCAGTAAGGGTGTGAGATGGGCAATGCGGCGCCCAATCAAATGTGTGCGAGTGGGAGTGTGAGGCACACTTAAATTTCTATCATAAGGTGTGTGACGCACACCTTAAGGTCTGGCATGGGTTGTGCACCGCATACCTCACTTTCAAGTGCCAAAAACACCCCTATATATATGCCTATAACACGGGATTTAACCCCAATTATCCAAAATAAGCTCTCATTCACCAAAAATTCACCAAGAACAACCTTTAGGGTTTCAACATAAAAAACCCAAAGCTAGAGATTCAACCGTGAGAATTCTATAATTTTTACATATTTGAAATCCCCATTACGAAGGCTACAAGGGACACCCAAAAGTTTGTGAATAGTATTACGTCATTCGGAGAGTTATTCAAAGCTTCAAGTTTAAGGTATGTGAGGTTTTTCAACAAGAATACCCTTTCGTTCTTGTGCCCAAAAATGTTTTTCTTTTACGAAGTTATGGATTTTTTTATGTTTTATTATGGATTTGAAGCATGAATTTATATCTTATATTAATTCTCATGAGATTATGACATTATCGATATTTTAGAAGTGGAATTATATGAGAACAATAATATTTTGTGCTTAAAGCTGAAATTTCCAGATTTTGAAGAAATTTATATATGTTTATAATGTAAAGCTTGAATCTTGATAAGTTTTAATGTGATATCGAGACATGGGTTTTGAACTCTATTTGAGATTATTGTTTTTGAGAAATCATGTGTTATAAACACCTTGAATTTGAATGAATTGAAATGATAAAGAAGTTTTGACCTTTCAGTCATAAAAAGGGGTTGATTTTGAACCCGAGATGAGAAAAGAAATCCACTTTTATTGATTTATTATGAAAGAGGTAGAATGATGGCTCCCGTTGTAAATTGTTGAACTATTTTATGGTGGATTTTCTTTTGAAAAGATCTGAGCTTAGTCCAGGAGTAGTCTTTAGCACCGAGCGGGAGGTATAGCGAGTTTGGTACTTCCCTAGAACTACATGCCCCCATAGGAACCGGAATTGAGGCTGATTTATATATTGATCACTAGTGAATGAAAGATTAAGGTCCTACTCCGATGGCAAGGATAGGACAGCTCTCCCCAACATGGGTTGGATGTTGGACTCCATGTAGCTCACATGGTTTATGTCGGTTATGAGATACTCCCAATGTGTGTGTGTGTGTACTCTTCTATCTAAGATGAAAATATATTCACTTGAAAGACTGAGTTTGAGAAAGCTGTTGTTTTTGAAAGATTGGAAGGATATATTCTAAAGCGAATTGTTATGAGATTTGATTGCTTTGATGATTCGAAAACGAGGTGAAAGTGAATTGAGAACTTATTATGATGACTCACATATTTTACCTGATGTATCTTACTCTCTTATGATTATGATGATTTTATTCGAGCTAAGTGATCCATTTATATCAGCATGCATAATTTTATAAATTGTGATGATATTAAGATATTATGTTATATATGCATTGCACCACCATATGCTCCGTACGTTTCCATGGTACTGACTCATATATTCATATGTGGGCTATATTTTCTCGAAATGTAGGTACAAGGTATAGTATGCACCTTATATCCAGTCAGTTCACGGCATCCAGTCAACAGGTGATGAATCCTTTCGATTCATAGGCTCGAGTCAGTTATGCAGAATTTATAATGTTGTATTTTCCTTATTCAGTCATATTGAGTGGGGATAGTCGGGATTCATGACCTGGCTACCTTGAGTCAGTACTAGTAGAGGCTTCATAGACATTCAGTAGAAGTGGGTGTATTCAGTTTCAGTTTTGGTTGTAAAAGTAGAGTTGTAATATTATAAATTCAGTTTTGTATCTATCAAATTCAGAAAAGAGTTATTTTCTGCAAATTTATATAGATTTATACTTTTTATTTAGTTACTTATGAGTTATTCCAGTAGAAGGGTTAGCTTGGGGTCACTTGTGACCCTAAGCACCATGTGATGTCTCGGGATCAGATTTCGGGGCTTTGTAGACAAGCACAATATCAATATGACCATCAGATGAAAATGAATCATATATGTATATGCATCTATCATTGAAAAATAAAACAACAAGAACCCAATGATGTTTGTCCTTTACATTGACAGGAATGAAAATATGATCAACTATATGCCATGGCACTGTTGCATGCATATGGAATCCATTTATATACTCATTCAGATGTACTCCTTTCCATCGACATTAGGGGTTGAATCATCCAACACATAAAAAGCTAACACACTACTGACTATCCTCATGAAGCTATAATTGGAGATCACATAATACATTATCGGAGATCTATTATAGCATGGCATAATCATATTCAATGTCTGAATTTCACAGGTTAATGGACAAGGAAGAGGTAGTTGATATTAGAGCGAAGAATTACTTGAAATTGGCAGGTTACAAAAAGTGGGCTAGGGCCTATGCAATAGTTCATAGGGAATGAACTTTGACATCAAACATGGTTAAGTCAATAACTATTGCACTTGTATCGACTAGAAAACTACCTGTATATGATTTTCTAGAGGAAGTTAGATTGTTGTTTGGTAGATAGAACTGCAAAAATAGACATGAGACTTCACATACTTTTACAGATCTTGTTGAAAAATTTCAAGGAAAACTCCAACAAAACAAATCAGAGTGTACACGTATGACGGTTTGACAAAATATATTTAATTATCTTATATGTATATATGTATTTTCATATGTGTTATGAAAGATATATGTATAAATAGAAATGTAGAATTGAAAAAATACATATGTTGAACTATATATACATATACAGACCTGTAAATACATATGCAAAATTTAAAAATACATTTGCTGAACTAGAAATTACAAATATCGAAATGATTTTTAGTTTTTTGATTTATTTTTTAAAAAAAAATTCAAGTTGTGTCAGCCGTAGAGTATGTCAATACAGTCCATGACAAGGAGAAGCATTTTATTATTTATCTTAAGTATAAAAAATGTTCTAGGCATGCATTTCAATTGGACGAGATACCACGTGTGCACGCTTGTGTAGTTTTGGATAGCAAAAGTTTTAAGATGGGACCATATTGCTCTTATCTATACAAGTCAAAAACAGTATTGAGAACATGTGATGTTCCAATTTATCCTTTACCTCACAAAGATGATAGGTTAATTCCACAAAGCATATTGGGTGAGGTAGTTTTGCCCTCAAAATACAAGTGGCTCCCTGACAGACCTCTAAAGAAAGATCGTGGAAAATCAAGAAGAGATATGTTCAGAAAGAAAAAATCAATTCTTGTAGTGCATGTGGGTTTAAGGGTCACAATAGGTATTCATGTAGGAAATAAAATAAATAATATGCTTGTTGATGTATTCAGTCAAAAAACAATTTTTGAATTTTTTTATTTGACAATTATGTGAGTCATACATTTTAAGTCATATATTTCATGTATTTGAATTTGTTAACTCGTAAAATTGTTGCATTTATGTTACAGAACTTCCAAGTCATTTTTGTTTATTATGAATAAATGAATGTAATTGATTCTAATTAAATATATTAATACAAATATATACATATTATACAATATAAACAAAATCATTTTTATATTTACAACAAATATGATATTAAACATAAAACAAAAATTGAAAATATTCATTTTAAATTTTTTCAACATCATTATATATGTAATCAATAAATACACCAATAAAACTAATAAAAATATATAAACTTGGATTATACATATATTAACCTAAAAAAACATAAATGTATTTTTAGTTTTGTATATGTATAGTTCTACGTAAACTACATATGGGAACATTAAAAATCTGGAAAAAAAATACATATAAAGACGTATAAAATACATATGCACATTTGTAAAAACCTAAGCATAACTTAAAATACATATGCAGATCTATAAATAAGTATTCAGTCCTATAAATACATATGCAAAACTAGAAAATACATGTGCAGCCTTATAAATACATATGTATACCTAAAAAAAATATATATGCATAACTACATATGTCTAACAGAAACATAAAACTAACAATGAAACATTCAATTTAAGTTGATTCAACATTAATAATTAAAACATAATAGTCAGGTTCTACAAAACATTTGATATTCACCATGAAAGTAATATGCGAAACGTAAGAACTATTAAACTACGTCTTCATCTATCTAAAGTTAACTGTTGTTAAAAATAAAATATTAAAAAATAAACATCAAAGTACAAGAACTTCAGTGTTTTCTATTATCCCAATTGTCCTAGTAGGCCTCATTGGTACTTAGTCACCACTTTGTGCCTTATCTGCAATATGTATATACTCATATACATATGATCGCCTTTAAATATATGTATATACTAAAATACATCTATAGTTGTATGTTTGGAACTAAGAAAAAAAATTAAAAATATTATAAGATAATAAACAAAATATAATAGTACGATACTTACAGAATCTATCCATGAATGACCAGCACTACCCATAATGTAGAATCAAGTTTTGTCTTCAACTCATAAAACTCCAAAATGCATAATTGGTATGCTTGACTTATTCCTCCTGTAATGTTTCTCTTTGTTGTTTTTGTATCTTCATTAAATATAATGCTTTGTGATGAACTCAAAATAAAGGAATAATATGATTCAGTTGAACCTATATACCTCTTTGCATGATTTGTAAGAAGGTCCTCTGAAAACCACTACAAGAACTTATTAGTGACATTAGTGTCTTCTACACCATGAATTGGATGAGATACAAGAGGATTCTTCTGAGTGAATGATTTTCATTATGTTGATGAGCTACCTTTATTATTATGACATATAAATATATACAAAGATAATTAAACAAATATGAATGAATAATATATTTTAAAAAAGAAAAAAACAATCGGCATTAATCAGTATAAAAAATAGATATTAAATTTTAAATATATAAATGAAACAAATTTAAATATAAAAAAAGGTAGTTAGAGTAGTTACCAACTGCTAATTCTAAAATTTCATTGTGTATGGTGACTTCTTAAATCTAGACGGTTGCCTAATCCTTGAAACATGAATAGGGTTTGTTGTAGTTGATTTGTCGATAGATGTATAATGATGCTTCTTTCAGGATTCATATATACATTGATACTAGGTAGAAACTCATCAGGAATGGTGAATTGAGAATCTGATAAATCCTGTTCACCCTTTCTTTCATTGGTGACTGTTGCATGACTAGCACTGGAGTCTTATTTTTCTCATCTCAGTATGTTTTCTCCACATCATGTCCTAATGTATTTGCACTCACTTTTGCAGCCTCTTTTGTGTTTTATATAAAATGTATAAACAAGTTATAATGTGACAATATTTGTGAATGAAATAAACTACAACGTACATTTGTTCGGCATACCATGGACTCATCTTGAACACCTAAATTGGGGTGTATGTAATCTAGATTAATGTTTCTAAGCAGCTCATCGGGAATTGTGAATTAATAATCTGATATATGTGGTTCACCCTTTCTTCCATCAACCTATTTTGTTGTCTATAAAATATGTTGAAACAAATTATAATGCTACAATAGTTGTAAATGAACTAAAATACAACATGCATATAATCGGCATACTGGTGAATCAGATACATCTTTTGGTTCATGCACACCGATATCAATTTTGTCCTCTCATACACAAAAACAATCAAATGAATAAAATAATATTCAACTATATCTATATATATCACAAATATAATAAATTAAAAAATTATTGGAACACCATCAATGTTCTTATTGGACACATCCATCAAAATTGAAATAAGATTTTCCTTAAACTCTTTGGAACCTATTTTAAAGATAAACAGTTACCACATGTATAATTCTTATCGGGTCAAGATAAATTACAAATGTATATACAAAGTAAAATGCATATGCATGTACATAAATAGTTACCAATGTACCTTCAATATTCTTATCAAAATCATGCAACATAGTGAGAGTGGATTGATGGGGTGATGTATTTACTTCAGCATCAACCATATGTGGCTTGTCAGATTCTTTATCTTGAGCTTGTTGCTTCGCATACAAAAATATAAATACATATCAAGAGCGAACTAACGTATACATATTGCCACTTCATATGTATACATTATTATACATATTAACGTGTGAAAAAATACATATTTTCCCTACATACAGACACTGCATACTGCATATGTATATATTCAAATACAAAAATACATATGAACACAATATATGTATTTAATAATTATTGATTTAAAAAAGAATTGTCGTTCCTTGTTCTCTTTGATTGCATTTATTATTAGATCAAATTTTGTTTCTATTAGGTTATGAATGGAATTCAACTCTTGATGAACCTGTTTCCAAACAAAAACAATCATAGAGGAAAAAAATACACATGTATTAATCACAAATTACCTCTTCACAAAAAATTTTAAAGACTTTCTTAGAAACAACATCTTCATCTTCAAAATACAAAGAAAATGGAACAGCTGACTGAATCAGAATGGATCTTTTACTTGCTGGCTGATTTATAGTTTTTCTATTTGAAGTTAAGTGTAACACCCCGCACTTTCGGGCTAAAGTTTGAACCAACCTTTCTACGCATATAGACCCGAACCCAACAATTCTTTATTAATAAATATGTGATGATCAATAAAATAGGGTGTGAATACCTTTGAATACGAATTGAGGTCACAAAAATCCCCTAACTCAAAGACAAGTTGAAAACTTTCCTATCGCTTAAGTTTTAGGGAACGTCTACATTTGGGTCAAATTCTATCGACCATAACTTCTTTTATATAATGTGTTAGAGGGCCTATTATATATCCAATGAAATTTCTTTGAGTATTCTTTCCAATGCCACCAGTTTTGCCTTAATCTGATAGTTTGACCGACGGCCATTCACGGGAGTGAAGGTCCGTCACTCAGGCCGTCGGTAAGGGCCAAACAATGCTAAAGTGTCATTTTAAAGGGATATTTTGGTATTTTCTCATCTCAAACTACTCCCCCACAAATTTAAATCATACCTAAGCATTATAATCCATCTTTTATTAGTTTTAAAAATATCTCAATCCTCTCCACTCTCAAGAACAAGATAGAAACTAGGGTTTCATTCAAAATTAAGAATCAATCCATAAGTTCAAGATTTCTAGGAAACGAATAAAGATTTGGATTTTCATACTTCAACCTAAGTAATCTAAGGTACGTGGGATTTTCCTAAACTACATGAGCATGGTCAAATAATTTTTAAAAATATTTGAATATTGAGAAATCATGTATTTACAAAGGGTTTTGAATTACATTGACAATTATGCATTGTGAACCCTTTTGATAATAATGTTTTGGTCTTGACGCCTTCTCCTTGAAATTGATTATTACTCGCGTATATGTATATATGTGATTTTTAGTTTGAAATATGAATTGAGAGCATGAATAATGAATTTTCTCTCTCTTATTGCATTACTTCCTTAATTACAAATTATGGGTTACTAAATTACATGTCTTAAAGTATGAGTCAAGAGCTTTACTATCTTATATGAACTTTATATTGATTGAGAATTAAAGAGAGGGATAACTTATTGTTTTAATATTCTAAATGTGATAATCAAAGGAATTGCATGATTGTTTTGAGAAATTGACCACCATTTGTTGAAATATTAAAAAAGAGAATCTTTGCATGGTTTGACATATATTTTGGAACATGAATCCTATAGTAATGTTTGAATGACTTGGTGGTCTAAACATTGTTTGAATTAAAGAGTTGTAATATGATAATGTTTGGCTTAGATATATGAGTTGCAAGTCTTGGTATGACGATTCTAAACAAATAAATGTCATACCAAATTCAAAATAGACTAAAATACGGATTTTACTCAGATTTTAAATTTAAAAAGATGCATTTTTATAATAGGTTAAAAATGGGCCTAAAGTGAGTTAGATGGTTACCCGAAGAAAGTACAAGTTGAAAGACTCAACGCTAGAAATCATGATTTGCTGACACGGAATTATGGTACCCTGCTTTGTGATTGTATGTACCTTGTTTCATGTCATCCCAAATTGGGAATATGGTTAGGATCCCTGCTTTGTGATCTTGTGTACAACTATGTCAAGTTGAGTTAACTAGGGATTTTGGTACCCTGATGTGTGATCTTGCCTATCTCCCTTATAGATACTCCAATCCTTGCGGCAAACTCTGATTAGAGGCTTCGCCGCCGAGTCAAGGGTGGATTCCATATAGCCCATGGAATTATAGATTGTAGGGTCTACCATTTAACTCAGAAGTACAACTAAGAGTGAGTCTTGGCTTCAGAAAAAAGTTTTGGAGTCTTTAAAGTGTGCCTATGTATTTTTATATATTATATGTAAAATGTTTTATGAATTTCTCTCACTTATGTTATATATAAATACATTTTTTGGATTGCTCTTTATACCAGTACATCTATATTGACTCCCTATACTTCAGGATCTGAGGTATAGTCTAGGGTCCCGCTAAGCAGTAGATTGGGTTGTCAAAAGTTTGCAGTTGGTGAACCTCCCTTTTTTTGGAAGGCCTTGTTGATTTGACATTGATATTTCATGTTGGTTTATGGTCTGACTGGGGGCCTTGTCCCAGTATTCAGACAGTAGTGTTTTGAGTTGTTAGAGATTTCGCAGACTAGTGTCAGGTGTTTTGAATGATTCATGAACTCATTTTTGTATTGTTCAGTTGAAGTAAAAGAATTACCATGTTTCCATCTTGTCATGTTTTTCTATATTTTCCTTGCAGTATTTGAATTGTGCATATGATTGCCAATTAGAGAAGGGCTCTTGGGCCTTTATGATTTGGCATGTCCATCGCGGTCAGGGCCTCGGTTTGGGTCATAACAATCTAAAAATAAATACTAAATATGGCACATCAATACCAAAGCTGGACATCTATCTAAAAAGACTCTAGTCTAAAAAAGCCTCTACTATCTGAACATGGAGTTGGTGGGACAAGTCTCCAACAAACTCTGAACTACTGAAATAAACTGAAATACTGAAATAATAATCATGTCCTCAAAATATGAGGAATCACCACTAACTCTAACTGCTGAATATTTGAACTGCTAAATAGGATCGGGAGACCGTGCGTCTGAACCTATGATATAAGACATCATAGAGCAAAAGAAAAGTATGCATAAGTACTTTAAATGTACTGGTATGCCAAGTGAGGTAGGTTGAAATGCAAGGGTTCCTATGCATGAACAATACTAACTGGATGACATGAGTATAACTGAATTAGAGTACATAAATTAATAAGTAAACTAAAACTAAGGTCGTGATATAACTAGATACTGAGTTCTGAATACGGATTAACTAATTTCTGAGTTTACTGATTCTATATTAATGATAACTGAATACTGTATCTGACAGTTCTAATTCTATGAAACTGTGCTGAGTTCCATACAGAACTGAGTGACTGTATCTGACAGTCTTGAATCTGTAGAACTGAACTGAGTTCTATATTGAGACTGGAACTAAAACTGAGACTGTGGGAAGTAATCATCTCACGGACATATCCCTCTCTAAACTAATTTGGGTCCAACTTGTAACCCCAGCTGGAAGGGTGTTAGTACCGTGCCACAGGTAAAGAGAAAATTAGATACACTTATCTAGCAGGTGCTTTGAATAAGAACGATGGTACTCTCAACTGGCAGATTAAAACACCTCATCAACCCTCAACTGGTTTGATATCTCAACCTATACTAGCTACATAGTTTTGGAATGCAAGGACTGCTTCTAAGGATCACACCCTCTACTGGCAGGTGATTCCCCATCCTTGGGTTCACTCGGTGCTGAATCCTACTCCCAACTGAATAGATTTTGGGTTGAATTCTAAACTGTACTAGGTTGGACTGAACGATTACTAATATTACTGTATAACTGAACTGAACTGAGTTCATTGAGTTTCGTGGACTGACAAAATACTACTGAATTCTGTTAACTGACTGAATACTACTGAGTTTTCCTGAGTTCTATGACTAACTGAATTCTACTGATCGTTATATGAATGATATTATTCTGTGATTGACCATGGCTCTAGGTAAATAACTAAATTATCGGGTATTGCATACCACCAGGACTCGATAGCATAAATTATAAGACATGACAAAATCTTTAAACATGATAATTAATTAGTTGATCATCATTCATTCATTGGGACGTTCTAGCAAACACTTGCATGACATAAACTTGAATACATACTAACATGATATAATTTCACTATTCAACTCACATGATCAATTCATCAAACACTTGGAGGTCATAGTATGTACACATATTACTAAGCAATATGTGAGCATCATAATTTCAACTACCAATTTCATAATTTAGAGGGTTTTAGCATGAATTAACATAGTACAACACATAACAAATAATTTCATATGAATTTTGCAATTAAATCATGAACTAGAAACCCCATTAACATGGCAATCATGAAAACATTCAAATTAAACCATGAAATTCATTAAACTCATTAACTTATATTTAAAAAGGGTTCTTGAACTCCAAGGGTAGAAGGAACCCTTGGATGAACACTTGACATACCTTGGTTGTTAAATTCTATAAGAATGATGGTGAAATCTTGAGCATTGAGTTTGGAATTTAATCTTCTAGGGTTTTTGTTATTAAGTAATTTCTGAATCGAGAATGAATTTTGCCTCTAAAGGGGCTTAATTTTATATTTTAGGGCTGATAGACGTGGGTAAAAGACCCAAATACCACTGAGAAAAGTGGTTTTTTAATTATTGAAAAGTAATTTAGCAACGTGCAGATCGATGTGCCGCGCCATTGGCATCGACGTGATGGCTAATGCATCATGTCGTGTCTGCATCAGTTCACTGGAATTTTCCACTGGGAGCCAGGGAAAATATTGATCGACATGATGGATGACGTGGTGCGTTAAGATTGCATTGATACACTATTTTGGATTCCCAAACGTGGTTCAAACGAGGTTCAGAAAATTCAAAACTCGTCCGAGAACACCTATTGACATTCCTAATCATGGTTCAAACTAAAGGTTGACATTTTAAGGTCATAGAATTCGTGAAATAGAGTTGTCAACTTATGAATGCTAAATAGTACTAAGTCTGAAATGCTTAGCTAAAATATTTTCTAAGTCTGGAACCCCTTAACAAGCTTTAAAGGACTGAGTTAAGCAAAGGATTTTGCAGGGTCTCACATATATATTTTGTGGGAATGAATTAGTAGGCTTAACGTAAGGTGTGAAATAGCTTAGCTTGGCAACTTATGGAAAAAAGAGTGGATAATTATGATATTTATGTACATGAGGACTAGTGTTAAAATGATGAATTGTGGTTCAGTCATTAAGTGCATTAGTGCATGAATATATAAGAATAAGTTAAACCCAAAGATAGCATGTTATTAGATAAAGTGTGATGTGTACGAGTGTCACGCATACCTAGATTTCATTCTTGAGTCTTTTAGTATGGAAAAGTCTAGAAAGTTGTTATATGGTATTCTTTATAGTTGAATTGAGGAGATATGGATAGGCAATGTGTGCCTTTTGTATAGTTTTACAGATTTTGTTAAGCAGTAATTTATGTGATTAGAGGTGTAATGATAGTATTCTAAGGAATTGAAGATGGAGTATTAACTTTTTAGAAGCGTGGGTTTCTATACCCATGAAAATATTAGTTATAAGTTGATGAATTTGGGAGTTGGAGGAAGTTTCAATTAGTGTCCCTGGAGGGGGTGTCTTAGAAAGAATTTTGTGTCTTTATATCAAAATTATTGAGGGGATTTGTGTTCATGAGTATCCTAGTACCCCTTTTTGTGGTAAGGAGAGTAGATATGTGTGCTCATAAGAGTGGGAGTTGTAGAGTGATGTCGATAGAGGCTAGAAAAAGTTAAGAGTGGCATTTTTGAAAAGCGAGGCCTTTAGAGTATAGTTCATCATGGAGAGTTTAGAATTTGAGTATATGGTGATGTCTATGTTGTGTTGAGAGTTGTGGCTATATATTTTGATGTGAGGTTATGTCCACAAGTCTAGGAGTGTGACATTGATCTAAGGGTGAGATAATGGATTAAAATAGTTCTCGAATTTTTTTGTAGTGTCAAGTTTCAAGTAAGAATGATAAATCAATTCCTATTCAAGCAAGCTCCTCCTACTTCGATTTGAATAGACATCTACCAATGTCTTATGCATTCATGTATTACCTATGCCTAAGGTTTGAGCTCTCTATGTAACCCATGTCATATTCCAACCCCTAAACAAGAAGAAATAATGTCCCTTAGGGATCCAATATTCTGAGTATCCAAGCTCTATGTTATGCTGCTCATGATCCATAAAATAACTTATGTCTCATATAATGCTTAATCTGAAGAAACTATACTTTCCATACATTACTGATCATTTCATGCTGGTATTAGCCAAAGTGCTAAAGTTTATGCTAACTCATAATTTTAGTTCTTTAAATGAGGATCAATCGCATCAAGTGGTAATACTTTTCTTAGTTTTTAACTACATAAATTTCGGTTTTATGCCATATACCTCATAATATGTGCACCCATGTTTCTCAATGTGGTATATCATAAAGAAACCATGTTGTGTTGTGTTTGTGCCCAACGACTCTTTATTTATGATCCATACACTTGATATATGAAGTACTTCGTGTCTATTCTATCGTATCTTCACCTCATGTCCCTCTTTGAGTAGTACAGTAGGTATAAGTTATGGTCCAATAATTGTTACTTCCATTCATGATGTTTATGCTCGGGTCCCTTAATGACCCTTTGTATGTTCGTATGATAGTGGTTCTGGAAGTGTAGTAGTGTGTTAGGTAGGAGAGTAGATGTTCTTGAAGGTGAAAATTTTTATGTTATTTCTTGAGCTAAGGCTATAGGAGAAGGGGGAATAGGGAGATGAACTTTCATAACGTGAAATAGTTAAGAAGAAGTTATGTGCCGAAAATCTTAGTGAGAATAATTTAATTGGCAGATCTTAGTGGGGAGATCCATGAAGTGGGTGTAGTAATGATAGGCTTTAATGTTGTGATTGATGAAAACACAAACCAATGGATTATGTGGTTGGTACTCCTTGATTTAAAACCCGAGTTTGTTTGATGGTGATGATAAAGTTCTGTAATTTTCTTAATGGAATATAGAGTACAGGGTCCCGTAGCTAAAGCTAGCACCTCTTTTCTTCGAATTAGGCTTCAACATAAAAGTACTATGCAGTGGGACTCAAAATCTTATGTTTAGATATGTGATTAGAGAATTATAAGCAGAAATTTTGAAGTATGTTGATTATTTTATTAGTTGTGGCATGGTCGAGTAGTGTCTCTTAGTGAGGTTTATTCTTTTTAAACTATACGGTGGAGAATTCTTTTATCCCTATCTTCCGCGAAATCTCATTTCATAATTAGTACCGATGTAAATAGGGCCTATGATCACCAAATAAACTCATGCCTTATGTTGTGATAATAATAATTCATACAACTCATGTGCAAGATCATCCCTATGTAAAGTCTCATTACCTCATGTTTCGTGCTTATACATTTCACTAGGGGTTATCATGAAGTTCATTTGATGCCTTGTATATTTTGTCAAGTAAAAATATTCAATGCAATATTACGTTCCTTGTTCCATTCTTTTAGAGCTCCATCAAGTCCCTATCCATCATTCGAGGACGAATGATCCCAAGGGGGAGATAATGTAATACCCCGCACTTTTGGGCTAAAGTTTGAACAACCTTTTTTATGCGTATAGACCCGAACCCAATGATTATTTATTAATAAATGTGTGATGATTAGTACAATAGGGTGTGAATACCTTTGAATATGAATTGAGGTCACAAAAATCCCCCAACTAAAAGACGAGTTGAAAACTTTCCTATTGCTTAAGTTTTAGTGAACATCTAAACTTAGGTCGACTTTCATTGACCATAACTTCATGTATATAATGGTTAAGAGGGCCTACTATATATCAAATGAAAGGTCTTTGAGTCTTCTTACCAACACCACCGGTTTAGCCTTAATTCAATAATAGAGTAAAATGTTATGTCTGTTTTTCAGGGAGGTATCAGTCTCTTGAATTGCAACGACCAGACTGATGGACCGTCAAGTCAATGACGGACCATCAAGTTAGGCCTTCAACTTGAAATAAAAATGTTGAAAAAATGTTTTTTATGATGGTTTGAATGACGGACAGTCACGGGAGTGACGGCCCATCTCTCAGGCTATCGATAAGGGCCGAACAATGCTAAAGTATCATTTTAAAGGGATACTTTGGTATTTTGCCATCCCAAACTCCTCCCCATGAATTTAAATCATCCCTAAGCATTATAATCCATATTTTATCAGCTTTAAACATATCTCAATCCTCTCCACTCTCAAGAATAAGATAGAAACTAGGGTTTTCTTCAAAATCAAGAATCAATCCTTAAGTTCAAGATTTCCAAGAAACAAATCAAGATTTGGATTTCCATCCTTCAACCTAAGTAATCTAAGGTACATGGGGGTTTTCAAAACTATATGGGCATGGTTAAATCATTTTAAAAAAAATTGAATGTTGAGAAATCATGTATTTACAAAGGGTTTTGAATTTACATTGGTAATTATATATTGTGAACCCTTCTGATGATAATGTTTTGGTCTTGAGGTCTTCACCTTGAAATCAATTGTTACTCATGTATATGTTTATATGTGATTTTCAGTTTTGAAATATGAATTGAGAGCATGAATAATGAATTTCCCCTCTCTTGTTGTGTTACTCCTTGAATTACAAATTATGGGTTACTAAATTACATGTCTTAAAGTATGAGAGAAGAGATTTACTATCTTATTTGAAATTTATGTCAATTGAGAATTGAAAAGAGAGATAAATTCTTATTTTAAAATGCTAAATGTGATAATCAAAGGAATTGCATGATTGTTTTGAGAAATTGACCACCATTTGTTGAAATGTTAAAAAAAAAAGAATCTTTGCATGGTTTGACATATGTTTTGAAACATGAATCCTATTGTACAGTTTGTATAACTTGGTGGTCTAAACATTGTTTAAATGAAAGAGCTGTAATATGATAATTTATGTCTTAGATATATGACTTGCAAGTTTTGGTATGACGATACCAAATAAATAAATGTCATAGCAGATTTAGAACAGACTAAAATACAGATTTTACTCAAATTTTGAACTCAGAAAGATGCGTGTTTAGAAAAAGTAAAAAATCGGCCTAAAGAGAGTTAGATGGTTACCCAAAAAAGTACGAGTTGAAAGATTCAACATGATTTGCCGACACAGGATTATGGTACCCTGCTTTGTGATCGTATGTACCTTGATTCATGTCATCTTAAATTGGGACTATGGTTAGGATCCCTGCTTTGTGATCTTGTGCACAACCATGACATGTTGATTTAATTGGGGATTTTGGCACCCTGCTGTGTGATCTTACGTGTTCCCCTTATAGATACTCCAATCCTTGCGGCAAACTCGGATTAGGGGCTTCGCCACCGAGTCAAGGGTGGATTCCATATAGCCCGTGGAATTATAGATTGTAGGGTGTACCATCTAACTCAGAAGTAAAACTAAGAGTGAGTCTTGACTTCAAAGAATGTTTCAGAGTTTTTAAAGTGTGCCCATGTGTTTTCATATATTATATGTAAAATGTTTATGAATTTCTCTCACTTATGTTATATATAAATACCTTATTATGGATTGCTCTGCATACCAGTAAATCTGTATTGACTCTCTATATCTCAGGATCTGAGGCATAATCCCGGGGTCTTGCTAAGTAGTGGATTGGGTTATCCGAAGTTTGCAGTTGGTGAGCCTCCCTTATTTTATAAGGCCTTGTTGATTTGACATTGATATTTCATGTTGGTTTATTATCCGACTGGGGGCCTTGTCCCAGTATTCAGATAGTAGTGTTTTTGAGTTGTTAGAAATTTTGCAAACTAGTGTCAGGTGTTTTTGAATGATTATGAACTCATTTTTATATTGTTTAGCTGAAGTAAAAGAATGACCATGTTTCCATCTTATCATGTTTTTCTAAATTTTCCTTACAGTATATGAATTATGTATATGATTACCAATTAGAGAAAGGCTCTCGGGCCTTCACGATTTTGGATGCCATCTTGCCCAGGGCCTCGGTTCGGGTCATGAAACCAAGGCAGCTTGACTTTGAATCAGTTTAAAAATTGGTGAATCCACAGTAGGAAACTTTACAGCACGACGTGGAGGAGTTCTTTTTGGTGTATGCTCATCTATAACTTTACGTTATTGCTTCAATTGTTTCTTGGCTGGAGAAGTTGATGAATGAACTTGATGTTTTTGTTTTGTGCTTGAATACTTTTGTGGAAGTGGGGGTTCCTAAAAATCATCTGAATCAACAACAACTTCTTTATGATGTCCAGTTGAAGCTACAACCTTCTTGGGTATTTGAAAGGAAAAAATGTAATACCCCGTATTATTCTTAGCTCAGTTTAGCTCATAGTGCATATATAAGAGGCTTAGAACCTGAAAATTTAGCTAAGTGTTGGGGACTTAGTTTTATTTTTGGCCTCTTAACTTTGATGATTTTTAAAGTGACCTTACCGACCCCGAGACGTAAGTTTTTGAGTTAATTCATGTTTAGGGATGTAAGAAGCATAACGCGGGGAAGTTTTAGATTTTTTGAACAAGGATTGAGGCACATTTGGATTTCATTTCTAGAACCTCACCGCGATTACATCGCATCTCGGTGGATATAGTTATGAAGGGTTCATCGCATTGTGGTGATGATCAATTCAGAATTCCAATTATGCATTTAAATCCTAGAGGGGCAGTCTTGTCTTTTCCCATCACCCCAATCTGTAAAAACACGGGATTAACCTTCAGTTAAGGCATTATATGCCCAAAATCCTCAATTTCTCTCTAAATTAAACCCTAACCCTTCCCCAAGTTCATCAAGTTCAAGTATCTTCCCTTAAATAAAATCAAGAAATTGTACTTCCCAGCCTAAGAACATTCAAGAAAAGTAAATCCTCTTTTAAGATTAAAACTTTAAGGTATGTTTGATGTTCATTCATGGTCCCTTTTCACCCGTGGAGTCCAAGAATCTTTTTTTAAGTTTAAATTATGTATTTTATATGTTATTATGAATTATATCCATGAAGCTCCTATGAACTTTGCTTTTGAATCATGTTTACCATGTGATTTCATTGCAACTATCCCTTGACACGTTTGAATGATGATTATTCGCATGTTAAATCCTTAACCTATGATTTTATTATTGTAATTTTGTTATTATCACATGTTTTAACAATTCCCATGCTTTAACTCATGACCCTTCGTGTGTTTGATGAAATACCTAAGAGATAATTTGAACAATGATACCTATTATGATTTGTAAAGCTATATATGTCCTTATTGATACTTCTATTCAGTGATGGGGGTTATGAATACCTAAAACTTAGTTGTTTACTTAGTCTCAATATCTTTTAGATATGTATGAGCATTATTCATTCAGTTAGTTATTATATTTAGTTAAACTTTAATCAGTCTAGTAATCTGAGTCAATTTAGTTGGGAGTAGGATTTAGCACTGAGCGAACCCAGGAATAGAGGCTCACCTACAAGTAGAGGGTATGACTTTTAGTAGCAATCCCTGTATTCTAGAATTACATAGACAGTGTAGGTTTGAGACGTTAACCTGCCAATTGAAGGTTGACATATATCTCACCAGGGTACCTACCAGTAGAGAATGACTCTTTAGTCCTTCAGGACTTTAATTTAGTGGATCCACAAAACCATTTTTAGTACATGTGGAATGGTACTGACACCCTTTCAACTGGGATCATAGGTTGGACCCCAATTAGCTCAGATCGCAGCATGTCAGTTAGATGATAGCTCTCACAGTCTCAGTCAAATATTTAGTTTAGAATCCAGTTTCAAGTTTGTTTGACCATAGCATTCAGTTATCTGTATTTTAGTACTTTAGTTTACAGACTATTCAGAACATGTTTTATGATTGCTCATGCATTCTTAGATTTTACAATTTTCATGTATTTATATTTAGTCATTCCATTCTAATCATTCAGTTAGTTATTAGTCATGGACATGAGCCCATACATATCAGCCTAACCTCATATCTCATACCATTACATTTAAAGTACTGATCGCATACTTTTTACTTACGTTATGATGTTTAATATCATAGGTTGGGATGCTCAAGCTCCTGACCGCGCATAGATAATTCAGCCTATCAGCAGCAGTAGTCGTGGTGAGTCCTCATCAATTAAGGACATGGTGGTTTATTTTAGTTTACTTTAGTATTTCAGTATTTTCATTCAGTTGTCATTTGGAGTTAGTTGGGGCCTGTCCTATCAACTCTTTTTAGTTAGTTTTAGAGGCTTTCAAACATTTTAGATAGTTAGTTGATTTGTTAATCTTTGTAGTCAGACTTTCAGTATGTTCATTTATATTTTGCACTTGAGAATTCCGTTGTATTAATCTCAGTACTTAAAACCTTTGGCATTATTCAGTTAATTTTGCACATGTGTATTTTATTACCATATTATTTAGTGCTCACAGGAGGTACCAATTCATGGGTTAGTATAACGCCTTGAAATTTCCATCCAAAGATGTAACACGGTGCTTAGGGCTACACATAGCCCCAAGCTAACCCTCAAAGCCAGACACTACCTCAAGGAACTCAATTCAACAATAGTCATGCATAATAAAGAGATATACCATATCGTGTTCAAGAGAGATACTGGAGAATACTAAACTGTACAACCAAAATATATATTGAATGTCTGTATATACCATCCTTCTAGTCTGAAAAAGCTTGTATACATCAAAATTAAGGAGCCTTTGGGACAAACCCCCAACTGACTCAACAGTACTGAAAGCCATAACAACAAAATGATATCATAAAAATATAGACACGGTCCTCGGACCATGAGGACTCACCACTGAGGAAACGTGGTGAGGCACCCGAATATCACTAACATGGCTGTAGCTGAGTACCTAAACCTACAATACGATAAAATGTAGCCCATAAAAAAATATGTGGGTCAGCACTTTGGAATGTACTGAGTATGTGGGGGTGCATGCAACAATGTAAATATCATCATCAATTTCATGAAAATATGCATATGTACAATGATGGCTCACTTGGCTTGAGTTAGATTGAAACATACTTTTCATGATCTCATAGTAAATAAATCATATGATAAAAACCTCATAAATCATCATAAACAACTCAACTCAAAACTCAAAACTCACAGTGACTCGGTAATTCAAGAAACTCAACTCTTATGGACATGAGAGGTTCTTATAACCAACATAAACCATGTGAGCTACATGGAGTCCAATGTTTTTCCCTCCTAAGGAGAGAACCCCACATTGGCGGGAGCATCGTACTCTTGCCAGGGAGTACAACCTCAATTTAGTGATCACAATCTCATACTCGGCGTCTGGCCCACAAATATCAGTACCAATCCTATGGTGGCACATAGTTTCGGAGGAAATACCACATTTTCCGTTCAGTGCTAAATACTACTCCCAGACACAAGCTCAGCACACGTTAGGAAATCCACCACAAACATCACAAGGGCTTATGATGAAGATCAAATCAAATCTCTTTCTCATTTATCAAATCATAATCAATTTGTGGATTCCTAACTCGACTCAAATCAAACCAATCTTTCTCAATATCAAAATGAATCAATTCATTAAATCCTGGCAACATCAATAACTTTAAGAAAATATCAAGACTCATTGTAACAACTCAATCTCATGAATCAATATACTCAATGATCCAATTTATCATAAGAAAGCTTAAAGCTTGACACATATCTTGAAAGCACTTAAAATATCAACGCATGGTAGAAATATGAAATTCACAATATTAAATATCAAGTCATATATTGGGAATAGTAAAATAATCATGTATAACAAAGCTTGAACAATTTATATTCTCATAGTCTCATGATAAAGTGATTTAGGTATAAACTCACTTGCAAATCATATAAATCCATAATAGAAATCAAAGCTTTGGGCACAAGAACGAAAGGATTGCTCTTGTTCAAAACCCCACATACCTTAGTCTTTGAAATTGGATGAATTCTAGTGCTTGAAACTCTATCCGCACTAGTAATAAATGATTCGTGAAGCCCACACTATAAGGAACGTGGTTCTTGAAGAAATCTTGAAGATTTATGAACGATTTTTGGAAGATTAATGTTCTTGAATGAAACCCTAGATATATTTTCTTAAGAGAATTGGAAGAAAAAATGAAGAAATTAGGGTTTGGATGGGGATTCTCATATATATAGGGGCCTCCAAAAGATGGTAAAAGACCAAAATACGCTTGCAAAAATGTTCTTTAATTGCTGAAAAAAATAGCTGACGACATTTGTGACAAGTCATCACGAAATGTCATCATAAAAGGGTGGAATTTATGACTTTCTTCTTAAGGGTGACGACATTTTATGACAAGCCGTCAGACTTATGACAAGTCATCACAAAATGTTGGAATTTGTGACTTTATGCTTAAGGTGACGATATTTTGTGACAAGCCATCAGACTTGTGACAAGTTATCACAAAATATCATCACACAGTTTCCAAGCTGACACGCTGGAGTAAAATAGACATAACTTTTCTCTCCAATACCGAATTTGGGTGAAATTGGTACCATTGGAAATCTAATTCAATTATCTATCTATTGGTGGATCATGAGCTCAAAAATTCTTAGTGTAACAAGAGATATGCTTGTTTGAAGTTGACTATGCTAAAATCCTTCTCAAGAATTCAATCGATAAGGGATGTTTTGATTCACCTAATCGCTAGGACATCTTTGAGGCCTTAATACACATCACCCTTGATCAGAAAACAACCAAAGTACTATAATTTATTTCTCATGAGCTTGAGTCATGGTGGCGCTATTAGTTAGAGTTCTCGGGGTATTACAGTTAGCTTGTGATCTTTCGGGACCATAAGCACCATTATCGTGACTAGGGGGTACCCTCGGGTCGTGACATAAAAGTTTCTTTTGTGTTGGATTAATATTCTTAAAAACAACCAACAATACATAAGATTTATATTTCAAAAACAGGAGACTAATTTAGATATTAAAATAGAATGACATTATGAACATATACAGATGACATTATGAACAGGTTTACCTTTAAAAAAATACATATGCAGTGACTAAATACATATCAGTATAACCTTGTCATTTTTGTTATCAAACATACTTTTCATGAGAGATTCAAATCGTGGACGAGGTGCATTTGTTTTTCAATTCAAAAGTCAAATAATTTGATTGTCAACCTTGGAAGAACATTCTGAGGAATATTGGAAAAACACTCGTACAACCACACTTGAATGGCAAGTGACATTCTATGGAGCAAATAAAACTTTTCTTGTACTTTTAACTTTTTTTAAACTTTTCGCTAATTCCTCAAATGCAACATATCCCCAAGGATAATCCCTATAGTGACCATTCTCAATCAAATCGAAATGGAGTTGTGGAATAAATACGATATCAATAGATGATAATAAAAATGCATGAATAAAACACAGAATAACAAACTTTACGACATCTTCATTATTTTCCTTCTCCTGTATTTTGCCTGACACAACCGCAAATAAGTCTCTTTTATGTATAGAACTGGCACCATCAAAATATTGCTCAATTATTCTGTTTGGTTCCTCCTCATCAAAAACAAAATAATCCTTGTTTGAAACATAATTCAAACTACTAATCATGGCAAACTCTCTCGGACTGAAATGAAGAACTGTGTCATTTGTCCGAATGACTATTGTAGTTGAACTTTCCTTAGTCCCAAGTGACATAATACATCTGCCTAATTGCACTTGAACTACACAATTCTTCTTCTTCAAGTAGATAATAAATATACTCTTAAGGCAGAAAATCTTGTACTGCTCCTTCGATAACATTGTCTTAATACGTTGTTCAATGTCATTGATCGTGTGACATTCTATATGTGGTTCAAACTTTGGAAGTAATTTTTCCATGAATATTTCATCATAAAGCACCTATAAACTATAAAAATGTTGAAATCTATATCATTAAAATACATACTATGCATATAGTTTGTATTACATAATACATATTACATTAGTACAAAGCATAAAATAAACTCATGTGTATTTACAAAATACATATCATATTCATATTGAATAGAAAATACAACAGCATATCTAATATATATCTTAACATTAAAAAATATAATTACATATCTAAACAGTGTCACATATGTATTTTCTAAATACTTCATACATATTACATTACAACAAATACATAAATCACTTCATATGTATTTTCAGAATGCATGTCTGATCCAAGTTGTATATTATCCAATATAAAAATACATAAATAAACTCATACGTATTTATAAAATACCTATCATAGTCATAATGAATAAGAAATACAACTGCATATCAAATAAATATCTTAGTATTAACAAATACAAAAACATATCTAAATGGTACCAAATATATCTCTTAACATTAACAAATACAAACTTTATATCCTAATAGAAACAAATACGTATCATAACAGTAATAACTATAATTCCATATCTTAACAGTAACTAAAAAATAAATATACCCATAATTAAATGTATATAAAAAAAAAAATACATATAGCTACAGATTATCCATAATCTAGAATCATACAAATACAAAATACCTCTTTCACTTTATCCTCTTCGGATTCATAATCAAATGAATTTTGATCAACATGACTTAGTATTTTACTTGATTCTTATTTTTTGTTTGACTTCCTCTTTCCATAGATTTTTGCACTTTCTGGGATTTTGGAGATGAAGGTTTTCTCAAAGCTTTTCGTTTTATGATTTTCACGATCTTCTTTGGATCGTTACGATGCTTCGATCTCACCACTTTTATGCTAACTTCTCTCTTCAAATGAATAGAGGTAGGAATCAACTTAATATTTTCATCTTGTGTTAAATCAAGACTAAATGATGGTAGTGCATCAAAAACTAAATTCATCGGTGTTATACCTCTAATTGAACTTCTACGATATGTGTCTTCTGCCATTCTAGTAAACCTTCATAATCTTTAAACAAAAAATATCACAAAACCCCAAAAAAAATGAAGAAGAAAGTTGAAGAATAAAATCCTAAAAAATATAAATTATATGGAAGAGATAACATGCAATAACTGTAAATATCAACTTACCTTATTTGATGGGGCACAATGTTTATCAACAAATTCAGAGAAAAAATTAAAAATTAAAAAAAAAAATAGTAGAAGATACAGTTAATTGGGGGGAGTGAAATAGTGGAGTGAAAATAGAGAAAAAGTATAGTGGGAGAAACACACATGCTTCTTTAGTTAATGGGCAAAATATTGCTACTTTTGCTATAAATTATAATTTTGAGAAAGTGTTGTTATCTATTGTAATTATAGTCTTAAGTATTCTACTTTCTGTAAGTTTTCCTTTCATACTCCCTCCATTTCATTTTATATAGTTTGACTGGGCACAGTATTGAAGAAATAAGGAAAGACTTGATGATGATTACCATATTATACCCATTAAAAAATGTACTATTATTATCTTTAATTAAGTAGGCAGGATCAATAAGGGTAAAAGTGGAATTGTGTATTTAAATAGTTACCAAACAAGAAAAAATAAAATTCTTTTTGAGACGAACAAAAAAGAAAATGGTAACACAAAAAATGAGACGGAAGGAGTATTAATTGAAAACAACATAGATGGACAGTCTCAAAGAACTTTTTTTTCTTAAAAGGTAAACTATATGATTCAATCAAAGATAAACAATAGAAATAATCAGGTTATAATGAAAATTCAAGTGAAAATTACTTGAATTCTAAAGATTAATATTATAGACTACAAGGTATGATGTTAGTCATTACCATAATAATGTATATATAGGGAAGAAAAACCCAATTTTATGGTATGTACATGTTGTCGGGAGGAAAAATTAATTAATAGTAATAATTTATTTACCTTATTTATGATAATAATTTTCTTGCTAAGATGGTATTTTTGGTATGTCTTTTTGCATTCTTATCAAATCTAATGACTATCGATTTACATAGAATATTATTTACTATATTTCCAAATGTTATCTTGTAAAAGTATCTCATACCAATTATAAAAAACCCTTCTTTTGTTCCTTTAACTTTCTACCCTTCAAATCCATTCTCTTTTTTTCTCTATACATGTCCTATAGTTTGCAAACCATATTTTAGCTTCTTTTTTTCGTCCTCTTGAAAAAGTAGGTCTGCAGATTCAGGTTCTGATGCGGACAACTTCATATGTTTGGTGCAGGTGGATCGTCAATATGTTTTAAAATTACCACATAGCTAGGCACAAGTTTCAGAAAGCATTAAAAAGATGGGAAGGATTACCATTAATCTCGAAGGGAAAGATAGTAGACTCTGGATTGTCATGTATCGTGATTATTTCTTTCATGATAGATGTGAAGCCAAGGTCTATTATCTAGACCTTTGAGACAAATATTAGTCCTTCCCATCTTATTCCTGCTCGATGAAACTTGTGGCCAGCATTTAGGTACTTCCTAAAAGTTGTGACCATTAACCTGCAGTGAATATGATAAGCTTTCAACGTCTGAAAAAATAATGTGTTTCCTGAATCAGCAGATTTACCTTTTCAAAAGGAGGATTTCTTCTCACAATTGCATTGTAGAATTTTGATCGATAAAGTTCCCACCACAAAGCTTTTTTCTTTGATATATTGCTACCATTAACTCTTTCACCATCTATACAAAGTGTTAGTTCTTTTATCTGAGGTACCATGTTTGTTAGATGGTTAGTATATTATTTACTCCTAACAATCTAATAAAAATAGCTATTGAAAAAAAAATTATTGAACACATATATTGTACACAAACAAAATGTAAATTGATGTGAGGTATTTTTTACGAGATAATAATTGGGACTTTTATAAACTATTCTATATAAATTGATATACATTATATTTAACTAGAAGTCAAAATTGAATCAAATCTATCAATATTAAAAACCTAAAAAAATCATCCCTCTAACACCTGAATAGTCTGCTCCCATTAGCAATCTCTCTAAGAATGAATAAATGTACTCATCTCCAAATGATTATCCAAGTCTCGATCATGGAACTCTATAAATACGATGTATTTCTATCTAATAGTTGATATGGGCACACTAAGCGACCAAACTATCTCTTAAATGTAGATCTTGACCAACCTCTCCACATTGTTGCTATTCTTGACTAGTACAAAATGAGACAATTTTATCAATCTATCCTAATCTCTCAAATTTAGATCTTAAATAACCTCTCTTCATTGCTATTATTCTTGACTAGTACAAAATGAGTTGATTTGATCAATCTATCCTCAATCGCCGAAATAGACTTGACCTTCTCCCATGTTCGATCATGAAATTTATCCTCACATTTCGTGATTACTATGCTCTTCCTTACAAATCCAACTCATGGTTAATGAACTAATTTTATAATATATAAAACTTTGCCAATGATTTTAAAATGTATTCTTTATGGATTGCATTATGATATGAACAAAATTGCTTTTGATTTTAAAAAAAGTTATATTCAGTATTTCCATATGAATTTGAGAAGGATTCACAAGTAATTTTATTTTCATCTAAATTTGAAAGAAGTACGCTATTGCTATATTTAGTTTTGATGATGAGCAACTAAACTGCAAGGGACCAGGTCTCTGGACATGCAAAGTACTGTATAGGTGGCACACGGTATTTACACAGTTTTGTCCTCTTGTGTAACAAACTTGCAGGTGCTATATTATACCGACTTGGACAGCTGGTCCAATGATATCTCATCCCTAATCATCACATGGGTATAAAAGGAAAGAGATGCCTCTTTAATAATTGATTTTTTTTAATTCTAAATAGAGAGAAGTGAGGCAGCAAAAAATCCATTTCAAGACTACTCAAGCTCATGTTCTTAACTTTGTACTTTGCTTAAAGTGTGAGTGGGTGTTTTTAAGTGTTGATTTGTAAAATAATTACTCAAAGTTATAAGAGTAATGTCTTTTTTTTTCTCGTTGATAGTGCTACTTAGGTAGAGTTTCCTAAGTTTGAGACTTATTAGAGCTAATCAGTGTAGAGAGAGTTCTTGGTAGAGTTTCCAAGATGAGATGGTAGTAGAGTTGTTGCTAGAGCAAGGAGCCTAGAGTTAGGCTGAAATCTGGACTGTAATCAGGAGGTTCATTATAGTGGATTTCATTGGTTTTGTGAGTGCAAGGCATGGTTTTTCCCATCATGGGTTTCCATGTAAAAATTCTTGTGTCTTTTACTCTTTCTATATTGTCTTTAGTTTTCTTGCACTCTATTGTTTGATTGCTTGTGATTGATTCTGAGGGACTTGGTCCCTTACTATACGGAGCAACCCCAAAGGGTTTCATCAATTTGTATCAGAGTCTGGTCACTCTAAAAGGTTCACACCTAGAGTGTCTTGGTTAGCATGGCTGCTCCACCTAATCTAGAAGAAGGATAATCTACAACTAGACCACCAAGATTCAACGGACAGTATAATGGGTTTTGGAAAACTAGGATATTTGACTTCATCATGGCTGAGGATAGTAAACTGATGAAAACTATTCTTGATGGTCCTCATGTACCTATAAGAGCAGTCAAAGAAGGATATGTGATGGAAATGGTTATCAAAAGAAAGAGGAAATTCAATGATGAAGATAGAAAGAAGATTGAAAAGAATTACAAAGCCAAGAAACTGTTAGTATGTGGCATAGGTCCTAATAAATACAATAGGATCTCATCTTATGAAAATGCTAAAAAGATCTGGGATTGTTTAAGGACTGCTCATAATGCTAAGAACAAGGTTTACAAGCCTCTATACACTCATTATGGAATAGATGGGCATAGAAGGGGGGATTGTCAGAACTGGATTAGAGCTAGGATAAATGTTTCCAAATATATTCAGTAAGAATATTCTCATTCTAAAGGTATTAATCCTCACAGAATTATGAAAAGGAACTCTCTACCTAGATGGGCCAAAAGAGATTTGATCACACCATTGTCCTGCTACTGGGAACTTAGACTTAATTTGTTTCCCAAATCTGTCAAGTGATCATGATTCTAGGCATGAGAAGGAGATTGCAATCAGGAACAGCTTGTTGATTAAAAGAGTTCAAAGCTCAATAATGAATGGTCTGACTATGCTCTCTCTCTCTCTCAAGACACTTCTAGTAAAGGTGTTTTTTTTGTGAAAAGATGATTTCAAGGACCTAATCCTAGCCTGTGAAAGCTTATATTCAATAAGAAAATGTGTGAAGCTTGTGTTCTAAAGGAAGCCCTAGAATAACCTTTAGATATGATGAACGAAAATACTCTGAAAAATAAACTGAAAAGGTATTATATATGTGCATAAGAGGACTGCATGTAGTTTCGAATTTTTCTGGAAAATCATTGATCCTTGGTGGCGGTAAAGATAATGGGCAAGAGGATAAAAGATGCAGATAAGTCCTGATTCACAGAACCTATTGGGAAATTCATCTTAGAAGGAGAAGCTTCAGAAGCCTAAACTAAGTCAAGTATGGTACCTGGTCCCCAGACCTGCTTTGGGAACAAGTTCTGAACACAAAGGAAGTATGCAGAAAATAAAGAATGACACTAACTTAACCTAATATATGAATCTATCTGTCTCCACAAAATTGTCTATGTTCAAGAGACAGGTATCCTTGATAAAGTGGGTGCATTTTAGTCTAACTTAGTATTACACCCATGGGAACAGCTAAGGAAATAGACAAAAGTGACAAGCACAAACTTGAAGATTCACTCAAAGAAGAGGGATCTATTCTTATCTCTCAAGTTAGTATCACTTTAGTATGCTTTAATAATCAAAAAATTTACTTTTTAAGAAAGCCATGTATCTTTTTCTTCCCTTATAAAAGCTGTAAATTCATTTGCAAAATGAAGAGTCACTCTTATCAAAACTAAATATGTCATTCTCTAATGACAAAGGAACCTTTTCAAATTGGTAAAACATGCTACTTCCCAGTCTGAGTCTCAACTCATCACTCGTTGCCTCCACTAAACTAAACTAATCCTTCACATTCTTCTTTATCTATAAAATCAAGTTGAATATGCCTTTATCAAATATCTTGATCCTTCAACAATCAAAGCCATAGAAAACTTTGTCTTAGGTTCTCTAAGTCAAGTCTGGTAAACCTGTTGGAATGAGACCAAAATACACAAGCTATGAAAATGAAGAAAAACTTTGAGGGACCTGGTCCCAAGAAGAAAAAGTTGCTATTAAAAGGATAGAGGTAAGTAATGAAACCAAAGGAAGACATGAAGAATGTGGGTGGTTAAAAACGAAATAAGATATTGATGACTTATATATTACTCCCTGGAAAGAACTCTTGATCCCAAAATATGTGAGAAAAATAGAGACATCTAATGCCATACGGGTACCTCCTCAACAAATTATTTGATCACTTTGGGGTACTTAAGAAAAGGAGACCATATGTAATACCATACGGGTACCTCCTCAACAAATTATTTGATCACTTTGGGGTACTTGAGAAAAGGAGATCACATGGAACAGTCAACCTGATATTCAGTTTGAACAAAACTTGTGGAGAATGTATATCAAGTATCTGAATTGCTAGCTATTAAGAGAAGTTGGGAATGGAAATAGAGGAGTTAAGAATTAAGTCAGCTATCGAAGATGTTGGATTAAATGCGTTTGACATGGCTGAATAAAAGGCTATCCTCTGAAGGACCAGGTTCCACTGATGACCATGCAACTAAAAATACAAGACTCTAGGCAAGAATGGCCAAAATAAATGTTAAAGTGAAGATCTTTACTAAACAGTTGGTGGATACTCACCTTACTATAGATGCAAGAAAGGAGTATTTCTTAAGTCCTTTTGACCCAATCCTCCTTCCACCTGAGCCCTGTTATCCTCATTTCCTCATCAACCTTGTGTCAATTCCATATCATGGTTCTCATAATGGCTTGTAAAGATAATTATCTTATGATGATCATTTTATCCTACTGTTGGTACTGACTATTATGAGTGAATGAATCTTTATTTTGTGTATCTCATTTTTCTCCTTACTTTAAAATTGTTCTAAATGTTAGTATTTCCCCGGTAGCCATGAGTTAACTAATCTATACTTATCATTACTTTTGGCTTATAGTTAATTCTTTTGAATAATGCCAAAAGGGGGAATACTGAGTCCACGTAGTAGGGACCAGGCACTAGGTAAATTGAGATGTAGACCTGAAGAAAGTCATATTGGTAGGGGTAAGTATGTAAATCTAAAGGCACCAAATGAAATGAAGGTGCATAATGACAGGGAAAATTTTTATTGCAAAATGATAATAAGGGACAAGGTCCCTGTATTGCATGATAAAGGAAGCATGATGGTACGGGGGGACATTCATCCTCAGGTGGTAATCACTCTGATTAAATGTGAAGAATGTGCACTGATGCTCAAAATTGTATGTCTTGGTTTTTCATCATCAAAAAGAGGGAAAATTCTCTATGTAGGTTTGATAATAAACAGCTAAACTGCAAGGGACTAGGTCCCTGAATGTGCAAAGTACTGTACAACTGTTGCATGATAGCTGTACAATTTTGTCCTTTTGTGTAACAAACTTGTAGGTGAAATTTTGTACCGACTTGGACAAATGGTCTAGTGATATTCCATCCCTAATCATCACACATCTATAAAAGGAAAGAGACATCTCTTCAATAATATGTTTTTGCCAACTCTAAATAGAGAGAAGTGAGGTAGCAAAACTACATTTCAAGACTACTCAAGATAACTCATGTTCTTAAATTTGTACTTTGATGAAAGAGTGAGTGACTATTTTTTAATGTTCATTTGTAAAAGAAATACTCAAAGCTGTAAAAGTTATGTATTATTTTCTCGTTGAGAGTGCTACTTAGTTAGAGTTGCTTAAGCTTGAGGCTGATTATAGCTAATCAATGTAGCGAGAGTCCTTGGTAGAGTCACCAAGTTGAGCTGGTAGTGGAGTTACTGCTAGCGCAAGGATCCTAGAGTTAGGCTAAAATCTAGACTACAATCAGGAGTTTGATTATAGTGGATTTCATTGGTGCTTGTGAGGGCAAGCCGTGGTTTTTTCCATCCTGGGTTTTCATGTAAAAATCCTAGTATCTCTTACTCTTTTTGCATTGTCTTTAGTTTTCTTGCACTCTGTTGTTTGATTTCCTATGATTGATTCTGGGGGACCAGGTCCCTTACTGTGTGGAGCAACACCAAAGGGTTTCATCAGCTATTACCATGTACAATGAGGAAAAGCAAAAAAAATTATCCAACAAACTTCCATGGGCTTCTAAACCTGTTGTTGCTAATGCCCAGGCGAAGAAGAAGCCTACTTCCAAGGAGAAAAGTGCAACCAAGACTATGCCTAAGGCTGTTTTTCCAAAATCAAAGGCAACCACTAAGCTAATTAAGCCAAAGAAGAAGAAGCCAGCTAAGGTTGTAAATCCTAAGGGTCCTACCCTTGCTCTTTATCTCGGGTGGCTACAGCACGAAACTGTCACGACCCAAAAATGGGTCATGGTGGCACTTAACGGGGTTGAGCCTTGATAAATTAGAAAATCACCCAAACCGAAAAATGAAAAATAAAATCGATAATAACATAACCAAAATATGATACTTGTAGAGCGAAGACAATCCAATACGAAATATAATTTTAAAAAAAAGTCTTGAATAAATCTCCAAAATGAGGTGTCAGTGTAAGAACAACTAGTACATACCATAATCTAAGATTCATATTTATATCTAAATATGAAATTAAGACATAAAGTAATGTAAGTAGAGGTACGGAGTCATCTATGAAAATACTAGAGCACCCAGTACCTCGAACACCGCACCAAAATTCGCACGAGATCAGCCACCATGCCCGATACTTGTAATCAGGTATCCACCAAAAAGGCATAGTAGTGGTGAGTACGATCTACTTTTACTTAGTAGGTATTATAGGTCGATTGGCAAAGTAAAAAATAAGATAAGTAAAATATAATATAAGAACGTCACCTACAAGCAGAACAATCCAAAATGGTAGCTCACACCGTCTCCACTAACAGTTCTAATATATAAATATATAGAAATGGAAAAAACACAGATATATTTATTAAAGTAACAGAAACTAAGCACAAGTCAAGAAAATTAGGAAAAAACAAGAAAGATGATTATACAAATGCAATGTAATTCAATGTGAATGGGATGAATCTGTCCCATCAAGGAAGATCTAGCATCAACAAAGCATATAACATGATCGGGTATCGAATATCAAGCCTAACCAACTGGTTAGATAAGGGTCAAACCTCCAAGGCTAAAGGCCACTTTTGGATCAAGAGATAAGCTAAACTCCCTTTACTAGTCAACTTTCGACTCAAGACATCCGCAACCACATTAGCCTTGCCCGAATGATACAAAATAGTGATGTAATAATCCTTAAGCAACTCAATTCAACATCATTGCCTCATATTAAGATCTTGCTATTTGAAGAAGCACTAAAGGCTATGATGGTATGATAAAATCACTTAAGGCACTCCATACAAGTAATCCCACCAGAATTTCAACACAAATACAACGACTGCCAACTCCAAATCATAGGAAAGGTAATTTCCATATTAGGCTTTAACTAGCGGGAGGCCTAAGCAGTTACGTTACCTTTCTGCATCAAAACCACACCCAAACTAATACCTCAAACATCATAAAACATGGTAAATCCTTACCCTTCTTGGGCAAAGTCAACATAGGATCCAAAGTCAACAACTCTTTAAGCTTTTAGAAGCTCTTATTACACCTATCCGCCCACAAAAAAACATCTATTTTTGCTTTAACTTGGCCAAAGGAGCTGTAATAGATGAGAAACGCTTTACAAAACACTGATATTAACCCACAAAACCAACAAAACTCCAAATTTCAATAAGAGAAGTAGGTCTAGACTAGTCACAAATCATCACTATCTTGGTTGAATTAACTATAATGGCATCGTTAGTCACAACATGACCCAAGAAAGAGATAAAATCCAACCAAACTCACACTTTAAAAACATAGCATACAACTCTTCATCACATAACCTCTGAAGTACAATCCCCAAATGTTTCACAAGGTCGAACTCATTTTTGTAATAAATCAAGGTATAATTAATAAATAAAATATCAAAGGAGTCAGATACGATCAACATACCTAGTTCATCAATTCCAAGAACTATAAAGGGGGGTGGTCAACCCAAATAATGTTACCAAGAACTTATAATGATTGTATCGAATATGAAAAGTCATATTTGGAACATACGAAGAAATAATCTGCAACTAATAATACCCGGATCTCAAATTAATATTGAAAAACATTAAAGCACCTTAAAGCAAGTCAAAAAGATCATCAATATGAAAAAGATTATACTTGTACTTGATTTTCACTTTGTTCAACTGCCTATAATCAATACACATATGCATAGAACCATCTTTCTTATTTTCAAATAAGACAGGCATACTCCAATGAGATACACTAGGTCTAAAGAATCCCTTACCTAAGAAATCCTGTAACTGCTCTTACAACTCCTTCAACTACATAAAGACCATCCTACAGGGAGGAATAGAAATGGGCTTGGCACCTGGATCCTCATTAATATCAGAATCAATATCACAATCCAATGGCATATTGAGCAAATCTGTAGGAAACACATCAATAAACTTATGAACAACTCAAATAGAATTGAAAAGAGGTGGCAAGGCAATGTTAGTATCATAGATATGATCTAAATAAGACAAAAACCCTCTCTTTATCATGCATCAAGCATAGGATAAAAGATATAAATCCCTTCAGACCCTAATTAACCATACCCTTCCAAGCTAACCTCAACTCACCCACGGCAGCTAAGGTCATAATCTTTGCATCAGACCAAAATAGCATGATACGGGGCTAAACATTTCATACTCAAGATAATATTAAAATTAACTATATCTAGGATAATCAAGTCTAACCAAGTCTCACAATCCGCAAAGGTAACTACACAAGATTTGTAGTCCCAACCTCAACTAAAGAATCTCCTAGGAGGGTAGAAACATGAAGCGACATAGCAAGAGTCTCACACACAGAACCAAAACCTAAGCAAAATATGTAGACACATAGGAAATATAGATCCAAGGTCTAATAACATAAAAGTAAATCTATTGCAAACCAGGTTGATTCTTGTGATAAAAGCATCAGAGATCTCTACCTCGATTCTAGAATTTATAACATAGCACTAATAACATATTCTCCCAAACTAAGTAACCACATAACCACCAACATGAGCACCTCCAACTCTATCTCTAGCACCTCTAGCAGCACCCCAATAGCTCTTTAAACCACCCCGTCCATCAGATAAAAGAGTAGGTCTAGGAACATACCAAGGAAAATCCTAGGAAACATGGAAAAACTCATTACTTACAAACATCCATTATGGTGTGACTTAATCTAAGAAAGTGAGGATACGCCAGAACAACTACCTTAGCCTAATGTTTGCCTACCTAAAGTCAATGAAACTTACAGTCTACTACATGATCCCTGCAAGCAACCTGAACCATCCTACCATGATAACCATAGAACCGCTAATAAAGAAATCTCTACCTTAAGAGATATTTCTACTAACCTCAACATGATGACTACATTCTCGATGCCTAGACTCAATCATCCTTGCTTGCTCAATAATACTCTAGAAAAAAGTCATTGAAATACTTTTCAAATTGTAGACAACTGATAAGTACAACCTAACACCATCACAAACTTCTAAAGTTTCTTGGACATGATGGAGATACTAGCAGCTGAATACCTAAATAAAGTTTTAAAACAATCCTCATACTAAGAAATAATCATGGGGCCTAGATAAAAATGATCAAACTTATCATACAATTGGTCTCTCATACTATATGGCATAAACCTCTCCAAGAGAGCCTTGAAAAACTGAGTCTAAGTTATAAAAGGCAAAAGCAATGGTCTACAACTAGAAAAGGACCTCCACTAATACCTAGCCACATTTGTCAACTGGTAGGTAGTATATGCAACTCCATATGACTCAAGGGATGCAAGATTATGTAACTTCTATTGGCAATTAACAAAAAATTCATTGTATTCCTCGCTAATAGAATTGCAAAATTTGGGTGGACCCAACAAAATAAACCTCTTAAATCTCTTCTGATCCTTGGAACACATAACTATACCCAAAGCAACTGGCGATATAATAAGTCTATCAGGATGAGAATCCATATGTGGTGGTACCATATATAAAGGTTGTACCCCTTAACTAGGGATACCACGATAAAATACTGGCATAAAAGATAGAAAACCACTCAAAATCTGAGGAATATCATAAGCAAATAGTGATACATATAGAGAAACTACACTTGATGTTGGAGTAGTACCATAAGTAGACACCGGCACTAAAGATGGTACCGAACTCAGAATTGGAGGAGAAACATAAGGTGCACTCAAGGGAACACTATCCAAATGAGTCAATAAGAATTAGGGTAGCATCTAAACCCTGTGGGATCTGCGCTGCCTTGAATCTTCTATACACTTAACCTTCGACTCAGGTAAGATCCCCCTAGCATTACCTCTAATAGGGATAGCTCCCCATGCACATCCTCTACCTCTAGGACGTCCACGACCCCTATCTCGCCTTCAAGTCAGGGCTTCATCCTCGAGTGCAGGCTCAATTTCCCTAGACTCGTGATATCTAGTACGCAACATCTGCAAAAAAAAAAGTAAAATAAAACTTAGAACATTGGGTAAAAATAACCCGCACAACTAGGAATAAAAATATAGAAGTTTTTCCTAAAAGCATCTTATACCCTATTAAAGATAGATATAGACGTCTATGTACTGATCCTCGAGAGTTATTTAGACATCATTCTCTCACATTGATATGACTGGTGACCATGTCTATCTCTGATACCAATTTTTCATGACCTAAAAATGGGTCATGGCGCTTATTATAGTTGAGTCCTGATAAGTAAGATAATTACCCAAATTGATGTAGAAAAAAATATAATTTCCTTGATTTCAAGCGTGTTGTAACTCTTTTTGATTCTAGTGCTCACTTGTTTCCCATTGAAAGTGAAAATGATTTGATAAACCAATAGAAATAAGCTAGCATAATTGGAAGTTTGAGATATATGGCTTATTGCACTAGACCTGATATTACATATGCAGTAGGTGAACTTAGCCGGTTTACTAAAAAGCTAGGTAATGAACATTGACATGCTATAACAAGAGTAATGAGATATTTAATTGGAATAAAAACCTGTGGTTCGTTCTATAAAAAATATCTTGTTGTACTTGAAGGCTTTTGTGATGTGGATTGGAACACTTTATCATGTGATTTCTTATCAACTATTGGTTATATTTTTACTTTGGTTGGTGGTGCTATTTATTGGAAATCTTAAAAGCAAACTATTATTGCTAACTCTATCATTGAGGCTTAACTAATTGCTTTAGCTTCGGCTAGTGAAGAAGCGCATTAGTTGAGAAATTTATTATTTCAAATAACTTATTTTGGAATACAAATTTCTCCTATTTTAATTCATTGTGATAGCACTGCTGCAATTCATAGAGTTCAAAAATGTTATTACAACGGTATCCAAACCTATAAGGAGAAAATACAGTAATGCGAGATCTTATTTGATAAATGATACCATTAATGTTGATTATGTCAAATCTTGTGATAATCTTGCAGATCCATTGACTAAAGCATTAACAAGAGAAAAGATTTAGAGCACATCGAGGAGGTGGGATTAAAGCCTATAAATTCCTAAGTCATATGTGAGAAAACCCAACTTGGGGACTAGAAATCCTATAACCAAATTCAATGGGAAAAACAAATCACATGATGACTTGTTGTGAAAAATGCACTACTTTTTGTCCCTCCCTATGGTGTGAGTGCCATTACCTGTAATGATTGTGAGTTTGAGTTTAAAAATCTCTTAATGAAAATGTATATCTCGTATGAGTTGGTGCTAAGATTATAGGATCACTCTTGACATATTTCACCTATGTGAGTGTAGAGGTATGCCGCTTCCTATGAGAATTAGGTTCATTCTAAGAGACACTGGTGAAACAAGGATAGCACAAGGCTGTAACATGCTGGCTATAAATATTTTCCTTAAGCAATCATAGTTCAATTCTGAGACCACTACGACTTTGGAGTAAAAATTACTGTTTTACTAAGTGGAGGTTCAATATAGAGCACACCTTCATTATGCATAGTAGTCTTCCTTCAGCTAGTATACTCTCTTGTGATGATATTAAAATGAGTGGGGGGTTAATGGGTTAAGAGCATTTTAATATTATTTATTTATACTAAAGTGTATCTTTAATCATGCCTTATTATTAATTTGGAGTTAAGTGCATATATTTGTTGCATTTCGTTTTGCAACTCCAAAAAAAAACCATTCATGTTCTTCCAGTAATGACATTATATGCCATTGCTCTTTATGTCTCTTTTAAGGCAAAGAAACATGCAGTTTATTTGCTACATTTATGTGCATTTTACTCTTGGTTAATGGTGGCTGAATTTGGTCACCATTTTTCTTGAGATTCATGTAACTTCTCATCCTTTATTCACTCACTTTCTACCATTTTATGACTTGTAACTCTTGTAATTCTTGTAACTTCTAGATGGTTGATCTTCCCTCTTTACTATCTATTTAATCTTCCTATTCATTGCACGAAAGATTTTCTCATCTATTAATAGAGGTGGTCCTGCATTATTTTGCATTTACAAGAAAATATAAAGTTAACAAAAGTTAGAAAAAAGAGCGTTTATTAGTTGAAGGGAGGTGTTCTTTTTGTGGAGCTTTAAACTCAGCTCTTTTCCAGAGTTGTTGAGTTGCTCTTTTTGAGAAGGTTATTGTATCCTGGAGGGGCCAAGTCAAGAAGATTACTGGTGGACTGGTGAAATCAGTTGCTGCAATGGGCTTGAATCCTGTTAAAGAGAGCGAGATATTTGTGCCTCAAGAAGAAGATATTATTGTATTTTTTCATTTCTTCTATATTTTGAGTTGTAATTTTATTGTAATTTCACCAACAATCCCTATATAAACAGTGCATTTAGTGAATATAATACACACCATGACACCAAAAATAAAAAGAAAATATCTTCCTCTTCACTTACTAACTAATTAGCACACAATTTAATTTGATGTACTATTATTTGATTAATAAAATTATCATAACTTATATTAATTGACAGCAACATAGATGGACATCTCAAAGAATTTTTTTTCTGAAAACATAAGAAACTTTATGATTCAATCAAAGACGAACAATAGAAATAGTCAGCTTCTTATGTTCGGTGCTGGTGGATAGTCAATATCTTTTAAAATTACCACATAGCTAGGCACAAGTTTCAGCGATCGTTAAAAAGATAGGAAGGATTACTATTAATCTCCAAGGAAAATATAGTAGACCCTGACTTGGCATGAATTATGAGAATTTCTATCATGATAGATGAGAGGCCAAGGTCTATTATCTAGTCCTTTGAGATAAATATTAGTCGTTCCCATCTTCTTCCGGCTCGATAAAACTTGTGGCCAGCATTATGGTAATTCCTAAATCTTTTGACCATTAACCTGCAGCGAAAAATTAATGTGTTTCCTAAATCAGTAGGCTTACTTTTTCAAAAGGAGGATTTCTTCTGATCACAATTGCATTGTAAAATTTTGATCAACAAAGTTCCCACCACAAAGCTTTTTCTTGGATATATTCGTACCATCGACAAATTAATCTCCTTCACCAACTATACAATCCGTGTTGTTCTTTTATCTGATGCACCATGTTCATTATATGGAAAGTATATTATTTACTCCTAATAATATAATAAAAATAGAAATTGAAAAAAAAATTATTGAGATGACCAACTAGATTTGGTCCAAAGAAAAGTATGTAACTAGAAGTAGAGATTCTGTCGTTTGGATCGCCAGCCCAGTCCACATCAGCATACATATACAAATTGGAGTCAGAGTTGGGAAGGATGTGAAGTCCTGGTGCGATTTCCTTGAGATAGTGTAGTACTGTTTTAACTTCTTTCCAATGTTCATGTCACGACCCAATTTCTTAGGTCATGATGGTGCCTACTATAACTCACCTGTAGGCAAGCCAAACGCATAGTCCGGAACAACTAGTAACGGACTACCAATTAAAATAAACAAAGAATGAGGAATAAATATAACAAAAGTTCAAATACATGAATAAATTGCAAAACCTAGTGGTATAAGTACAAGAGCTTCTAATATAATAAGAGTACAAAAGTGGAATAGGTGAAATAAATTACACTAATATAACTTATCTCTGAATATTATATAGAGACTAGTCTATACATAAGAGGGAAGAAAGTAATACTCCGAACCTCAGTAGCCTGTACTATGACTGCTCCGAATGACGCACACATCAATGGCGATAATCTATACTACGATCTGTGGGCTGCAAAAGTATAGTATGAGTACCAAACAAATGGCACTCAGTAGGCAACTCTCAGCTGAGCTCCAAAGTTAAAACAAATATATATACAACATATAAACAGAATGGAAACTATATCCAAGAGTCCAAAAATCATATAACAAGCCAATGAGATAATAAGGAACAACTATCATATTCATATCCAATAAACCAACATAATAAGGCTAAGTAAGTAATAAGGGTGCACTATCTTATTCCAGCCATACCTAGCAATCTCAATACTATACCATATATCTCTGGTTAATATATGAACAAAAAGATGAATAAGAATATATAATAATATACAAGGCCAAGGAACGAATATACAATCTGAATAAATGAAGGAAGGGATATACAGTAATACCATAGCTACATACATATATATATATATATATATAGATATACAAGGTTATCTTAAAGAACGGCCTAGATCATCATATATTCCTTTTAAGGGCTTATTATAATCCTATCAAGATTTAATACTATTATACTCAGGGTTTCTAATCCACATGGCTAGACATGAAATAATCATGCATAGTAATAAAATCGTAAGATAAAAGAAGCTGAAAACATACCCAAATCTCGATAGCGAACCAATAACCAATCAGTCATAAACTAGCCATAATAATGATCATAATAATAATAATAATAATAATAATAATAATAATAATAATAACAATATCAATACCTGTGTGAGTAACTGGCCATTCCGAAAAATCAAATACCTAATCGAGCCTATGTATTTCCCCTACTGCCCTAGGCTCGGAAGGCTCAATCAGCATACAACAACAAAAGGTATAGTCATGACCCATATTTATGCAACTGTCCAATACTGGCTGATAGACCTCTTTTATACATATAAATATCCCATTTGGTAGATAATTATTATAGTAAAGAAATCCATCATTATGGTGAAAAGAGGGTTTTAATCCTTATTTAGGAACAACAGTGTGAAGGTCATATTTTTGATAGGATCACATCAATACCGATATAATAATCATGAATGTACCGAATCTATGCATGCCATCACCTGTATTCAATAAATGAAATCACAAGAACATAAACATATATGTATCCGTATTCTACAACCTTATCCTTTACAAGGATAAATACCTCCCAGATATCCAACAAATATCATAACACGACCTTCGGCCCAATAATATGTCCAAAATAATCACAACATTCTACTCACGGACATAGGCCCAAAAATAAAAGACAAGCCCCAAGAGGGCTAAATTAAAAGAGAAATAAGGAAGAGCATACTTTCATAACCCATCATTCATCGTCAAGGATAATTTATCCATATATATGTGAATGTATATAGCATGAATATTACAATGCATCTATCGGATTCAAGATGGTTAGTAGCATAGCTTCTCATGTAGTCAGTAAATATGCCTTCTAAAGCCCTTAGTATCATGACTCACAATATTAGCAACAAGAGGGCTTTCTAGCCTGATCACTAGTTTGGTTACTAGGCAAAGTGTAACATTAGTAATATCATAGTCTAAAGCCCGAAATAGTAGTCTAGTCAATGATTTAAATGATAACATATTCATGGACTTAATTAATAGCATAATCCATAACTACATATAGCATTAACGATAATGTAGTCAACAACCATATACATCACCACAAATACTATAACCATAACTCATTTACCATGGTTAACCAACATACTCCCAAGGCCATTCTCTAAGTATTTAATAAGCGTCTAAGGTCTTCAACGGAACTATATTAATCCAAGCTTATGGTGAGTCAAGATCCAACTTCTAATCCTTAATTTCCATAATTAGGCAAACTATGCCCCCAAACTAGGATAAGGTATCTAGTTCAACCTCTAGATGTCAAGTAAGTCCAAACCAATCCTAAGATATGAACTTCACCTAGAAATATTAATATTTAAGCCAACACTACCCAAATTACAATTTCAAGATCGCTAGAATAGCCCAACTAAGTTTAAGCAAACTAACCCCAAGTCCAACACATAAAATACATCCCAAACCTAACATACTATCATATCCCTACTACAAATTAGCTTAACCTAGGAAAAAAGGCAATAGGGTTCTAAAAGGTTCATAAATATTCCACCTTACGGGTCCAAAACCATTACTTAATTTTCCAAATATCCATAATCAATACTAAGTTATTTAATTCATAACCAAGACTAACATTCATATTCACATTCCATACATAATACACATCATCTTCGAAGAAGAGTAGGTAAAAGCCTACCTCAAAGTCGAACCGCAAAACCTAACATCATTCACCACATGCTCATCTTCTCTTCACAATTCCCAAAATTCCATCATGCTATTAAAAACATAATTTACTCATCAATATGAGTCTAACGATATCCATACTGCACTATTGTGCTTTGAATCCAAAATGACACCAAAAATCCAAGTGGATCTCACTTACGAAAAATGCATTTTTCAAGCCAACCCAATTTTGAGTTATTATACCCATTTAGGGTTTTAGGCTCTCAAGTAAATTTGCGATCTTAGGGTCTATTTATAGACCTCCCCCTTCCCGGAGAAGAGATGTGGTATCCCTCAGACAGAAAAGTCAAAAACTTATTTTTGACCCTCAAAACTCATTTGAAACCCAATAACATGATCCAATAGAGAAATTGGAGTGTACCCCACATTTCAAATCCACTGGAATCGTCAAAACTTTCATCCGAGTCTGTTTCAACAAAAAAGTGAGGCCCACACCTATAGTTTCATTTTTAATAAAATTAACTCAATAACCAAAAAAATTTCGAGAGTCGTAGGACCTGAACCAAAGGTCCCCCTAGCCTAAATCAATGTTCTAAATGCTATGGAGAGGTTGGATTTTCTGTAGAGGTTGTTTCGACCAAATATGAGTCCCATACCCATATTCCTGATTTTTTCACTTTCTGACCAATAGGTCAAAATAAGATTGAGTGCATTGGGATCTGAACCAAAGGTCTTCCTAGCCTAAAAGAGATATTTTGGATCTGCTAGTGAAGTCAAAATTTGCATTCAAGATCGTTTCAATGATGTTTTTGCCCGGTGGCCATTTGGAACCAGCAAAGACTTCAAAATAGAAAATTGGTTCTAAAAAACAAATTAACTCTTCGGTAACCAAACACGTCGATCCCAAAAAACCATAAATGACTTGTGGAACCTATGGAGAATCCCTAACAATAAAGATAAACAAAAATATACAAAAATAATCGAAAGCATCATTACAGTTCATGAGTCAGAGTACACATAAATTGCAATAATTTATTGACTGTATAAAATATGTCAGGCTGAGTGAGGGATGAATATTATAATTTTCCAAGGGTAAACTTATATCACGTGGCATCAATAGGTGGAGAACTAGAACACATGGGGTGGAAATGCTTTTACAATTGTTTATATCCATTTCGGAAAGAGTTTTTAAAATTGTATTTTTATTGAGAAAGAATGAGACTATAATACCCCAAAAATCTAAATCAATATTAGAACCATGCCTCAAGCTTATGCAAAATAAATTTTAGTGATTTGGTAGTTTTACGAGAGAGTTTTTTTTTATATTAAGGCCTCAAATAATACATAGTTATTAGACGAATCAAAATACCCCTTACCAATTGAGTTCTTGAGAAGGATGTTTCTATAGTAAACTTCAAATGAGCATATCTTTCATTTTACTAAGAATTTTTAAGCTCATGACCCACCAACAGATATATAATTGAATTATATTTCCAACGATACCAATTTTGCTAAAATCCGATACCCGGGGAGAAGTTATGGCACTTTTCGTTAATGGCAGTAGCTCACTGCGCGCGAAGGAGTGCAAAATCGCACTCGTCCATTTCCAGTGGCGCAATATGATAGCACCTGTCACACTGGAGCAAAATTTTGCACTATTCATTTGTCTAGTGGTGCAACATGATAGTACCACATCGCACTGTAGTGTCAAATCATGTTTGTCCATTTTCCAGTGACGCGATGTGATAGTGCCTTGTCTTGCCAGGGTATAAAATTGGGATTCTAGCTTCGAGTTTTAATTTTTCAAGGGTAGTTTAGTATTTTTTGAAGCCCCTATGTCGTGAAAAACAATAGATTAAACCCATTCTAAGCCAAGTATGTTCATTATTCACCAAAAATACTCTCCAAGAAAACCCTAGGCTTTAACATTCAAGTTCAAGAAACTCCAAAGAAGAAATCAGCATTCTTTTTCCAAGATAATTCAAAATTCAAGGTTTCCAATTCAAGAACTTTCAAGGATTCTCCAATTGAGGCATGTTAGATGTTCATTCATGGGTTCCTTTCACCCAAGAAGTCCAAGAACCCAATTTCAAGTTTAAAAGAATGATTTTTACATGTTATCATGATTTTAAACCATGAATCCCCATAAATCATTATTTTTCACCATGTTTACATGTAATTATTGTTTTTATTAATCCCCACACATTTGAATGGTGTTGTTCATTGAATTAAGTCTTAATTTGGTGGATTTAGTAGTGAAATCATGTTATTTCTACAAGTTTTAAAACTATTCTCATGCTTAGCTTAAACCATGAACTACAAGTGTTTAATGAAATTTGAGTTTTGAATAAATGCTTTCATATCATGTTCTCAAAATTTTAGTACAATCTTACTACTATTGTTATCGAGTCCTACGGGTTTGAGTACCCAAAATTTAGTTACTTACCTAGATTTTTAGTGTCTACAATATGGTTTTAGAATAGTCATGAGCATTATCAGTCAGTTACTATAAATAGTTAAACATAGTTCAGTCCAGTATTTAGTGTCTTTTAGTTGGGAGTAGGAGTTAGCACTGAGCGAATGCACGGATGGCGGCTTCTCCATCAGTTAGGCAGAGTCGTTAGAAGCAGTCCCTGGATTCCAGAACTACGTAGCCAGCATAGGATGAGGAGTCACCTATCAATTTAGGCTTGACTACCTCCCAGAGGTAACCCATCAAATTAGGCTTGACTCTGCCCAGGTGTCACCTTTCAGCTTAGGCTTGACATACTGTTGTTTAGTAGCTTAGTGGATCCATGAAACCATGTGTTATTACCTGTGGCACGGTACTAACACCCTTCTAACTAGGGTCACAGGTTGGAGCCCAAATTATCTTATTGGGGTATGTTGGCTAAATGATAGCTCCCACAGTATCAGTTCAGTATCCAGTATTCATTATACTTCAGTTTAGGTTTGCATTGACCATAGCATACAGATATCAGTTATTCAGTTATTGAATTTTAGTATTTCAGCTTGCAGACTTTTTTAGAATCATATTATATGTTTGGTCATGCATTCTCTGACTTTATACTTTTCATGCATTCTCAGATTTTACAGCTTTCACGCAATAATATTAAGTAATCTCATGCTAATCAGTTAGTCTTTACTTCATGCATGTTCACTCAATTTTCTTACATTATTCTGCCATTTATTACTTCATGTTCAGTAATCCCATACTATTCATTTAGTTAGTTATTATTCATGCACATAAACCATACATATTAGCCTAACCTTAAGCATACCAGTCTATTCAAAGTACTGATCGCATACCCATTTCTTGCGCTATGGTGTTTAATATCATAGGTTTAGATAGTTACCTGATCACGCATAGACACACTAGATTATTAGTTGTAGCAGTGGTGATTCATTATACTTTGAGGACATGGTTTATTTATCTCAGTTTACTTCATCAGTTCAGTACTTTCTATTCAGTCGGGGTTAGTTGGGGGTTTATCCCATCAAATCCACAATCAATCTGTTAGAGGCTTTCAGACACTCTCAGTTAGATGTTCAGTTATTAGATACTATTGACAGTCTTACAGTATTATTTTTAAACAGATGTTTTACAGTATTTTGATTTAGTATCATTTTGCGTATTTAAACCTTATGGCATTTTTAGTCAAGTTCTACATATCTTTCCTGTCATTTTATTTAGTACTTACAGCAGGTACCAGCATGGTTAGCTTGAGGTCCTTAGGGGTTGTAGGCATCGTATAGCGCCCAAGGTGTACTCTTGGGGCATTACAAACTTAATATCAGAGCCTAAGGTTTTAAAGTATCCTAGGGAGTCTAAAATCCGTGTCAAGTAAAGTCTTGTTCATAGGTGTGAAGTGTGTTATACTTACGGATAAGAGACTATAAGACATTTTAGGAAATGTTTCTCTTCTTTCAGTGTTCATATCATGCGAATGAGCAGGAGCTCAAGTTAAAATCCCTATCTAATTTAACTTTTCTTTCCATTTATAGAATATGCCTCCCAGAAAGACTAATGGAAGAAGAACCAGAGACCAGCCAGTGCCTCCACCCGTGTAATGCCCCATAAATTTTTTTCAACTCGATATCACTCTTTGCATGCTTAATGAGCTGACAACTTGAATGATATTTTTCTTTCTAAGTGTTAATAAAAGGACTTAGTCACATTTTAAGCTTCTAATCTTTGATGATTTTATTTTTGACCTTCCCAACCTCAAAAAGTTAATTTTTAAGTTAATTCATGATTGGGGAAGTCAATAGTACATCTCGGGTGAGTTTCAAAATTTTTGGACAAGCGTAAGGGCATGTTTGGAACTCTAAAGCAGCAGTTCGAGGCAATGTGCCCATGGCGCCCTGCCCAGTCCGGCATCTGGGTGAACCCACGATGGATACCAAGGCGTCTCGCCCAGAGCGGTGCTCGAGATCCCGCGGTGCCCTGGCTAGTCCGTCCCGTGTATTTTTCTACAGTCAAGCTCCATGATTTTAAGTGCAAATAGGTCTTTTTCCTTTACCCTAATTCACTCAAACACAAAATTAAATCATTTTTGTGGCAAAATACATCAAAAACTACTCTTATTATCTCAAATCAAAAGTTCCTTCTCTTAAGATCAAGAGTTCATCATTAAAGTCAAGAATTCCAAGAACTGAATTGAAATTCAAATTCCACCCTTCCTTTCAAGTGAACTAAGGTATGTGGAGTTTTCCTAAAACTATATGGGAATAATTTAATCATTTCAATAATATTTAAACATTGTGAAATCATGAATTTTGAAGGGGCTTTGGAACTTGTATTACACTTTTGCTTTATGAGTTCTTTAATAATACTATTGCTTTAGTCTTGAGGTCTCTACCCTAAATTTGATTTATAATTATGTACAAGTATATATATGTATACGTTTGATGAGTTTAAATGATGAATTAAGAGCATGAGCTACTAGAAATCCCCTTTCTTGTTTACAAGTTTCTTGTTTTCGTAAGTTATAATTTATTCAAAATGCATTGTTGGAAGCATGATATAAATGTCTTGATTATTGTTTATGACTTGGTTATGGTTTTAAATTGAAGAGGGGGAAGGTTAAAGATGTTTATTATAAGATTTCATGATTTGTCACAAATTACATGACTACCACATGTTTGCTGAAAAGTTAAAAAGAGAGATTTTTTGAATAATTTGACATATGTTTGAAGTATGGGTCTTCTTGAATGGTTTGAAGTATGGTGGCCTAAACTTTATGTTTTGAAAGAAGAGATTATAATGTGATATTTTATGGCCTAGAGATTCGACTTGAGAGTCAATAGTATAACGATACCATATAAATGTATGTCATAACAGAGTAAGAGTTTCAGACTTAATTTTCAGAGAATACATGTTTTAAAGAGCTAAAAATGGATTTAAAGAGGGTTAGGTGGTTTTCCAAAGAAGGCTTGAGTTCAAATAACTCCTATCCTAAAATCGTGTTTTGCTGATATAGGTTTATTATGTCCCCACGAGGGACCATACACTAACCTAGTGTCCTGTGGCGTATCAGAGACAAAGACCCCAACCCTTGCAGTAAACTCAGGTTGGGGGCTTGGTTGCCGAGTTAAGGGCAGATTTCACATAGTCCATGGGATTTTAGAGTTGTAGGGTATACCACCTACCACAAAAGTAAAATAAAGAATGCATTATGGAGTTTAGATAATTATTCAGAGAATTTTAAATATGCCCGTGTGTTTTCTTTTCATAAGTATATTTATAAACTATTTCTAAATTTCTCTCACCTATGTTGAATATAAGTTATTATTTTGGGATTGCTCTACGTACCAGTACGATTGTATTGACCTCCTATATTTCAGGGTCTAAGGCTCAGTCCAGAGAACCTGCTCATCTATAGAATTATCAGACAGGAGTATGCAGTTGGTGAGCCTTCTTTATTTCGGAAGGCATGTTTTATTTTTTTGGACATTGTTATTTACTTTGGTTTAGGTCCGATTAGGGGCCTTGTCCTAGTTTTCAGATAAATATTAATTTCGTATGTAGAAGAGATTTCACAAACAGGAATAGATGTTGTCTAGGTGTTGAAGGATTTTCTTTCATATTAATATACGTAATTCAGAACATGACCACGATTCTGTAATGATTTATTTCTGTATCCTTTCTTTATAGTATGAACATTGTGCATGATTACCAGATGTAGAAGGGCGCCCGGGCCTTCATAGTTCTGAATGCTCGTTATGGCCAGGGCCCCTACTCGGGTCATGGCAGCCCGTTCAGGATGATCCCCTGAATGAGCATGTATCTCATGTTGAGTTTAGAGCTTCTTTCACTACCTTAGCTAATTTAGTAGTTGCTCAGAACAATATGTAGGTTGTTTTCCTTTCTAGGCTTTTGATTTATCCTTAGCTGAGTAAGAGGGGGGAGCATAAGAAGAAAGAGAGAAAGAATATAAAGTCCAGAACAAGTAGTTTTAATTCAAGGTCAAGGGGTAGTAACTGCTCAAAATTCCATCAGAAATTCTCATCCCCATCCCCGCCTTTAGCCAGTGTGTCAGTGCCTTAGTTTAAGCACAACAGTCAAGATAGAGCACCAGGCTCTAAGTCACAGGGCAGTGGGAAGGGAGTTCGTACTAATCCACTTTGCAGAGAATGTGGCAGGAATCATAAGGGTGTGTGAGACCACGATGGATACCACGGCGCCTCGCCCAGAGCGGCACTCTAGAGCCCGCAGCGCCCTAGCTAGTCCGGCCTATATATTTTTCTGCAGTCAAGCTCCATATTTTTAAGGGCAAATGGGTCTTTTTCCTTCACCCTAATTCACCCAAACACAAAATTAAATCATTTTTGGGGCAAAATACATCAAAAACTACTCTTATTATCACCAATCAAAACCTTAGTTCCTTCTCTTAAGATCAAGAGTTCATCATTAAAGTAAAGAATTCCAAGAACTGAATTGAAATTTCGATTCCACCCTTCCTCCTAGGTGATCTAAGGTACGTCCAGTTTTTCTAAAACTACATGGGATTTATTAAATCATTTCAACAACATTAAAACATTGTGAAATCATAAACTATGAAAGGGCTTTGGAATTTGTGTTACGATTTTGCTTTATGAGTTCTTTAATAATACTATTGCTTTGGTCTTGAGGTATCTCCCCTAAATTTGATTTATAATCATGTATAAGTATATATATGCATGCATTTTATGAGTTTAAATGATGAATTGAGAGAATGAACAACTAGAAATCCCATCTCTTGTTTACAAGCTTCTTGTTTTCATAAGTTATAATTTATTCAAAATGCATTGTTGGAAGCATGATATAAATGTCTTGAGTATTGTTTATGACTTGATTATGGTTTTAAATTGAAGAGGGGGGAGGTTAAATATATTTATTATAAGATTGTATGATTTGTCACAAATTACATGACTACCACATGTTTGCTGAAAAGTTAAAAAGAGAGATTTTTTGAATAATTTGACATATGTTTGAAGTATGAGTCTTCTTGAATGTTTTCAAGTATGGTGGCCAGAACTTAATGTTCTGAAAAAAGAGATTATAATGTGATATTTTATGGCCTAGAGATTTGACTTGCAAGTCAATGGTATGACGATACCATATAAATGTATGCCATAAAAGAGTAAGAGTTTCATACTTAATTTTCAGAGACTACATGTTTTAAAGAGCTAAAAATGGGCTTAAAGAGGGTTAGGTGGTTTCCCAAAGAAGGCTTGAGTTCAAATAACTCCTAGTCCAAAATCGTGTTTTGCCGATACGAGTTCATTATATCCCTACGAGGGACCATATGTTGACCTAGTATCCTGTGGTATATCAGAGACAGACTCCAACCCTTGCGGCAAACTCGGGTTGGGGGCTTGGCTACCGAGTTAAGAGCATATTCCATATATCCTGTGGGATTTCAGAGTTATAGGGTATACTACCTAGCACAAAAGTAAAACAAAGAGTGCGTCATGGAGTTCAAATAATTGTGCAGAGACTTTTAAATATGCCCATGTGTTATCTTTTCATAAGTATATTTATAAACTATTTCTAAATTGCTCTCGCCTATGTTGAATAAAAGTTATTATTTTGGGATTGCTCTGCGTACCAATATGATTGTATTGACCTCCTATATTTCAGGGTCAGAGGCTCAGTCCAGAGAACCTGCTAAGCCATAGAGTTATCAGACAGAAGTGTAAAGTTGGTGAGCCTTCTTTATTTTGAATGGCATGTTTTATTTTTTTTGGACATTGTTATTTACTTTGGTTTAGGTCCGACTGGGGCCCTGTCCCAGTTTTTAGACAAATATTAAATTCATATGTAGTAGAGATTTCGCAGACAGGAATAGATGTTGTCTAGATATTGATGGATTTTCTTTCGTGTTAATGTACGTAATTCAAAACATGACCATGATTCCATAACGATTTATATTTCTGTATCCTTTATTTATTGTATGAGTATTGTGCATGATTACTAGATTTAGAAGGGCGCCCGGGCCTCCATGGTTTGGGATGATTGTTATGGCTAGGGCCCCATCTTGGGTCGTGACAAACTTAGTATAAGAGCATAGTTCATGGTCCAAGGGTGTCTACGAAATCGCGTTGGGTAGAGTCTTGTTTATGGGTGTGTAGGACACCACATTTATAGCCAGGAGGCAACTAGGTATTTAGGAATGTTTCCCTTCTTTGTGATTTAGTTTGTGCTGTAGAGTCTGAATGTCCTCTAATCAATGGTCTCTTGTGTTTTAGAAAAGCTTTCATGCCTCCAAGTCACTCCAATGAATAGAATGCCCAAACTAAAGATGTCTGTCCTATCTATGCGATGAGGACACGTAATAGGGCTCACACTCATAAATTTGTTGCTACTTGAGGAGTCCTAACTATTCAGACTAGTCTAACTAAGGCACCTAGGGCTCCCCAGTCTGGGACTAACCACACCTAACCTCCCCAAAGAGAGATATCAAATGTTAAGTTTAGACAATCAATGTATATGATTACACAGTTGGTGGCTTCACAGATTCGAAGGTTGGAGGATGTTAGGTCTGTGTCTGGTGCATCTGAGACTACATGAGTGGGTCATTTTATGAGGCTGAACCTACCTAAATTTATGAGTGCAAAGGTGGAAGAGGATCCACAAGAGTTTGTAGACGAAATGGAGAAAATATTTTGAGTAATACATATGGATAAAGTGGAAGGGGGTGAACTAATGGCTTATAAACTGAAGGAGGTATCAAATTAGTGGTAGAATGAGTGGGAAGATTCAAGGGGAGATAGTGTTGAGCCTTTTGTCTGGGGTGAATTTCTGAAAGCCTTCCTGGACCGATTCTTTCCCAAGGAGTTGAGGGAGTCCAAGACTGAAGAGTTCATGAACTTGAAACAAAGGAAGATGACCGTTATGGAGTACACCCTGAAATTCAATCAACTCTCCTATTATGCTCTAAAATTGGTGGGAAACATGAGGGCCTGTATGAGAAAGTTTGCATCCGGTCTTACAGATAACTTGGTATTAGAGTGCAAAGAGGCAATGTTGAACAAAGATATGGACTTCTCCAGATTGTCCGTTCATATACAGTAGGTAGAGAATCAAAAAAGAAGGTTGCCGAAGTAAGGGAGAAAGATAGACAAGACAAGAGGACCAAAACAATAGACCAGAACTATAGTCAGCACCAAGATGGTAACTAGGGTAACAGGTGGCCGAAGAAAATATTTTGGAGTGATGCGCAGTCATCAGCTAGCGCCCCAGCGCCCAAACCTCTAATGAATTGGTGGTTTCAAAATTTTTAGCCTAGACATGGACCGAGAGTACAGGGTATGCAGTCGTAAGGGAGTGTGGCACAACTTGCAGGGTCATACCCTCGATGTAACACTTGTGAAAAGTACCACCCAGGAAGATGTCAGTTTGGCACGATGGTATGTTATTTTTATGGCCAACTAGGCCATATCCATAGAGATTGCCTGACAACGAGGGGTAATGTTGGGGGAGCTAAGTCGCAAGCTAATTCCTCCACGCCACCACCACCTTTGAAGGGCGCTACTTCAGCTATCGGGAGTAGTCTTAATTGGTTGTACTCTTTATTAAATCGCCAGAAGGCAGAGGCCTCGCCAGATGTAGTCAGGAGTATGTTACAAATCTTCTCCTGTGATATGTTTGTGTTACTTAATCCCAGGTCTACCTTGTCTTATATGACCCCGTATGTGGCAGTTAGTTTTGGGTTTGAGCCTAAAGTTATTTCAGAACCTTTCTCAATTTCTACTCCTATTGGTGACTCTGTTGTGGCTAGGAGGGTGTATAGAAATTGTTTTGTATGTGGTTATAATTGTGATATTGTGGCTGACATTGTAGAGCTTGATACGGTTGATTTTAATGCCATTTTAGGGATGGATTGGCTCCATTCGTGCTATGCCATGCTAGATTGTAGAACCCAAAAGGTCACTTTCTCTTTTTCAAATAAACTGATGGTAGAGTGGGAGGGGTATTCTTTATCACCCAAAGGGAAATTCATCTCCTATCTCAGGGCCTGCAAACTTATATCTAAAGGTTGTTTGTATTATCTCATCCGAGCAAAAGATTCTAATACAGAAAGTCCTTCTCTCCAGTCTGTCCCCATAGTCAATGAATTTTCAGAAGTTTTTCTCAATGATCTTCTAGTGATACACCTGATAAGGAGATAAATTTTGGTATTGAATTATTTCCGAACACCCGTCCTATTACCATTTTTCCATATAGAATGGCTCCTGCTAAGTTGAAAAAATTGAAGGAGCAATTAACGGATCTTCTTGACAAGGGTTTTATCCATCCTAGTGTTTCTCCCTGGGGTGCACTTGTACTCTTCATGTGCAATAAAAATGGCTCCCTCTACATATGTATAGTATACCGTCAGCTGAATAAGGTCACTATTAAGAACAAATATTCCCTTGCTAGAATTGATGATCTCTTTGACCAACTTCAGGGTGCTAAGTGTTTCTCCAAGATAGAGCTTCATTTGGGATATGATCTATTCAAGGTTAGGGAGGCCGATATTCCCAAAACATCTTTCCAAACCAGATATGGCCATTATGAATTCTTAGTCATGTCATTCAGATTAACTAACACCCCAGCAACTCTCATAGACCTAATAAATAGGGTGTTCTGCCAATTTCTAGATCTGTTTGTCATAGTCTTCATTGATGACATTTTGATTTATTCTAAGAGTGAGGAACACCAGGACAATTACCTCCGAATCATCCTTCATACCCTCAAAGATCATAGATTATATGCAAAATTTTCCAAGTATGAATTCTGGCTTAATGCTATTGCTTTCTTGGGGCATATTATGTCTAGTGAGGGAATTAAAGTTGACCCCCAAAAGATTGAGGCTGTGAGAAAATGGCACAGACCCACGACTCCAACCAATATTCGGAGCTTCTTAGGTTTGGGGGGGAATTACAGAAGGTTCATAAAGAGTTTTCCTTCCATAGATGCTCAACTTACCAGGTTGACATAGAAAAAGGTGAAATTTGTGTGGTCTGACTCCTGTGAGAATAGTTTTGAGAAGTTGAAAGACAGGTTGACTATTGCACCTGTTTTGAACCTTCCTGAGGGTATAAAGGGTTTTGCTGTATACTGTGATACGTCCCGGGTGGGACTTGGGTATGTACTTATGCAGTATGGTAAAGTGGTAGCTTATGCGTCTAGACAATTAAAGGTGCATGAGCAAAATTACCCTACCCATTACTTGGATTTAGCGACTATGGTTTTGCGTTTAAAATCTAGTGGCACTATCTTTATAGGGTGCACGTTGATATTTTCACTGACCATAAAAATTTACAGTACGTCTTTTCATAGAAAGAGTTAAATCTTAGGTAAAGGCGGTGGTTAGAACTGAATCTTAGGTAAAGGCAGTGGTTATAACTATTGAAGGATTATGACATGAGCCTACACTATCATCCGGGAAAAGTGAATATGGTGGCCTACGCCCTCAGCAGATTATCTATGTACAGTCTTTCTCATATTGAGGAAGGAAAAAGGGAGATGGTGAAGGATGTTCACCGCCTTGCAAATCTAGGGGTTCGACTCCTGGATTCCGAAGATGAAGAAGTAATTGTTCATGAGATAGCTAAATCTTCCCTATGTGCTGAAGCTAAGGAGAAGTAGGCCGAAGACCCTATCTTGATACAGATTAAGAATGATGTGGGTCAACAGAAAGTGATGGCTTTTGAAATTGGAGGTGATGAGCTCTTGAGGTATCAGGGTAAATTATGTGTACCGAATATGGATGGATTGCAAGAGTGGATTCTTGATGAAGCTCACACTTCAAGGTATGTTGTTCAACCAGGCTCTACTAAAATGTATCATAACCTTAAGGCTATATATTGGTGGAATAATATGAAGCGTGATGTTGCTGGTTTTGCTTCTATGTGTTTAAATTATCAACAAGTCAAAGTGGAACACTTGAGGCCAGGTGGTACTTCTCAAGAGATAACCTTGCCTATGTGGAAGTGGGAGATGATCAATATGGATTTCATCACGGGACTTCAAAGTTGCCAAAACCAATATGATTCCATTTGGGTGATTGTAGACCAGAATGATCAAGTCGGCTCACTTTCTGCCTGGGAGGACTAACTATTCGGGAGACGATTATGCCAAGCTATACATTGAGTAAATATTTCATTTGCATAGGGCACCATTATCCATTATATTCGATCGAGGTACATAATTCTCTTCACAATTTTGGTGATCTTTTCAGAGGGGCTTAGGTACCCAAGTGAACCTAAGTATTGCCTTCCACCCTCAGACTGATGGGCAATAGGAACGCACCATCCAGACCCTTAAGGATATGTTGAGAGCCTGCGTAATTAATTTCAAGGGTAGTTGGGTAGACCATTTGTCATTGATAGAGTTTGCCTACAATAATAGCTACCATGCCAGTATTCAAATGGATCCTTTTGAAGCACTTTATAGGAGAAGATATAGATCACCAATTGGGTGGTATGAAGTGTGTGAAACCCGATTGTTTGGGCCTGGTCTTGTTCATCAAGCAATGGAGAAGGTGAAAATCATTAGAGAACGACTCAAGATAGCTCAGAGTCAATGAAAGTCCTACGTCGATGTTAGAAGAAAGGAGCTAGAATTTGAGTTGGTGATTAGGTGTTTATAAAAGTCTCCCTTGTGAAGGAAGTAATGTGATCCGAGAAGAAGGGAAAACTGAGTCCTCGCTATGTAGGACCATATCAGATTGTGAGAAGGATAGGTAAGGTTTCTTATGATTTAGAGTTGCCCACAAACCTGGCTTTTGTTCATCCTGTATTTCATGTATCTATGTTGAAGAAGTGTATTGGAGATCACTCCCTAGTATTTCCAGTAGAGGAGATCAATGTGAAAGACTCCTTGTCATACGAGGAAGAACCCGTTGCAATCTTGGATCGCCAAGTTTGAAAGTTGAGGAGTAAGGAAATAGCTTTGGTCAAGGTGATGTGGAAGAATCAAAAAGAGGAGGAAGCTACTTGGGAGTCAGAAGATGACATGTGAACTAGATACCCAAACCTCTTTGAGATAGTGGGCAGTGACATAGAAGGTGTCACTTATTTACTCTCTCTATATTTTTTTTCCTTTTTCCTTGGTATGTTTGAAATCATGATTATCTGAGTCCTAATCCATCATTCGGGGATGAATGATCCCAAGAGGGGGATAATGTAATGCACCATAAATTTTTTTGACTCGATATCACTTTGTACCACGCTTAATGAGCCGACAACTTAAATGATGTTTTTCTTTCTAAGTGTGAAGAAAAGGAATTAGTCATATTTTAAGCTCCTAATCTTTGATGATTTTATTTTTGACCTTCGAGGCCTCAAAAAGTTAATATTTAAATTGATTCATTATCGGGGAAGTCAATAGTACATCCCGAGTGAGTTTTGGAATTTTCGGACAAGCGTAAGGGCATGTTTGGTACTCCAAAACAGCAGCTCAGGGCGATATGCTTGCGGCACGTTGCCCAGTCTGGTACCTGTGTGAGACCGTGATGGAGACCACGGTGCCTCGCCAAGAGAGGTACTCCAGAGCCTGCAGCGCCCTGGCTAGTCCGACTTGTGTATTTTTCGGTAGTCAAGCTCCACATTTTTAAGGGAAAATGGGTCTTTTTCCTTCACCCTAATTCGCCCAAACACAAAATTAAATCATTTTGGGGGAAAATACATCAAAAACTACTCTTATTATCACAAATCAAAACCTTAGTTCCTTCTCTTAAGATCAAGAGTTCATCATTAAAGTAACGAATTCCTAGAACTGAATTGAGATTCCGATTCCACCCTTCCTCCTAGGTGATATAAGGTACGTCCAGTATTCCTAAAACTAAATGGGAGTTATTAAATCATCTCAACAACATTTAAACATTGTGAAATCATGAATTTTGAAGGGGCTTTGGAACTTGTGTTACGATTTTGCTTTATGAGTTCTTTAATAATACTATTGCTTTGGTCTTGAGGTATCTCCCCTAAATTTGATTTATAATCATATATAAGTATATATATGCATGCGTTTGATGAGTTTAAATGATGAATTTGTAGAATGAACAACTAGAAATCCCCTCTCTTGTTTACAAGCTTGTTGTTTTCATAAGTCATAATTTATTCAAAATGCATTGTTGGAAGCATGATATAAATATTTTGAGTATTGTTTATGACTTGATTATGATTTTAAATTGAAGAAGGGGTGTTTTACTTGGTGCTAAAGGTTAAATATGTTTATTATAAGATTGCATGATTTGTCACAAATTACATGACTACCACATGTTTGCTGAAATGTTGAAAAGAGAGATTTTTTGAATAATTTGACATATGTTTGAAGTATGAGTCTTATTGAATGGTTTCATGTATGGTGTCCAGAACTTAATGTTCTGAAAAAAGAGATTATAATGTGATATTTATGGCCTAGAGATTTGACCTACAAGTCAATGGTAGAACGATACCATATAAATGTATGCCATAAAAGAGTAAGAGTTTTAGACTTAATTTTCAGAGAGTACATGTTTTAAAGAGCTAAAAATGGGCTTAAAGGGGGTTAGGTAGTTTCCCGAACAAGGCTTGAGTTCAAAAACTCCTAGTCTAAAATCGTGTTTTGCCAATACGAGTTCATTATGTCCCCACGAGAGACCATATGTTGACCTAGTGTCCTGTGGCATATCAGAGTCTAACCCTTGCGGCAAACTCAGGTTGGGGGATTGACTACCAAGTTAAGAGCATATTCCATATAGCCCGTGGGATTTCAGAGTTGTAGGGTATACCACCTAGCACAAAAGTAAAATAAAGAATGTGTCATGGAGTCTAGATAATTGTTCAGAGAATTTTTAATATGCCCATGTGTTTTCTTTCCATAAATATATTTATAAACTTTTTCTAAATTGCTCTCACCTATGTTGAATATAAGTTATTATTTTGGGATTTCTCTACATACCAGTACGATGGTATTGACCTCCTATATTTTAGGGTCTAAGGCTCAGTCCAAAGAACCTGCTAAGCTGTAGAATTATCAGACAGGAGTGTGGAGTTGGTGAGCCTTCTTTATTTCGGAAGGCATATTTTATTTATTTTGGACATTGTTATTTACTTTGGTTTAGGTCCGATTGGGGACCTTGTCCCAGTTTTCAAATAAATATTAATTTTGTATATAGAAGAGATTTCACAAACAGGAATAGATGTATTCTAGGTGTTGAAGTATTTTCTTTCATATTAATATACGTAATTTAGAACATGACCATGATTCTGTAATGATTTATTTCTGTATCCTTTCTTTATTGTATGAACATTGTGCATGATTACCAGATGTAGAAGGGCGCCCGGGCCTTCATAGTTCCGAATGCTCGTTATGGATAGGGCCCCGGCTCGGGTCGTGGCAGCCCGTTCAGGAAGATCCCCTGAATGAGCATGTCTCTCACGCCGAGTTTAGAGCTGCTTTCACTAACTTAGCTTATTTAGTAGTTGCTCAGAACAATTTGTGGGTTATTGTCCTTTCTAGGCTTTTGATTCATGCTTAGCTGAGTAAGAGAGGGGAGCGTAAGAAAAAAGAGAGAAAGAATACAAAGTCCAGAACAAGTAGTTTTAATCCAAGGTCAAGGGGTAGTAACTGCTCTAAATTCCATCAGAAATTCTCATCCCCATCACCGTCGTTAGCCAATGCGTCAGTGCCTATGTTTAAAAATGACAGTCGAGATAGAGCACCAGGCTCTAAGTCACAGGGCAGTGGGAAGGGAGTTCATACTAATCCGCTTTGCAGAGAATATGGCAGGAATCATAAGAGTGTGTGTAGAGCCAGTAGTAATATGTATTTTGGGTATGGCAAACCTGGCCACAGAGTCAGTGATTTCCCAACGAGTGGTCAGCAGGGCCAGTCCAACTATCCTCTGGTTCCATTAGGTCGCCCGACTCAGCAAGGCACCACTTCCAGTGCCACCAGTGGTCAACGTCAGAACCGACTTTATGAAGTCAAGTCCCGACATGATCAAAAAAGTTCTCCTGATATGATTATGGGTACATTACAAGCCTTTCATATTTTTATATATGTTTTACTTGACCCCAGAGCTTCACTTTCTCTTATAACCCCCTTATATAGCTGTCAACTTCAGTGTCAGACCCAAAATATTAGTAGAATCCTTCTCAATGTCTTCCTCAATAGGTAAATATATCATTTCTAGGAGAGTATATTGGAACGACCCGATTATACTATCCCAGCAAACCACTTTAGTTAATTTCAGAAATAGAGTTATTCAGTTTCAATTTCTCGATGAAACAATTATTTAATGTAGTGGTAATACCTCAGTGCTTAGGGTTCAGATGTGTTTTTAGAGCCCTTCCCAAAATCCTATGATATTTGATGGCCTAGAATTAGAAGCATGAACCCAGAAGTTTAGTAGCAATAGAGTGGGAATAGTATTGTCTGAATTTGGTGGATTACATATCCATGGGGCTAGTTGAATTAAAGGTGAATCAGTTGGCTTGAAACAGTGGATGCAACAACTTGAGCTAAGTATTATGGTGTGGGTGTGATTATGTAGTACCCTTGAGTACTACGTTTGAATGGGAGCTAGTAATATAGAAATGGATGTTCTTACCAGATAAGTTGTGGGCTATAGCATGTTGATGTCGGATGTCCAGGTGTAAAGGTAATTCTCATGGTTTAGGGAGAAATATAAGTTTAGAGATATGATTTTAGTAGGTTGTAAAGGTAGTTAGTATTCTCCATTAAGAGGTAGAGAATATCTATGTTAAGTGATGGAATCTAAGCTTGAATCTTTAAAGATTGAGCTAATGGAAAGTAGAGTTGAGGAACTAGACGGTGTGAACTCATGGTATGGTGATATCTTGAAAATTTAAGTTAGTCAATGTTTCAGTTGTTGTATGGTGGCTATTGGGATATAAAAAGCTAAGAATTGTATATCTTAAAGAAGTACCAGTTGTGGGTCTTACTTTATCAGGTATAGTATTTCAGGGTAAGTATAGTGTTTATGTGCATTATTCTACCCCAGACTCTAGAGTAAATTGGTGAAAATTTAGTTTAGAGCTGTTGATTAACTATTTCATAGACTTAGAATGATGGCTTTAATCCAAAGGGAGATGGTAGAGTAAGTGACCAAGCCAGGCTCTTAGATCTTAGCAGTGAGGCCAATATTTGCTGAAAAGTAGTAAGGGAGGATGATGCCCGACCCGTTCTTATCTCAGTGCAAGATTTTTTAGTTATCACGATATCTACTCATGCCTTACATATCAGCTCTATGATCATAGCTCATATTCTTGCACATAATAGAAAATCATGTACTCTCCCAGTCCCTAGTATGAGGAGTTCCAATTCACCTAGCAGTATGAATCATGTTCAATGAATTTAGAAACTCCAAACTCAGGTCATGCAGTTCATGACTCACCTATTCATGTCTTACAATATGCTTAGTTCCCATGACTTATGCTACACTCTTAATGATCGGAGAAATTCAGATTTTATGTCATGTACGTCCTCAGTTTAGACCTCTCTAAGGAATTCATGTCGTTTATACTCTGTTTCTCAGGGCCCAGTTAAGTGTCCAAGTTATGCATGGTATTTCTTCCATGCTTCAGGATCTCATGTTCTAACTTTTTAGTGATCTTCCCTTATGAAATGATGGTGATAATGAGTAATTTGTTTAGATGTAAGAAAGTAAATATTTCATGTTAAATAAAGATTGTTGCATGTTTGTTTTACATGAGTCTGTATTTATGAAGATAGGCTTGAATGTCATGTTGGTGTGTAGGTGGATAAATGTACTACGCGTTAGTGAATGGCTAGTATGAGGTTGTATTTAGATGTTGAAGGGGTAATCAAAAATATTCAGGAGATGGGAAGTTATAAAAATGCAGAGTGTATTAAATTCATGATTTGGACTAGTATTATAGTGTGATGTGTGCACTTTATAGATTCAAGTAGGCTTGAACATAGTGGGAGAATTCAGTCCAGCTCAGACCTTAGTAGGTAGAGTTGTAAGTGCCCATGTAAATATTTTCAGTAGCCTTAAGTGATGTGTGGTGTTGAAGTAGAAAGTATATTTGAGGGAGTAGTTGAGAAGTAAGGCTAAGATCATAAGTTAGTAGTTGCAGTGCATAAGTCTTAGTAACTTTATCCTAGCTTATGTTTCGTAGGCCGGTATCCCATATTACAAAATTTTATCCATGTTTTGATTTTTTATTCAGATGTCTTACTCAGACCATGCCAATATTATTTTCTCCCTAAAGTCATTAGAACTTATAGAAAGAGTTTCGAAGAAATACTCTAGTTAAGTATAAGCTTTTAGTATGAGTTAGTTGTATAACCAGTAATTTGATTTTGCGGCCAGGCAGACAAGCTCCTATGGTTTTCATATCTCCTATTTAGAAGAAAATTCCTTCACGACTATGCAATTCATAATTTTAGTTTAGTTCATGCATCAGGCATCAGTTTCAGATTCCAGATATTTAGTCATGATTCAGTTCGTAAGTGTCTAGTGCATCATCTTAGTCTTTCCTTAGTATTTCAGCCATGTCAGTGTCTTTCGGGGGACATAATATCCCAAGGGGGTATGTAATATATTCCCCCACGCTTTCATGTCCTAAACCTTTCATCTTCTCTTCACGTAACAAGATCCGGCTTGAAGTAATGGGTACTCATAAGTTGACTCTCTCAATCCAATCTCAGCCTTATAACCATTCTCAAGTTACTGTATGTTTTCAAGGAAATCGGCTTAGTTCATGATATTCAATTTATGTATCATGTTTTAGACTCAGTTATGTTCTCATGTTCCCAATCATGTATGTTCAGTATATCATCTCATATTCTTTAATACTCTCAGCTAAACCAGCCTCATTCGAGGATGAATGTTCCCAAGGAGGAGATATTGTAATACCCTGAAAATCCAAACCAATATTAGAACCATTATTTAAGATCATGAAAGTTAAATTATAGTGATTTGGTAGTTTTACGAGTGATTTTTATGTGTATTAAGGCCTCAAATAACTCCTAGCTATTAGACAAATCAAAATATCCCTTTTTTGATCTTATGACCCACCAATGTATGGATAATTGAATTATCTTTCCAACAAAATAGATTTTTCCTAAATTTGATACCTGAGTGAGAAGTTATAGCACTTTTAGTAAGAGGCAGCAGCTCACCGCGTCGTAGAGGAAGGCAAAATCGCACTCGTCCATTTTCAATGGTGCAATGTGATAGCACCGCATCACACTGGAGTGAAATTTTTCACTCATATTTTTTCCAGTGGTGCAATGTGATAATACTGCATCGTACTGTAGTATCAAATTGGGTTTGTCCATTTTCCAGTGATGCGACGTGATAGCGCCGCATCGTGCCAGGGTGCAAAATCGGGATTCCAGCTCCGAGTTTTAATTTTCCAAGGGTATTTTAGTATTTTTTTCCAAGACCTTATGTCGTGAAAAACAATAGATTAAACCTATTCTAAGCCTAGTATGTTCATTATTCACCAAAAATTCTCTCCAAGAAAACCCTAGGCTTCAACATTCAACAAAAAACTTCAAAAAAAAATCACCATTCCTTTTCCAAGATAATTCAAAATCCAAGGTTCCCAATTCAAGAACTTTCAAGGATTCTCCAATTGAGGTATGTTAGATTTTCATTCATGGGTTCTTTTCACCCATGGAGTCCAAGAACCCAATTTCAAGTTTAAAAGAATGATTTTTACATGTTATCATGATTTTTAACCATGAATCCCCATGAATCTTTAGTTTTCATCATGTTTACATGTAATTGTTGTTGTTATTAATCCCCACACATTTGAATGGTGTTGTTCGTTGAATTAAGTCTTAATTTGGTGGATTTAGTAGTGAAATCATGCTATTTCTACAAGTTTTAAAACTATTCTCATGCTTAGCTTAAACCATGAACTACAAGTGTTTGATAAAATGCCTACAAGAATGAGTTTTGAATAAATGCTTACATATCATGTTCTCAAAGTTTTATTACAATCTTAATATTATTGTTATCAAGTCCTGGGGGTTTGAATACCCAAAACTTAGTTTCTTACCTAGTTTTTCAGTGTCTACAATATGGTTTCAAAATAGTCATGAGCATTATTAGTTCAGTCAGTTACTATAAATAGTTAAACATAGTTCAGTTCAGTATTCAGTGTCTTTTAGTTTGGAGTAGGATTTAGCACCGAGTGAATGCAGGGATGTTGGCTTCCCCGTAAGTTAGGCAGAGTCGTTAGTAGTCATCCCTGGGTTCTAGCTCTATATAGACAACGTAGGATGAGAAGTCACCCATCAGTTTAGGCTTGACTACCTCCCAAGGGTAACCCGTCAGATTAGACTTGACTCCGCCCATGTGTCACCCGTCAGTTTAGTCTTTACATCTTAGTTGTTTAGTAGCTTAGCGGATCCACATGGCCATGTGTTTGTAACTGTGGCACGGTACTGATACTCTTCCAACTGGGGTCACAGGTTGGACCCCAAATTAGCTCATTGGGGTATGTCGGTTAGATGATAGCTCCCACAGTATCAGTTCAATATTCAATATACTTCAGTTCGGGTTTTTATTGTCCATAACATACAGATATCAGTTATTAAGTTATCAGATTTTAGTATTTCAGTTTGCAAACTATTTTTAGAATCAGATTATATGCTTAACCATGCATTCTTAGAGTTTATAGTTTTCATACATTCTCAGATTTTACAGTTTTCATGGATTCTCAGATTTTTTGACTTTAATGCAATTTTATTCAGTAATCTCATGCTAACCAGACAGTCTTTACTTCATGCATGTTCACTCAGTTATCTCACATTATTTCGCCATATATTACTTCATGTTCAGTTATCCCATGCTATTCATTCAGTCGGTTATTATTCATGCACATAAACCATCCATATTTTCCTAACCTCATTTAGCATACCAGTATATTCAAACTACTGATCGCATGTCTATTTTTTGTGCTGTGGTGTTTAATATCATAGGTTCAGACTCTCAGTTCCCTAATTGCGCATAGACATACTAGATTATCAACTGTAGTAGTGGTAAGTCCTCATACTTTGAGGACATAGTTTATTTATCTCAGTTTACCTCATCAGTCAGTACTTTCTATTCGGACGGAGTTAGTTGGGGGTTTATCTCATCAACTCCCCAGTCAGTCAATTAGAGGCTTTCAGACACTCTCAAACAGTTTTTCAGTTATTAGATGTTATCGACAGTCTTACAGTATTATTTTCAAAAAGATATTTTTTAGTATTTCCATTCAGTATCATTTTGCATATTTAAACCTTATTGCATTTTCAGTCAAGTTCCACATATATTCCCTATCATTTTATTTAGTGCTCACAGCAGATACCAGCATGGGTTAGCTTGTGGTCCTTCAGGGATGTAGGTACTGTGTGGCACCCAGGGTGTACTTTCGGGGTATTACATAGACCATTTGGTACTTGTTTAACATCAACACCCAAAAAGTAGTTTAGATAGCAAAGATCTTTCAATAAAAATCTTTCTGCCAAGGAATTGATGACAAATTTAATCATGTGTGGCAGTTCTCCAGTGATTATGTTGTTATCAACATAGACTAGCTCATAAATAGTTACAGCCAAATGCTTCCATACAAATAATGAGGTATCAAATTCTAATTTGTCAAAGCACATTTTCAAAAGATATTCATGCAGGGAGCCTGGGTGCTTGTTTGAGTCCATAGATAGCCTTCTTCAATTTGCACACATGAGTTCAAACATGGGGATTAATAGAGCCCCGGGGTTTAGACATAAAAATTTCTTCATCCAATTTTCCTTGTAGGAAAGCATTATTGACATCAAGTTGATGGATTGGCCAACTGTCTTGCATAGCTATAGATAGCACCAATCTAACGGTTGTCGATTTGATAACTGGACTGAATGTCTCATGAAAATCTAATCAAGGAAGTTGTGTGAACCATTTTACAACTAGATGGGCTTTGAAATGGTCTATAGACCACCTGCTTTTCTCTTGATACTATATAACCATTTTCAATCTATAATATTTTTTTACGTGTTTCGCAGCACGAGTTTTCAATGTATCAGAAAAGAATATTTTATTTTAGGATTAAATATACTATTCTAGGACTAATTTATAATTTGATTTAAAGATGGTGGTGGAATATGAACAGTAGGTATTTAAGAAGAGGGACCAAGTGCTTGGTTTGTGGGATTTGAACTTTGTTGGGGCGATAGGGATAGAGGAGTGGCTTCTCTGATGGTTGTGATTTGTTGCTGGGATTGCTGGATATTAGTTATGAATTTTTGTCTTGGTATGTGTGCAAAGTCTTATGTGTAGTAGGGTCATACGAATGAGGAGAAAGGGAAGGAAGCTGATTAGAAGAAGAGATGGGGAAATATGGATTACCTGACGTCTCTAGAGTTGTTGGATCTTGGTCATTGCTGTTGAAATGCACATTGCTAGGGGAATATGTTTTATTTTTAAAGTTAGACTCTACATGGACTGGAATAAGGAATGGAATAGAGAGAGACGTAGTTTGAATTCTTGTTGGACTGTCCTCTTTAGAGTCAATAAGTATATTTTTGTAAATGAATGAAAATTTGTTTTAAATGAAATTTGTTTTGAAAGATTAAACGTCATGACTTATGAAAATTTTGTACTAGATGGGGTCAAAATATATGTGAGTATGGTGATTCTGAGAGATACCTAAATACACACACAAAGTGTACCATGGTTCAAGTTTATTTCTGTATAATGATTAAGCCATAGGGTAACAGAGACAACCAAAAATTTTTAGGGTGTTACAGTCAGGAGATTGACCAAATAATTTTTGATAGGGTGACTCATTATTGAGGATGAGAGTGGAAAGTTAGTTAATAAGGTAGAGTGTGTATTGATAGGCAAAATATCAAGGATCAAAGGGTAAAGATGATTCTTGAAGAAGAGTTTTTAGCTGTTTCTAGAATATAATGATGTCGACATTCAACTATGGCAACACGGTGTGGTATGTAGAAAGGTGAAATTAAGTGTTCAAGCCATGTTTTTGAAGATAGGGTTGAAGACCGATGAACTCACCCCCTCCATCAATATAAATTGAAGAAATTTTTGGTTTGAAGAAATTTTCTACTAAAGGATGAAGCCTTGAAAATATAGATACAACCTCACTTTTATCTATAAGTGCATACTATCAAGTATATTTGGTATACTTATAAAAAAATGCAATAATATAACTTTTAGTCGAGTGATAAAATGGGTGATGGTCCCCATAAATAACTAAAGATAATCTAGAGAGGAAAATTATTAGACAAAGTGAGTTGTTGGAATGGCAAATAATGCACTGAAGTTAAAACTTTTCTTTGCTAGCAACAATAGGTAAACAAATTTCCTCAAAACAAAATTTCAAATTCTAGAGTGGGGATGACCCAATCAACAATACCAAAGTTTAAGTGGGGATTTTATGGAGGCAAGGTGAATGGAGGGTTTCCTAAAAAATAGATGCAGCCACTCATCAGTCTATTTTTGTTCTGACATTCTGCCTGCAAATTTAGAGTATGCAAGTTCTTCACAACAAAGTAAAAGTAAAAAACTAAATAGATGTGAGGTTGTCCTTACAAAACTTACCAACAGAGATAAGATTCTTTTTCATTAATGGAAAACAAAGTGTGTTAGAGAGCTTAAAGGCAGTTTAGATGCTTGTATTAAAGTTGAACCAGTATAAGTGATGGGAATGGTATGACTATTACCCCATAGAGATTTCTTCATTCCTGTATACTCTTCAAGGTTGTGAGGTTCGATAGTGATATGGTGAGCTACTATAGATCCTTGAACCGAAGAGTTTCTAGATGATTGTTGGCCAGATGCAAAGTTAGCATTAGCTTCAATATAATTGTGCGACTTGGAGAGACAAACATCTACTGTGTGATTAATGTTTTGGAAGAATTGACATTTGAAAGATTGCTTAGATTATTGCCTATTTTGCTGATTGTTGGGATTCAATTGCTAACTGTTGGAATTCCATTATTAAGACTGAGATGGTTTCCATGATTGATTGTTAGAACAAGGATTGTTCCTGTTGAATCTCCTCCTGTTGAATTACGTAGGCTTGATGGACTTCTGACGATAACTATTATGATCATAGAAGATATTTTTTCCAGATCATGATGTTTTAGGAAAAGCTCATGATATATGAGCTTGTAATAATTCTTCAAAGCTCAAAAAAGAGTCTTGTGCTCATCTCCCATCAGAGATTTCACAATATTCAAGGCCATTTAAAGTTTTGACAATAAGTTCATCGACATTGACAGGTGAACCAGTAACTTTAAGAACATCAGAGAGAGAACAAACCTCTTACAAGTATTCTGCAGTGGTTTCGAAAGCCTTCTTGGTGTTTTACAGTTGATCTCACAAGCTAAGGATGTGAATATGGCTTTTGTTCACGTAAGCTATGCGGCAGAGTTCCCATGCTTTGTTAGCAGATGGTGTTGCTGCAAAAGTTGGAGCAATTGTAGGATCGACCGATGCCATCATTTCTTGTTGGATCAATTGTTCCTGAGAGAACTAGATCTGGTATAGTAAGATCATTTTGGGTAATAGTAGGTGATGGAACAGTTGTAGTTCCATCAAGATGTCCCATTAGTTAATGCCCATTTAGTAGCATCATAAGTTGTGTTTTCCATGTTGAGAAGGTGAGATTACCTTGTATTTCAATAGGTAACTGAGCAATAGGATTAAATTGTACCACATGAGTGGCGGTAGAAACTACAAAACTGATGGCATCAGTAGCATCAATAACTGGAGTCATAGATGAGGCAAATTAAGGCAAATGAAATGTATCTAACTCGGTAGAGCTTATGGGAGCTCTGATACCATATAAAGATTCAAAGAAGGATATCAAAAGGATGATTCTATTAAATTTGGATACAAGATTTTAAATATATAATATACAATTAATTGATCCTAAAGTGCAGACCACTATCTGCATATTATCTACAATTAACTGGACCTGAAGTGTATGCCACTATCTGCACAATCTACAAATACTAACTGAAGCTAACTATCTTCTAACTATTCCTAAATATGATCCAACCATCAAAGACTTATTCAAATTATAAAAACTAGAAACAAGATATAAATAAAGATAGTTAATAATTATTACTTCTATGCATTCAACAACTAAGTTGTTGCGATAAGACTATGAGGTCACAAGTTTAAGGAGTGGAAACAGACTCCGACAGAACTGCAAGGTATGGCTCTGTATGGTAAAATGTTGTAGTTTGGATCCTTCCCCAACCCCGTCCATAGTGGGAGTGTTAGTGCACTATGCTACCCTTTTTTATGCTTTCCACTAAGGAGAAATAAAGGTAATATGTTCACTGGAGTAAAAATATTGTGTGACACAAAAGTGCAGTAGCTCATGTATAATTATGGTTTTATAAACTACTTGGTACAATTGAACTTATGTGTACTATCAATAATTATTTATCAAAACATATCTCGACTAGTATTTGATGATGTATGTTGATCACTACACCACTCTGTTTTTCGGTCTACAAACTATGTCAAATGGCACTCCATGTGAATAAGAAAAGAAATTAATTGAAAAAGTTTTAGAAAAAACTAAGAGATAATGGTCAAAAACACACTTGAGGTATCACTTTTTTGAGAGCTTCCTATCGGACTATCAAAGGTTTGTGTTTCTTGTGTTTGTAGTGGTTAGATGTAGAAGATGAAAGAGAAAAAAATTGGTGGAATAGGGTTTCTGGGGATGGGTTTTATGGGAAAGCTATGGCCGTCAACTTGTTGTGCCATGGTTTCAAGGTTACTATTTGGAATTGCACTCTCTCCAGCAGTGGCGGAGTCAGGATTTTCACCAAGGGTGTTCACAAGTGAACATACGAACTAACCAAAGGGGGGTCGACATCTACTATATATACGTAAAAAATAATTTTAACCATGTATATAAAGTATAATTTTTCATCGAAGAGCGTTCGAATGAATCCCCTAACATTAGTGTAGCTCCCCCCCCCCCCCGCTCTCCAGTTGCGATGAGCTAGTGCAACATAGAGCCTCTATTAGAGAAACTCCAGGAGCAGTAGTCAAGTAATGCAAGTTCAATTGCATGTAACTTTGTCTGATCCTTTCGGTGGTTTTTGACAAAGATAATGCTCTTAAGCAGTTATGTGGAGGAAAGAGGTATATCCTGTTGGGTTCAAAATCAATAGGCGTCTTGTGGAAGCTAATTGCAAACCATTGGGACAATAAATCGGATGACAAATAAAACTATACATAAACATAATATTATTGATATGGTTTGACCAATTGACCTACATATTAAAAACTAAATTAAAAGAAAAACGTAAAATATGAATGGAGAAAATCACCCCCAAACAAGACTATTTAGCTACTATATTATGGATGTTATTGTGTTATGCTTTGAGAAGAAGGATTTTCTATTTATAGAAGTCTAAAATTTCTCCTCCGTGAAATAATTAACCAATTATGGAAGATATCTTTTCCTACAAGAAAACCTTTTCCACTGAGAAAATTTTTCTAAGTAAAACACAACTATGGTAGAATCCAAGCAAAGTAAGAAATTCAGCACAAATTCCAACATATACATTAAAGATTAATTAGGATATTACATCAAGGGTGGTTCTTTCCTTGATGCTCCAGTTTCAGGGAGAAGAAAACCAGCTGAAGATAAATGGCCAACTAGTAATCCTAGTGGCTGGTAACAAAGCTCTGTACGATCAAGTACAACCTTCTTTTGATATCTTGGGAAAGAAATTATCTTTTCTTGGGGAAGGTCGGGAATGGGGCATAAATGAAACTTGGTATTAGTATGATAATGGGCAGTATGATAAAGCATTTTCATAAGGAATTGTACTGGATGACAAAATTGGAATGGACCCTCATACCCGTCCTGCCTCCTGATGTGTTGTACCTTGGAGCCATTGCTAACCCAATGTTCAAAATGAAAGGACCTGCCACGATAAAAAATTATTTACCCACCTAAGTTATATTTTTTTTTGACTTCTAACATCTTTCAAGATCTCTTCAATGGTAGGGTCCTGGGGATTGGTAGAGAAGATCAATGGCTATATTTGTTGAGAACAGAGCTCAGGAAAAATCTATTAAAGAATAAACTCATAGACAATTTAAACCCTGAGAAGAAGTGTGATCCTGCAGATCATGGTGTTTCCAATTTTTGTATTTCTTCTACTTCTGATGTTGTTGGTTTTAATTTTACCTCTAATAATGCATGTTCATCTGCAAGTTTGTGGCAAAAGAGGTTAGAGCATGCTCCTCTTAGGGTTCGTAGTAGAATAGCTGGTCTGAATATGTCCTTGAAGGAACATAATTATACTGTCTATCTAATCACTAAACATGTCAGATTGCCTTTTCCTACTAGTACTTCTTCTATTTTAGTATTTGATATTGTGCATGCTAGTGTGTGGGGTCCTTATATAGCCCAAACTCATGATGGTGAGAGATATTTTCTCACCTTGGGGGGTGATATATCCAAATATACCCGGATCTTCTTACTGCATACCAAGTCTGATTGTATTACCATTTTGAGAGATTTTATCTGCATCGTTAAGAATCAATTTGGTCTGATTCAAATGTCATAGGACAGATGATGGCACTGAATTATGTAACTATCAAATTAGTGATCTGTTGAAGGTGGGAGGCATTTTACATCAGAGTTCCTGTTTATATTCTCCTCAACAAAATGTTGTTGATAGAAGGCATAGATATATTCTAGACATGGCTAGACCTCTAAGGTTTCAATCAACTGCTCCTTTAAGCTTTTTGTCACCCGAATCGGGGCCCTGGCCGGATGGGCATCCCAAACCAATGAAATCTTGAGATGACCCCTTAGCATTATATCATAAGCATTGTCATATTTAAAGTTGCGGAAACAAGACCACATAAAAAAAGGTTCAACATTTAAATAAAGTAACATCCATGTCTTAAGAATCAAATCTTAATAATTATCCAACACCTGAGTGCTAAGCCTCTAACTTTATGAATAACTCCTAAGTCGAGACATACCCCCTACTATACCATTAAAACCCATAAAATAATGGAATAGAATATATATGAAAAGTAATGATGCCTTCCGAATGATGGAGGCCTCACCACTTCTCAACAGTTGTCCAAGAGAGACTACAAACACCCTAGTGCTGCACAAAATCACGAAAAAGTATCTCCGAACCTACATCATGAAATGATATAGCATCCGGGGACGTTCAGTATGGCGAGTATTGGCATGAAACCTAGGGAAAGGAACATAAATATTTTATAAAGCAAGTCATCACTCATTTAAACATCCATTTTAATAATAAAGTAGGAGATCAGGGACTTGGGACATAAAGACGTAACCATTTAAAACTTAATCCTGAACTATGCAGATTTCCATCGACATCCTGTAATCCAAGGGTTATATGGGTCCAGTACTCCCCAACCGGTGGGTCCTCAGTCCATGTTTGCCACAAGTATTGAGATTAGGCTAAAATCACCAATAGACTAGAGCCACTATATTATCTTCGTGTTAAGGACACCATTCATCGTCCAATTATGCCATAAAATCCCTATGCCGGCATACATAGATTTTGGGCATTTGTCACAAGGACGTACACCTTCTCAGTGAAACTACAGAATTCCCTTTAAGGCTCAATTAAAGCATTTTACACACATTATTATCCATGAACTCTTTTGTTAAGGCATTCTCATATTGGTAGCATCATACACCAAGATTTGCAAGCCATTCATATTATGCAATACCATTTTCATAAGACATTTTAGACTCTCAATTCTGTTTTTAAAGTTCATAAACATAACCCCCAAAGACTTTCAAAAAGTCATTTAACCTTTCATTTTTTCATTCTGTACCTTATTCAAAAGACGGTGTAAAAATCATAATTCCCATGAGAAGAAAAACAAAGTTTTGAAGTGAGTTGAAAGTTATATTTTCATCACGCAAAATTATTAAACATTGTGAATCCATGTTAACAAGTTCACCATAGCCATAGAACATCTCAAAACCCATTAATAATGCTTAGAAAACCCATAAAACAAGAGGAGAAATGAATATACAGTTTCTTACAACAATATCCTCAACACTAGTTTCAAGCAGTCATTAAGGAACACATAATTACCTGACAAAACATAGTAATACTTAAAGTAAGGAGTGTTCAACATGTTACACGTACCTAAAAAAGAATTTCCTAGAAATAAGTTCCACGACTTAACCCACGAATCGTGGGTAGAGTCTTGGAAATCAGAACTTTATTCTTCTTTTAGGACCCTACTTAAGACTCAACTTACGGATCATAGGTTGAACCCACGAATCGTGGGTAGAGTCGTGGAAATCAGGCAGCTTGATAGGACTTTAGTAAAATGACCATAATTTTTTACTCTAACATTGGACCAAGGCAAAACTGGATCTTTTGGAAAGATAATTCAATTATCTACCATTTGTTGAATCTAGAGTTGAAAAACACCGCATTATCTAGGGGGTATTCTCGTTTGAAGTTTACTATAGCAAGACACCTCAAGAGAAATCAATCGGTAAGGGAGATTTTGACTTGGCTATGAGTTTATGATACGATAAAACAATGGAAACATGAAACAAACACCAAAACAGTTTGCTAGTTTGAAGAACACATGGACCTATTTGGTGACCACACTTGGATTCACTACAACAACAATAAGAATAAGATAAAATGGTGTGTTTCAACACCAAAACAGCCACCCATACTAAGTTACAACAACACAAGATGAAGATCAACAACAATATGAGAGCAACAACAATAAATGGCTTCATTAAAAATCAGAAGAAATGGTTACAAGTTACAAACACTAATAAGATTACAATAAAAAGTAAAAGGATAGATATATAGACAATTGAGGGTATAATCTTAAAAATCCAAGAGCTTATTCCACTCTTGGACCTTTAACACCACACACAACAAAAATTATCTCTTATGTGACACTAGATCGGATTCCACCTCTCCGGCATCGACGTTTCCAAGCAAAATGCAAACACAAGTGATTCCACACTTGTATAAGCCCTAGTTTCAGTTGGTGGCTTTTTCAAGCCCTAACTTTGGTGTTTAAAGTCTTACAAGACTTAAAAATATCATCCAAAAACTAACTAAAGAAACCCTATAATGTTCCTTATATAGTACATTACAAAATAAAAAGTAAAATAACCAAAATACCCTTCAAGGGTGGGACGCCCATCAAGTGTGAGAAGTAGACTAATTTTTGGTGTGTTTTGGCCATCTTTTACACATCAATTACACACACCAAGTCTCAATTATACACACCAAGTCTCAGGTCAAATACGCACTCTCATAAGTTCATATCTATGATTATTTTTGTATCATCCGCTCCATCTTGAGAGGAATTTATCCAAAAATTCACGGCTTCACCTCATTCACTTGGTCGCTTCAAAAGAAACCACTCAAAACATCCTACAAAAAAACATGAGAAGGCACAAAAATAGTCTGCAAAGAACTTAAGGAACCCGAGAGCTCATTAACACAAGTCTTGGTCAACTCCTTCATTTTGAACCTTGGATTCCTCTCCATCTTGAGCCTTGTCTTCATCCTTATCTGAAACACATAGTAAAAGAAAAAGGAAACACTAAACACATACCACCTCTTTTATTGGTGGCTGGTTCCTTATGGTTCCCTACGTCTTCCCCTCAACTTCTCTTTCATCATACACGTATCATTGTAAACTCCATGTCCCCTGTGTTTCTTTCTACCAGACTATTCTATATGGACATATCAATTTTGGTGAGTGGAGCTTTGGGTGAAAGGATTGATTTAGTAATGTGGAGCTTCGGTTGTGGAACTTGGATGGGAGGAGATTGGATTCCAAGTCTCTCTTGTTGGACTTGATCGAATTAAGGGAGAAGTGACCTACTTAAATCTTGGGTTGGAGGGCATTTGGGGGCTTGGCTTATGTATATGTCATTTGGTGGTGGTCTTGGAGGATTGATTGTTTGAGGTAAATTTTTGGAAGTAGAAACACGAGAATTCCTTTGACTCTCCACTCGATCAAACCTCTCAAGTATAGTAGACTTATCCGAGCCTAATTTTTTAAAACCCATATTCGCCTTAGCCATTTCTCGGGCAATAGCATCAAGGTGGGATAAAATGGTGTTCATTATGGCAAAAGAGTTACCTACAAAAACAGAAAACACGTTAGTTGTACAAAAACATCCCCACTCTCTCTTTTTATTTCTTTACTCTCGGATCCCTCACACTCAATCTCACAAGTGTTGAAAGGTTGCTTATACTTCGAGTGGTGTTGAGAGGTGAATCCAACTTTGACAAGGACTCCAAAGAGTAAGGAAAAAACAAGGATGTATTACAATGACTCAAAATAATTAAGATGCACAAAGAAAAGTTAACACGAAGAATGGGTTCAAAACTAATTTACAATCTAGTAAATGGTCACTAGTTTGTAAATTAGTATTGGAATCAACAAACGCAACCAAGAAAACAACAAATTGAAACTAGAAGATCACAAATTGAGCTTAAAAATGTTGCGTGAGCACTGAAAATGATGACGTGGCAGTCCAATGTGGTAATCCACTAGTGGTTCGGTTCTTGACAAATTTTAATTCACAAATTGGACTTTGGTGGAAATTATTCAATGGAGAAAAATACAAGCTAGTCTTGGAGCTCCTTTTTCAATTCAAAGTTCAAGACTCAAAAGTATTTGACTAGACTAGTACTTCTCCTTAAAACATAAACCCTTGTTTTATGGAAAAAGGTTGAGATGTGATGTAAAGTCTTTTTGGTGGTTGGGGGTCTTTCAAGATTCAACAAATACTACACCTTGTCTTTCACCTTTTTAAGATCTAAGTTCACTTTAATATTAACAAGGTGATGAATATGGTGAAGGACTTGAAGAATACAAAAACCACAACAAGAACAACCAAAAACAATCTCCCAAGAACAACAAGTCCACCACAACAAGGTCAACAATCTCACGGCCAAGAACACAAGGATAGCAACAACAATCGGCTAAGTCCTCTTTGTGTTGTGTTTTCGGTTATACAAAAGGTGAAGGTTGTGATGAACAACAAGAACACAACAACAACCTTTCAAGATATGCAACAACACCACAACACAATGAATTCAACTCGGTCAAGGCTATAACAACAATAACATCCAATCGGCCACACTTTGTTCACAACAATAATATTAACAATTTAAACTCAAGTTTGGATCGACTCAAAGTGTTAGTGAGGAACAAAACTAACACAACAAACACACAAGAAAATTAAAAGACTCCTAGACCTAGTCTCAAGAAAAAATCTCGGCCAAGAACACCACAAGAACACAATTTCGGCCAAGACAACGACAATGGACAGATTGCAATTTTTCTGAAATTTTCAGCTTTTCAACAATTTTTTTTCTAACAACCAAGCCCAAGATTGATCTTGTAGGAACAAGATCAAGTCATGCTCTAGTACCAAATGATACGATAAAACAATGAAAACACGAAACAAATACCAAAACAGTCCACTAGTTTGAAGAACACGTGGACCTATGTGGTGACCACACTCGGATTCACTACAACAACAATAAGAATAAGATAAAATGGTGTGTTTCAACACCAAAAAAGCCACCCAAACTAAGTTACAACAACACAATATGAATACCAACAACAATATGAGAGGAACAACAAGAAACGGCTTCACTAGAAACAAGAAAAAACGGTTACAAGTTACAAACACTAACAAGATTACAATAAAAAGTAAAGTGATAGATAGATAGACAATTAAGGGTATAACCTTAAAAACCAAAGATCTTATTCCACTCTTGGACCTTTAACACCACACACAATAAAAATCTATCTCTTACGTGACACTAGATCGGATTTCACCTCAAAGGCATTGACGTTTCCAAGGAAAATGCAAACACAAGTGATTCCACACTTGTATAAGCCCTAGTTTTGGTTGGTGTCTTTTCCAAGCTCTAATTGTGGTGTTTCAAGTCCTACAAGACTTACAAATATCATCCAAAAACCAACTAAGAAAATCCTACAATGTTCCTTATATAGTACATTACAAAATAGAAAGTAAAATGACCAAAATACACTTCAAGGGTGAGGCGCCCATCAAGTGTGAGAAGTGGATTGATTTTTGGTGTGTTTTTTCTATCTTTAACACATCAATTACAAACACCAAGTCTTAGGCAAAATACGCACTCTCATAAGTCCATATCCGTGATTATTCTCATATCAGTTTGGAGTTACTTGAGGCCTTAATATATATATATATATATATATATATATATATATATCACTTCGAATACTATAAAGAGATGAAGTTTTATTTCATATGTATACTTGCATTTTTTACAACATTAGATGCAAAAGGTTCTAATATTTTTGGGGTGTTAAAATTTTGGGCTTTTGTGTTTCTACTGCAGTGTGTACTCTGAATAGACTTCCATGTATACTAATTTTAGGCATATCTTTTTTTGAAAAACTTTATGGTAAACCCCCATCTTTACAAAATTTCTAGTTTTTTTTCTCTCTTTGTTATTCTACTGATGTTAAGAGGCTAGACAAGTTTGCTTCCAGAGCATTTTCTTTACTACACCTAGGATACTCTTCCTCTCAGAAAGGCTATGTCTTATGTGACTTGAGCTCCAATTTATTTTTTGTGTGCATGGACTCTACTTTTACAGAGAATGTTTTCCCTTTCAAGTATTTGACATCATCTCTTTCTCCTTTTATCCTGTGCTACATTTCTCTGATGATCTTGCTCCCTCCACTTCATGTCCTACTTCTTCTACTACTACATCTTTTTCTTCTGATCCTGTTGATTCTTCTAGTGATGTTACACCAGCGACATCATCTCCTCCACATGTTCTACCTCCTAGAAGATCAACTAGAACTACCAAGACACTTGTGTGGTTAGATTATTATGGTATTCTGAGTGTTAAGACTGCATGTTTGTATCTTGTGTCTCAATATGTGTCCTCCTCCAAATTATCTCCATTTTATGGAGAATCTCTAGCTGCATACTTAGCTATTATGGAGCCTAAATCATATATAGAAGCTTGTTTAGATCCTCTCTGGGTAGAGACAATAAAGACTGATATTACAGCTCTTGAAGACAACTGCACTTGGTACATTGTTCCTTTACCTCCTGATAAGACACCTGATTGCTGTAAATGGGCTTTAAGGTAATGCAAAAAGCATCAGGGGAAGTTGAAAGGTATAAAGCTAGATTGGTTGCCAAAGGTTACAGTCAGTAGGAAGGCAGTCAGTAGGAAGGCCTGGACTATACAGAGACCTTCTCACCTATGGCCAATATGGTCACTGTGAGGTTTGTTGTGGCCTTAGCTACCTCTGGTGGTTTGTTTATTTTCCATATGGATGTGCATAATGTATTTTTTTCAAGATTATCTCCTTGAAAATGTCTTCATGCATGTTCCTGAGGGGTTCGCTAACCAGGGGGAGAAGCATATGGTTTGCAAACTTCTCAAGTCCTTACATGGCATAAAGCAAGAACCAAGATTGTGGAACCTAAAACTTATTGAAGCACCAGCTGATATGGAGTTTATACAGTCTCACTGTGCCTATTCTTTATTCACAAAGAAGATAGACAATGAGATTATTGTTGATGATCTTTTAGTTACAGTAGTAACTTGCCTTTTATACATCGAGTAAGGAAAGATCTGCAACACAAGTTTAAAATAAAAGATCCTAGGGAGTTAAAAGTGTAAGAAAAAATAGGTTCTTCAACTAGAAACGTATGTGTTGTGCAAAGAAGATGAAGGAAATTTCTTTTAGAAGCGCATAACTCCTACTTGACTAATTTAGGAAACATACTAGAAAAAAAGCAACTAAATAGAAAATATTGCAACCTAAAAAAGACTCTTTCAACTCCAGTGAATGACTTATTCAACATATGGTAAAATTTATCCTACGCAGTAACTTAAATAAATAGGATATGAATCAATTCTCAACACTCCCTCTTGATTCAAAATCATATACGCCAAGGCATAAAGTAATTATGATTTGCTGGAGGAAGTGCTTTAGTAAGAATACTGCCACTTGTTCTTCGGTGCTACAACCCTTCAACTCAATCAGCCCTACTGCAACGAGTTCACGAATGAAATGGTGCCGAATATCTATGTGCTTCGATCTTCCATGGCAAACAGGATTTTTAGCCATTGCAGTTGCTGATAGATTATCACAAAAAAAAATATTTTGCCCCCTTTTGTTCTTGGTGAAAATCAACAAGTATTTTCCTGAGCCACAATACTTGGCATATGGTAGATGCTACTGCGACATATTCAGCCTTGGAAGTAGACAACGCTATTGTTGGTTGTTTCTTTGAGTTCCAAATAATAGCTGCAGAACCAAGAGTGAAAAGGTTCCCAGAAACACTCTTTCTATCATCCAAACACCTTCCCCAATCACTATCTGAATAACCATAGTGTTTAGAATTGAAACTTCAAAATCACCCTAGTCCAAATCTTGTAGTTCCAGCAACATAGCATAAGACTCTCTTAGCTTTTCTAATTAGATGATTCTTTGAAGGGCTATTCATAAACCTTGAAATCAATCCAATAGAAAATGATATATCAGGACGAGTGTGCGTTAAATAAATTAAGCCTCCGATTAAGCTTCTAAAATATCTTCCATTAGTTTTTTCAATATCATCATCAAGTTGCAACTTTACATTGATATTCATAGGAGTAGCCACTATTTTTCAATTAAGCAAATTGAATCTTTTGAGAAGATCAATGGCATACTTCCTTTGTGAATGGAAAATTCCATCTTTTTCTCACTTCACTTCAAGTCCAAGAAAATAGTGTAACACTCCCAAATCAGTCATTTCAAATTTTTTCATCATAGAAGATTTGAAATCACATACAAGAGAGTGAAATAAGCCCATATAAATCATATCATCAATATAAAAACACACCAACAAAGACCATCCTTTTCATATTTCTTCACATATAAAGTTGGTTCATTCTTACTTCATTCAAATCCATTTTCTCTGAAATGTGAGTCGATTTCGCTAAACCATGCACAAGGAGATTGTTTAAGACCATAGAGTGCTTTTTTCAACTTGTATAATTTGTTCTCCTTTCCTTTTTCCACATAACCATCTGGTTGTGTCACATACACTTCTTCTTCCAAATCACTATTAAGGAATGAAGACTTAAAATCAAATTGATAAACCTTCCATTTTAATTGTACAGCCAAAGCTAAAAGGATTTTTACTATTTCAAAACAAGCAATTGGAGAGAAAGTATCATCAAAGTCCCTACCTTGCTGCTGAGAATATCCTTTTACAACCAATCTGGATTTGTGCTTCTACACACTCCCGTCACCATGGTATTTTGTCTTGAACACCCATTTCAACTCGATAACATTTTTTCCATCTGGAATGTCCACCAAGTCCCATGTCCCATTCTTCCTTATTGCCATAAGATCTTCTTCCATTGCACACCTCCATTCCATTTTTGCTGAAGCTTCCTTAAAGCTAGCTGGATCTGCACCAAATAAATCAAATATACATGCTTTATAAATATCTGACAGTGACCTAAACTTTTGTGGAGGAGCTTCAGCAGAATCTCCTGAGTCGGGCACCATTAATGTTGGGTTGCTAAGATTTGGACTGATATTGTTGGAATTTCCTGAAGAATGATTTGATGTATCAGCATGAGGTTGACTTACTGCTTCACTAGGAAAGACTTCATCTCCCACTAAACTTATGAACTTTGATTGTGGCTTTCCCATTTCCAGCAGGCCTCTTCATCAAATATAACATCTCTCCTAATAATCACTTTACCATTTGTGGAATTAGACAATCTAAAAGCTTTAGACTAAGAGCAATATCCAAAAAAGATGCATTTTTCAGATTTTTCATCAAGCTTTGCATGCTGTTGAGAATTTATCAAAGCATATGCAATACAACCAAAAATTCTCAAATGACTTACCCACAACTTTCTACCTTTCCAGATTTCAATTGGTGTTCGGCCTATGATTACTTTTATTAGAGAAATATTTGGCAGATAAACTGCAGTATGAACAGCCTCAGCCCAAAACTGATTTGGAAGATCCTTACTTTTCAACATGCTCTTGGCCATCTTCATTACAGTTCTGTTCTTCCGCTCAGTAATCCCATTTTGCTCCGAAGTATAAGGTGCAGTCAATTCCCTGTGAATGCCATTTTCTTGAAAAAATACCTTTAATTCTTTGGACAAGAATTCACCTCCACTATCGGTACGAAGAACCTTAACTTTGTTACCGACTTGGTTTTCCACCAACGCCTTGAATTTGTAGAAGCTTTCAAAAGTTTCTGAATTAAGCTTCAAAAAATATACCCAACTCATCCGACTGGAATCATCAGTTAATAACAGAAAATATTGAGAACCAGCAAGTGATTCTGTGTTCATAGGACCACACAAATCTGCATAAATAATTTCAAGACAACTAGTAGCTCAAAAAGATCTTCCAACAGGAAAAGATTTTCTAAGTTGCTTGTCATATATACAACCTTCACATACATTCTCAACAGATCCTATATTTGGAAAACCATGAACCATCTTAGTTTGACTTAGCAATCTCAATCCACTCATATTCAAGTGCCCATAACTCAAATGCCACAACGTAGACTACTTAAGATTTTTCTCACTAAGAACCAAAACTTGTTCGACTTTTGAAACTTCAAAGGGAAATATTTTATTCTCTGTCATTCAAATACTTGCTAAGATTTGACTTGACTTTTTATTCTTAATAACACATGAGGCATCATCAAACAAGACATAGAATCCACTATTCAACAATTTCCCAACACTTAGCAAGTTATGTGCCAAACTAGGAGCAAATAAAACATTTTGAATAAGTTTCACTGTACCTTGACTAGTTTGGAAAGCAACAGTACCTTCACCTTCAACTTGAATTTCCTTATTATCTCCAAGCGAAATTCGCCTCTTTTTGGTCTTATCTAAACTCTTTGAACCCTTTTCTTTCACCAGTCATGTGATGGGAGCATCCACTATGATACAAGTCAAATGGCCACCTTAAATTTTAAATACATGATTGGAGGTCATCATTTTAAGGCTCAAGATTTGGTCACCCGGAGGGCACAAGAATATGCAAGGAAGACCCGTTTTGAGCACAAGCAAGGCCGTGTGTGGAAGATTGCTTGGAGCATCGAAGACTTGACGACTCACGGTTTTGGACAACACTTAATGGATCATGATTTGGTCATCTTCATTAAGGGTATTTTGGTCATTTCATTGGGTCAAAATGCACTCCATGGCCACCCCACCCTTTAAGGGCATTGTTGTTATTTTGCCTTGTCTTGTAATAGAATATAAATAGAACATTTTAGGTCTTTTTCTCATTATTTGTTCATTGATGTAACACTTGAAACATGAAACACCTTTAGTTGTAGGGGTTGGAATAGCCACCACACCGAAATGAGGACAACAAGTGTGGATATCACTTGTGTTGCAATGTTGGCTTGAGACGTTGGTGTTTAGAGGAGGTAAAGTTCTTCTTGTATCAACGTAGGAGTTAGGTTAACCATTGTGTGCAGTGTTAAGGGTCCAAGATTACCATATTATTGGATTCTTAAGATTATATCAACCAAGGTCTAACTATCTATCCGTTTTGTATATGTTGTAATCGTTTGTTTGTGTTCTTGTAATTCAAATCCGTGACTTGTTGTTCTTGTTCCATTGTTGTTTTTCTTCATCTTGTTGTTGTTGACATAGTTTGTTGTTATCTGTTTTTAGGTGATAAACACATCAATACATTGTATTTTTGTTGTTGTTTGTTGAATCCGAGTGTGGTCTTTAAAAGGGTCCTCGGATCTTTGATCTTGTAAACTGATTTTGAAGTGTGTTTCGTGTTGTCCTTGTAATTCTTGTATCACACTATCAATAGACCAAACATCAGTCTTATGATCTATGGTGGTAGAGTGAGCCATGAAAAGCATACTTTCTTCTTCCTCTTCCTCGTTATAACCAGCTTGGTTATTTTTGTATCAGCAGTTAGCTTCTATATGGCCAAACCTGTGACAGTTGTAACATTTCACTCCACTTCTGTGGCTATTTGTCCACCTAGATTTGCTTCTACCTCTACCACGCCCTCTGCCACGTCCTTGTACTCCTTGTTTCAGTGACTTCTCATTCTAAATTTGAGGCTCTTCCTTCACTTGAAAAGCTTGTTATCCAGTCCTCTCTATTGACTTATAGATTCGTGCCTCATGAGATTGCAAAGAACCTATTAATTGATTAAATGAAAACACAGATATGTCTGTTGATTCCTCTTTGGCTACAACCACATGATCAAACTTCAAAGGTAAACTTCTTAAAAACTTTTGAAACTATAATTGAGTCACCTACCTCTTTACCATATGATCATATTTGACTTACAATTCCACTGACTCTAAATAAAAAATCTTGTACAAATTCACTATTTTTCATGAACAGTGTTTTAAAATCACGACGAAGAGACTATAGTTTCACAGTGATTACCTTTGAGGAACCTTGAAACTCAGTTTTCAAAATCAGCAAAGCATCTTTTTAGGTAGTGGCAGCTGCAATTCTTGAGAAAATTGTCTCATAAACAGCTTGTTGAATAAGGAACAAAGCTTTGGCGTCCTTCTTTCTGATTTCTTTTAATCTCCTTTCTTCCACTATATCCGGTTCTTGTACATCAATGAACCCATCTTCAACTATGTCCCACAATTCTTGAGACTTAAACAAGGTATTCATCTTGATACTCCAAAACTCATACTTCTCACCATTGAAGACAGATATGAGTGGTTGTGAGGAGGACGGCATACCATTTGTTACTGTAACTCCTTTTTTCTTTGTATTTCACTCCCTCACTATTTCTTAACCTCTTTATCACCCAGTCACTGACCGAACACACGCTCTAATACCATAATGTAAGAAAAAGAGAGGTTCTTAGCCTAGAAACGTATGAGTTGTGCAAAGAAGATGAAGTAAATTTCTTTTAGAAGAGCATACTTTATTAAGTGGAAGTCTCTGCTTCTTTTTATAGCGTACATATCCAAGAATTCTACTTGACTAAAAACTACGAAACATACCAAGAAAAAAAGCAACTAAATCAGAAAATATTGCAACCTAACAAAGACTCTTTCAAATCTAGTGAAAAACTTATTCAACATACGATAAAATTTATCCTATGCAGTAACTTAATAAATAGGATTTGAATCAATTCTCAACAAAAAGTTTGTTTTGGGCATTGAGTTTTCGAGAACAACTAAGGGAATTGTCATGAATCAGAGGAAGTATGCTCTTAGTCTTGTATCAGAAATGATATTAGCATGAAGCAAACCAGCATCTACTCTTTTGGAGTTCAATCACAAGTTAACATCTACTTTATTTGATGAATATACAATAACAACTGATAGTACAGAAGATAGATTACTGGATGATATATAGATTACTAGATGATCATGGTAGATATCAAAGACTGGTGGAAAGATTGCTATATTTGACGATGACTATACAAGAAATAACCTTTGTAGTTCAAGTACTTTTTCAGTTTATGCATTCTCCAAAACAGTCTCATATGGAATCACCATATAGGTATTGAAGTATGTTAAGGGAACAACAGGTCTTGGATTGTTCATGCCAAGCAGAAAGAATCCATAACTAAGTGCATGCTGTACTCTGATTGGGAGCATGTGTTGTGTCCAGGAGGTTTGTGACAGGGTACTTGGTGAAATTTGGTGATGCAGTTGTGTATTGGAAATCAAAGAAACAACGAACTGTGTTGAGAAGTTCTGTTGAAGCAGAATTTAAAAGTATGACAAACAACAGTAGCTAAGATAGTTTGGCTCAAAGGGTTATTCAAGGAGCTAGGTGTAGAAGTAAACATGATAGTAAGGTTGTTCACAGTTAAGCAATTATACAACTAGCCACTAATCCTATCTTTCATGAGAGAACAAAACACTTTGACATAGACTGTCTCTTTGTCTCATTCAAACACAACACATAGGGACAAAAGAACATCAAGCTGATCTTCTTACCAAAGGGTTGTGCAAGCCTCAACATGATGCAATGATAAACAAACTAGGATAAAAAATATTGTTTTTCAATCCTCTATTTTAGGGGGCTTGTTGAGGATAATCAGATCAATTAATTATGCTAGTTGTTAGGGTAGTTAGTTGGTTAGATATTTGTACAGATAAGAAGGTAGGTAGCACAGAATTCCATGGCAGTTAGTGATTGAAAACTATCAATCATAGCTTAGAGAATATATTTATATAGCTGATCTTCTAGACTCGGTAATGAATGAATCATTTTGTTCTTCATTCTCTCAGAGTATTTTCTCTTTGGATCTCTGATTCCTTTCTTCATTTCCTCTCATTGGTCGCATTTATGGAGCTTCTCAACAAATGTAGCAAGAAGCCAAGGAGCTTGGGTTTGGGAGACCATGACTTTTCATCTGTGTTCGAGACAGTCTGCAGGGGTGCTCAAAGTTCAACCCGGCTGAGAGCACCAAGATGATGAGGTGTACTATCATAGCAATAAAATCTTAGAGATCATGGATGAATCCTATTTTGCTCTCTAAAATGATTAATTAGCATAGAAGTGTCGATTTATTTTAAAGTCTTGCTTTAAAGAACATGCTATCTCCATATATATCTCACAGACCAAAAATCTGGTTAAAGGGATGTTCCACAATGCCAGACATATCATTTTGGAATGACAGTTATATTGGACATTCACCTTGAAGTAGCTAATTAAACCCAGATAGACACAACTTATGTCAACAACAACAAACCATAGTTGCTGGGATGCAGACTGAGCAAGGTTGAAGTTTGAATCTCAGAAGTCACTTATTCCCCAGATAAGTGCTTATCTCTGAAAGAAAGACAGTAAAGGATTATTATTCTCGGTCAATTCAGTAGTGCTGGCTATATTTGAGGATGATCTGAAGAGCAAAAGTGTCTTTTAAAATGAACTGCTTCACCTGGCTTTTGATAAAGAAAGCAGTGTTGACACATGAGAATCTAAACAAAAGAGGCTATCAACTCTTCTCCAGTGCTCCTTTGACTCTTGTGTAGAGAACAATTTGAGAATCAACAATCTTTGGAAGATACATGCTCATTATCCTGAAGAAGACTAGATGGGTGAAGTCAGGGAACATTATAGGAGTTTCAAATTGTTGTAACAGTTATGATAACACAACAATAAAGGAATAGAAACAGAAGATTGTCCCAACAAAATCAGCTATTTTGAAGACAAACAAAATGAATTAGAGAAGTTTAAGATGAATTGCTTAGCTCTTTACTATTTGTGGCATAACCAGGATATACTAGTCGAACATAAGATTTTTTTGATGTTTTGGACTATTTGTTAGAAAAATAACTAATAAAGGTCGAAGTTGTAACATGTAATACTTTTGAAGGGGGCAACATATTTTGATAGTATTTTATATATACTTAGAGATATAGAAATTATAGACATAAAGAAAATAATATGGAAAAATTATAAGATTATGAAGAGGAGGAATTATTAAACAGTATAGAAAACTTACACATATATTATGAATATCAATATTATTTAGATTCAGATGTATATTAGACAGACTAAAAATGTCAGGATATATTAAGAAAATTAGAGCAAACCAAGAAGACCTACATAAAGAAATTAATTATAGAAAACAAATTAGAGAATAATGGAAAAAATCTAATAGAAAAATTAAAATGGATAGACGAAACCTTGAAAAATTTAGAAAAAAACAAAGATAAAAGTTTAGGTATCAGAGCCTTGTTATTTAAAAAATACGAAAGCCGTATATATATGGATTTACTTGATTAATTTATTAATTATGATTTATTTGATAAAAATAGATTTAGATATTCCCCAAAATATTATTTAAATGAATAACGTACAAAAATATAACGAATTAAAGCAAATAATATTTGAAAAACGTAAAGAATTAAAAATAAGGTTAGAAAGACTACAGTATAATATAATTGCTGAAGTTAGTAAAAACTCAATAAATGCACAAAAAGAAGAAATATCAAATTTAGAATCAACAATAGATAGTCTAGAATATACATACCAACATGATCTATTAACAATTAAATAAAAAATGGACAAATAAGAATTTATAATAGATAAAAAAAAATATATGAAAACCATGAAGGGTTAAAAATAAAAATAGTATTTTCTAATCTAGAGAGAAGGTATAAGAAAATAGGTGAACATTTATATTTAATGTTAGAGAAAGAAGAATTAAAATTAGAAGATAAATTGACAACTATGGTGAGAATAAAAAAAGAAAACGAAGAAATAGATAGAAAAAAAAATAGAAAAAATAAAACAAGAAACTATAGAAAAATACGAAAAATAGAAGAAACTAAAAATAGTAGGATTGCTGAATTAGAAAAAGAACTACAAATGCTAAAAGATCTGTATTAAAAAAAGAAAGAATGAAAAAAAAAAGAAAAAGATAAAGAACAAAAATTATTAAATGGGATAAATCAATTTAAAGAAAAATTAGAAATAGACAATAAAGAAATAGAAACCAAGGAATTATAAATTAATACAATAAATGTTGAAGAAACAGATAATTATGATTCGGAAGATAGTGAAACAAATACAGAAATCTTAACAAATACAAAAAATTTAGGAATCAATGAAAAACTAGAAGTAATTAATGAAGAAAACTTAGAAAATTTAAACACGGAAATAAACACTCTTGATAAAAAAGAAGATGAAAATATAATACCTAGAACATCAGAAATAAGAAAACCTACATATTATAAGAATAAGTTTAAAAGATATAATCTAAAGAATGAATATGACAAATGGACACCAAAACAAATAGTTAATAAAAATTTTAATTTTTTAGACTTAGATTGTGTAATAGATACAAAAAAATAATACAATCATAGATAGGATATATGACAAAATAATTATTAAATAATAATATAAATGTAATAGATGCACCAGAATATATAGAAAGAACACTAAAAGGAACAGTGAAATTATGGTTTTTAAATCTTACTGAAAATAGTAAAAGAATACTAAGAACTGACAAACTTACAGAAGGAACATCATCAACAACTACAACTAAATTAACGCCTATAGAATTATTAAAAAAATATGAAACAGCTATAAAAGACGAATTTAGTAGCATAACAACAGAAGAGACCCAATAAAATATGTACACCTTGGAAGTACAGAGATATTAATAAAAGCATGTTTTAGAGAAGGAATAGATACACCAATAGAATTATATTTAGCAGATAATAGGATTATAAGACCTATAGAAAAAAGTATAATAACTGCAAATTAAAAGAAATTTAATATACCAAAAATTTAAATTTATAATAAGTGTAAATTATTCAATAGCAATAACAGATAAAAATATAGATAAATCATTAGTATTTTATTGAAAAATATCAGGAATAGAACTAACCCCAGGAAGTAAATATTTACAGCAAGATGTAAAAATCTATATATATTAACAACAAAACACAAAATAACAGGAAAAAATAAAATTAATAAAATACAAATAGAAAGTCCTTTTGAACAATTCGTAAAAACAATTGATAATAATGATTATAGTTACAAAAATATAGATATAGAAGAAGATTTAGAAATAACAAATGATAGAATAAGTACAACAAAGAGAATAGCTTATGAAAAACCAGAATCATCAAGTTCATCAAAAAGAACAAGTTATGAAACAAGTTCAATAGTTAATTTAAACTAATATTACATAACAGGAACAATAAATGAAAAAGAATATTTAGTACTCTTAAATACAGGACAAGAAGAAAATGACATAGCAAAATGTCTAGTAAAAAATGAGGAAATAAAATCTGATAATAATATATGCCTAGATCTACCAAGAAGCTTAGTAAACACTAAAAATATAGCAGAAAAAAAATAAGAATAGGATTTCGAAAAATAAAAATAGAATGTGAAATAAAAGAAAAATGCAAAAAGCAGACATAAAATTAGAAATTAAATGGCTAGAACAAGTAAAACCATACAATATAGAACATACACAATTATCTATAACATATAATAGAGAAACATTATTCTTAAGAAGAGCTTTAACATGATATGAAAATATATGTATTAATGAAGATAGTAGTAGAAGGATATTACATTAGATATTATACGCCTATGACAGATACAAGAGCAGAAGCTAATTTATGTAGATATGATTGTTTACCAGGAAGTAAATGGGATAAATTAAAAACACCAATAATAGTTAAAGGATTTAATAACGAAGGAAACTTAATTACTTATAAAGCTAAGAATGTAAAAACACAAGTATGGGACAAAATATTAACAATAGAAAAAATCTATAATTATGAGCTAACATCAAAAGATATACTTTTAGGAATGCCGTTTTTAGATAAATTATACTCACATATAATAACTAGAACAGATTGGTGGTTTACAACACCATGTAAACAGAAAGTAAGAGAAAAAAGAGTTACTAATAAAATAAGAAAGAAATTTGATTGGATAGAAGAAAGTGAAAAAATTACACAAAAATAAGAAAATATAAAAAATACTGAAGATACAATAGAACTGGTCGTATTTTCAATAAATAAAAAGGAAATAACTATATTTTCAATAAATAAGATAAAAATAATTAAGAAAAAATTAGAACAATTATACAGTGAAGATCCATTAAAAGGATGGGAAAAACATAGAACCACTATAAAAATTGAATTAATAGATAAAAATAGCATAATAACCCAGAAACCATTAACATATAATTTTGATGATCTAAAAGAATTTAAAATGCATATTGAAGAATTATTAGAAAAACAATATATACAAAAAAGTAATAGTAAACATAATAGCCCAGCATTTATAGTAAATACACATAGTGAACAAAAAAGAGGAAAAAATAGGATGGTTATTGATTATAGAAATTTAAATGCAAAAACAATGACTTATAATTACCCAATACCAAACAAGATATTAAAAAATAAGGCAAATACAAGGATATAATTATTTTAGTAAATTTGATTGTAAATCAGGATTTTACCATTTAAAGTTAGAAGAAGAATCTAAGGAATTAACTGCATTTACGGTACCACAAGGATTTTATGAATGAAATGTACTACCGTTCGGATATAAAAATACACCAGGTAGATATCAACATTTTATGGATAGTTATTTTAAGCAATTACCTAATTGTATAGTATACATAAATGATATACTATTATCTACAAAAACTAAAGAAGAACATTTTAAATTATTAGAACAATTTACAGATATAATAAAACACATATAGTACTATTTATTCGTCAAAATATTTTAGAAAATTGTTTGAAAAAAAATCATGGATAGAACATCCATTATTATGCTCAACTAATTTTTCTTATGTCTCTGGATCCACAAGTGCTTGGCAAGTTGATTTTCCCACTTGAGACAAGTTAATGCATAAAGATCACTCCAACTCATTCACATTATTATCATTCTCCTTTTTTGGTCAATGAAAAGAGATATTTTTTCATGATTTACATCATCCAGTACACTTGCAATCTGAAAACCAAGCCTTTATATATCAGTCTTTTGCTTTCCATTCTTCCAGAAAAAAGAAAAAAGTCAAGGCTCACTTTTTGATATGGAGAAATCAGCTAATGAATGTATGGCTAATAATACAAATATTGCTGTAATTGGACCCCAATATTGTGCTCCGTATCCAATTGATCTTGCTATAGCCAAAAAGGTGGAACCTTGAAGATGAAGTGTATGCAGTTTTAGATGTCAATGGTAATGTCATATTTAAAGTTCGAAGCAAAGCTTTTAGCGTAAAGTATTTCATTCTTGATGCTGCTGGCAATCCCCTTGTTACTCTCAAGCAGTAGGTATTCAAACATGACAGTATATTCTCATTTGTGTTAATTGATCCTCACTTGACAGTCAATTTTTCCTACATTAGAAAGTAAAAATTATATTATTACTAACTGATCATTGCTACTTGTTCCTTCAATGAAAATAATAATTTAGTGTCTGAGGAGGTAAAAGTATTACTTCATTTTATAATAGATAAAGTTGATTTTGAAGCGTAAGATTTTGCATTAGTACAACAGTTTATGTAAGTCAAACTCTGGATAAATCTTAATTAGTCCTTAACTAAGGACTTAAATGGAATGAGATTGATTATTCAGATGATCACTCAAGTAATAGACATTACCTCAAAAAATTAAATCACTGAACTTTTTGTGATAACATCATCTGAAAAAATTAATTTTGCGCTGTCCTATCTCTTTTTCCAGGATCACTTAGTTTATTGGTCATAGAAATTTAAAATAATTTAATTATGCATGCAGGTATTGACTGAACACTCAAGATGGAATGTGTTTAGAGGAGAAAGCACAAACGACGAAGATTTCCTATTTACTGTAAAGACGACATCAATAATGCAATTTCATGCCAAATTGGCTGTTTTCTTAGCAAATAACACGTCTAAGGAGAAAGTTTCTGATTTTATGATAAAAGGAAGTTGGTCCGATAAACCATTTGCTATATATGCTGGAGATTCTTCTACAATAATTGCTCAGGTAAGAGATACTATTTTCAATTTTACTTCTTTGCATTTAATATATTATTGTTAGTGGCAGATTCTGTACAGAGTCATGAACACTTTGATGTAGAAAAAAATGGCAAAATCAATCACTTTGAGTTAAAAAACCTCAACACATTTAGTTTAAATGGGTTGAAATATAACCCTTTTGTAGATCGGCGAACTGAAAATTAGCATGATCCATCAACTATTGGACCAAAATGGGTCAAAATGTAATCTCATAGATCAATAAAAAAAAGAATAATATAATGCACAAAGCATTTCTTTAAACAGTGTAACCTCATGGATCAATCCGAAAAAACCAGTACAATGCACAAAGCACAAAGCATTCCGTGCTATCACAGTTCAAGAAAGGGTTGCACCCGATAGGTGTGATGTAAACAAATCTACTCTATGCAACCATAACTTAGACATACAAAATCAGATATTGAAATTGAAAATTATGTAAATTAGGAAGCTTAAGCAAATAATTCATAAATATACACTTAACTTTTTTCTTTGATAATAAAATCCATATGACATGTTTTGACCTATCAAAAGTTTTATCCAAATCTACCCATTTACCATCTTTATATTCTAGAATGTATATCTACTACTGGTGACAAAGGTCAATTTTTTATTTTCTTGATTCGATATGCTGATTGCTATTCGAACAAAATGTTTGACAAATGATCTAACTACTTGCAGATGCATAATAAAATTATTGATCAAAAGTTGGTGATTGGAAAGGAGAATTTGACGGTGACAATTTGTCCAAACATTGATTACGCCTTCATCGCAGCTCTAATGGTGATCTTTGGGGAAATCACCGCAACAAATGATGCTCTTCTTATAGCGGCCGTTATTTGCACTGGTGCTGCAGTTGCTTCTTAGAGATACAATTTGTTATACTTCATTTATGATTTGATTTATAATATTAGCTGTGTTTATTAAAATATGTGAAGTTGTTTGCTACACATAAAATTTATATTTATATTTATACTTGTGTTATATTAGAAGTGTGAATTGTCTCATAAATATTTGAATTTTTTACTTTTTGTTAAAAACTTTGAAATAGACAAATACCTTTTGCCTCAAATTATTATTTAATTATATTTTAATTAAAAAGTCCTAAAATATATGGTAAGAAAAATATATAGAGAACTAATATTGATAGATTTTTCTTTTCTTGTTTATGTAAAAAAGGAATTCTAAAATATATAGTAAGTAAAGAAAGGAAAATGTGAAATACGTAAAAAAAAAAAAAAAAAAAAAAAAGAAAGAAAAAACGAATATTGAGCTAGAAATTTGGAATAGCAACTATGATAAGGCAATACAAAAAACAAAAAAATCTGATAGGCGATAGCCATGAATAACCTCAAAAAAGTAAACATAAGGTTTGTCTGTGCATTTTCATTATTTCTTACGAATTTTCTTTGCTTTTGTCTTTTTATCATGTCTTTATTTTATTTTTTTAAAAAATAAATTAATGAACATATGGTAAGGTAACTAATGGACTATCAGTAACATAACTCTTATATTCCAATAGCCTGTTTAGCTAAGATTTTTGGAGGCTAAATGTGTTTTTTGTCCTTTCAAAAAATACTTACTTTAAAAAATTGAAGTTTGTTTAAAATTATAGTGTGTTTGATTTAATTTTTGTGAGAAAATAAATATTTTTGAAAAGTAACAAAAGCCCTTATTTATAAGGTAAATGAAATAGCTTTTTCCCAAATGTATATGTTTTAAAAGAACTTTTAAATCTCGGTCAAACACTATTGATGTTGAAAGGTGCCGTGATTAACTGATCTTCTTCTCACCATAAATATCTTTGGAAAGGCATTTTATTCAATATCAAATAGTATTTGTTTAATAAATAATTTAATTTTATAGAGTATAAATTTCTTAATCTATTTTTTTCTTAATATTTAAATTTGAAATTAATTGAAATAAATAATAAATAAATTTTAATTTTAAATAATTAAAGGCTACACGTGTAAGGTACGTCCGTTTAAATTATATCGCGATCTGATTTCATGAGTCGTGATGGCACACAATGTCACCTACTTTAACCTACTAATAGGTAAGTCAAACCGTAGCCCGAAACGATGAGTAACAGGCAAGTCGGTGGAAGGTATGATGAATACCAAAATTAATCATAAAAATAGATTGTAGGCGATAAAACAAAAGTACAATAGCATACATATATACATAAGAGAGAGAAAATAGCAAAAGAGTATCCCACGACCTAGTAAGGTTGGTACAAGAGCCACTAATTAAAAAAATAAGAGTACTAATACTATCAATATACATATTGTCTCGAATGTAAAGACTTTTAAAAATAACAAAAGAAGAGAGAATCAGCTCCGGGTTCGAAAGCACACCCTGTCTCCTAACTCTATGTACGGTGGAAAGAACATTAGCGCTGACAACTAGTTCTCGAATCTTTATTAAGAAAAGATGCAAAAGTATAGTATGAGTAGAAAAACAATCGATACTTTGTAGGCATCATCGATCGATTGAGCTAAATCATAATAAAAACATAATAAGACGCGAGAATGTAAACTAAAGTCAGGGATAAAAGGGCAAATCTGAAATAATGCTCCAGTTGATAGATAAAAAATAGTAAGGTAGAGAATATGTAATGCCCCGAGTCTGTACCCCGAACGCTTAAGGTGCTTACGACCCCGAAGGACCACAAGCTAACCCATAACTGATATCTGCTGTGAGCAATGAAATATGATACTGTAATAAATGCGGAATAATAGGCTGAAATGCCATAAGGTTCAAAACATCTGAAATACTGATAAATTATATCATCTGAAATAACAATCTGTAAAACTGAACACTGTCTGAAAACTAGTCTGAAAAGCCTCTAACTGAAACTGTATGAAAGTGGAGTTGATGGGACAATCCCCCAACTAAATCCATCTACTGAAATACTGAATCTACTAAAATAATAAAATAAAAAAATATCCTTGAATGATGAGGAATCACTGCTAATCTACTGTTGCTGGCTGAATCTGAGTCTATCTATGCGCGATTGGAAACCTGCGCGTCCGAACCTATGATATGAGACATCATAGTGCAAAGAAAGAGTATACGTCAGTACGTGGAATGTACTGGTATGCTAAATGAGGTAAGACTGAATGCAAAGGTTCATATGCATGAACAATAACTGGCTGCATGATATAGTGTAACTGAACATGAGAGTACATGGATAATTGATCTTGCTGTAAAAACTGAGAATGCACTAATGTACATATAAATAAATACTACGACTAAGCTTGTCTGAAGCTAAGTCCTGTGTTTTGATACTGAGTAACTGATATCTGAAGTTACTAATAACTGAGTTACTGATACTGGTTGACTGTATCTGACAGTGCTGATTCCATAGAACTGAACTGAGTTCTATTCTGAAGACTAAGATTGAGAGTGTGAGAGGTAATCATCTAATCGACATGCCCCAAATAAGATAAGATAACTGAGTCGGGGTTCAACCTGTGACCCTAGTTGGAAGGGTGTCAGTAACGTGCCACGGGTAAAGACATTGAAGAGTTACCCTCATTTGACAGGTACTCTAATGAGAACGGTGGAACCCTCATCTGGCAGGTTAAAACACCTCATCAATCCTCAACTAGCAGGTTTGATGTCTCAACATACGCTGGATACGTAGTTTTGGAATGAAACGATTGCTTCTAGAGATCATACCCTCTACTGGCAGGTGAGCCCCCATCCTTGGGTTCACTTGGTGCTGAATCCTACTCCCAACTGAAAGATACTGAACTGAGTATACTGAACTGGACTAGAATGATACTGAGCTTACTGAGTTTTCCTGAGTTTGGTAACTGAATGAGTTCTGTAACTGACTGAGAGTACTACTGATCGTGACATGACTGAGATTCTGTAACTGACACTGGCTCTAGGCACACAACTAAATTGTCGGGTATTAAATACCCCAGGACTCGATAGCATGAAAAATAAAGCATAATATACTCTTGAAAATCATAATAATGTATACTTGTCCATAGTTCACTCATAGAGGCATTTAATCAAACACTTGTAATGCATCTACTTATACATGAATGGGGAATACATGCTATCATGTTATAATGAAACTATTTCATTCACATAGGCATTTTATCAAACACACGGGGAACATGCTTAGGTTATACAATAATAAAAACATATAGTTATCATAGCTACATCAATCAACTTGCAAATTGAAGGGTTTATCATGAAGATCATGTAATTCAATACATACAATGATTAATTTCATAAAAGCATGTAATTTAATCATGGACTCAAACTCAAAAATAACATGAATATCAATTCAATTCAATTCAAGCATGGAAGTTCATAATTCAACAATCTTGTATTTTGAAAACGGATTCGTGGACTCTATGGGTGAAAGGACCCCATAGATGAACACCTAACATACCTTAATTTGTGAGTTTCTTGGTGAATCCTTTGAGATTGCTCTTGGTTTCTTGAAGTTAGGGTTTGGTCCCTTTTGAGAGAGAATGACTTAATCTTTGAATAAAGTGAATAAATGATGAGATAATGGGTTATTAAGGGGTAAATTTTGTGTTTAGGCTGATTAGGGCCGTGGAAAAATACTTATTTACCCCTGAGAATGACTTAAAATTTCATACTAAAAACTCCAATTTTGGGCCCTAGCACGATGCACCGCTATCGCGCCAAGCCACTAGAAAATGATAACTTGGAATGTGGTTGGTGGTGCGATGTGGTGGAATCATATTGCAATACTGGATGGGAATGATCTTTGGCACGATGCGCCGGTATCGTGGTACCTCAATAAAAATTGAAAATTGCTATTTTGGCTTACTCCACGATGTGCTACTGGCCTGAATTACGGTGTTTAATGACTGAAACTTAAAATAGCCCTAACTTCTTATCCGGTTATCGAATTTAGGCAAATTTTATATTATTGAAAAGCTAATTCAATTTTATACGCAATGATAGGCTCTAAACTGAAAAATATTGAATGTTTAAAAAATTTCATATTGAATAGCTTATGAACTGAGAGTTAAGTTAATCTTGAGAAATATGGGGTATTACAATATCTCCCCCTTAGGAATATTTTTCCTCGAATGAGTCTGATTAAGCTGAGACAATGATAGATTGAGTTTACACACTGAACACGCATATTTGATACATGAATACATGACTGAAGCTACTGATAAGCTGGGTTTTCATACTGAACATGTATATCTGATTCATGAGTACATGACTGAACTGGTTCATGAATACATGAATGAATATGCAACGGTAATGGATACCAAGTTATAATTATAGCTGGACATGGAACTGAGTAAAGCTAAGAAAGACTATTACCTTAAGATGGATCTAAAGTTGCGGAGAAGAGGTAAGGATACTTGGTCCGCATATCTTCTTCTGCTTCCCAAGTAGCTCCCTCAGCGGACTGATTTCACCAAAGAACTTTGACTAAAGGAACTTCTTTGTTCTTCAGTCTACGAATCTGATGATCGAGGATCTAGACTGGAACCTCTTCGAAAGAGAGATCATTCTGAATATTCATATGTTCTAAAGGAACTATGACTGCTGGGTCACTAATGCATTTGTTTAGAAAGGAGACGTGGAATATTAGATGCACTGAGGCTAGATCTGAAGGCAACTCAAGATCATAAGCTAACTTTTCGAAATAGCTGAGAATTCTGTAAGGACCGACATATTGGGGACTGAGCTTTCCCTTCTTGCCGAACCTCTTTACTCCTTTCATGGGAGAGATTTTCAGGAACACAAAATCACCAATCTCAAACTCGAGATCCTTTCTCCTCATATTTGCATGTGATTTCTGTCGGCTCTAGGCAACCCTAAGTCTTTCTCTGATTAACTGAACCTTTTCTAAGGCATCAAACACTAGGCTAGGACCTACTACTGTGGCCTCAGCTGCCTCAAACCAAACAATCAGAGATCTTCATGTCCTACCATAGAGAGCTTCAAATAGAGTCATCTGAATACTGGAATGATAGCTGTTATTGTATGCAAACTCGATCAAAGGGAAGTGGTCATCCCAACTACCTTTAAAATTGACAACGCATGCTCTTAGTATATCTTCTAGAGTCTGAATGGTCCTTTCTGCTTGACCATCTGTCTGAGAGTGAAAGGCTGTACTGAGATAAACTTGGGGACCAAGACCCTTTTGGAATGATTTCCAGAAACGAGAAGTATACTGGGTACCTCTATCTGAGATAATGGATACTGAAACTTCGTGTAACCTGACCAAATCTCTGATATAGAGTTTTGCATAGTCCTCGGTGGAATAGAAAGTATGAACTGGCAAGAAATAAGCTGATTTGGTTATACTATCTACGATAACCCAAATAGAATCATGATACGATGAGTACGAGGCAAACCCATCACAAAGTCCATGTTCACTTCTTCCCATTTCCATGTGGGAATACTAAACTCCTACATGGACCCACTAGGCTTTTGGTACTCAATCTTAACTTGTTGACATGTAGAGCATTTAGCTGCAAATTTTGTAATATCCCTCTTCATCCTACTCCACCAATAGATCTCCCACAGAACGTGGTACATCTTAGTGGACCCTGGATGAATCGAGTAACACGCACTATGTGCTTCTGTAAGAATTCATTGCCTCAAGTCATCTACACCTGGCACACATAAACGACCCTAGAAAAGCAATACACCATCTCCCTCTTGGGAGAAAACCTCTACTTTCTGATCTTTGACTAACTCTTTCAACTTAACAAAACTGGGATCTCTATCCTGCTTTTCCTTCACTTAGAAACTAGAGAGGATTTGAAACTGTTCTGAACCCACACACTATCTTCTGCTGAATCGACTAAGCGGACACCTAGTTGGGCAAACTGATGAACTTCCTATACTAATTTCTTCTTACTGACCTCAACATGAGCAACACTACCTATAGACAGTTTACTGAGAGCATCAACCACTATATTGACTTTGCTCAGATGATAAAGAACACTCATGTTATAATCTTTCAGTAATTCTAACTACCTTCTTTGACACAAATTTAAATCATTCTAAGAAAAGACATACTACAAGCTCTTATGATCTATGTACACATTTACATGCACCCCATCAAATAGTGCCTCCAAATTTTTAAGGCAAACACTACAACTGCTAACTCAAGATCATGAGTTGGATAATTCTTCTCATGGGGCTTAAGCTATCTAGAGGAGTAGGCTATGAACTTATCTCTCTACATAAGGACACAACCCAAATCTACTCTGGATGCATCACAGTACATAATAAACCCATCTGAACCATCTGGTAGAGTCAAAACTGGGGCTGAGGTGAGTCGAGTCTTCAACTCCTGAAAACTCTTCTCACAAGAATCTGACCACTGAAACTGGACTTTCTTTTGAGTCAATCTGGATAAAGGATGACGCAATAGACGAAAACCCTTCAACAAATCGATGGTAATAGCTAGCTAAACCCAAGAAACTTTGAATGTCTGATATAGAGATGGGTCTAGGACAATTTCTCACCACCTTGATCTTTTGAGGATCAATTATAATGCCATCATCGAAAATAATATGACCAAAGAATGCTACTGACCTTAGCCAAAATTTACGCTTACTGAATTTGGCGAACAACTGATGAGTTCTGAGATTCTAAAGTATGATTTTGAGGTGATCTGCATGATCATTCTCGCTGCAAGAATAAACAAGAATGTTATCGCTGAAGACTATAACAAACATATCCAAGTACTATTTGAACACACAATTCATTAAGTTCATGAAAGCTGCTGGGGCATTAGTAAGACCAAAGGACATGACTATAAACTTGAAGTGACCATACCGAGTTCTAAATGCTATTTTTGGAATGTCACATTCTCTAACTCTGAGCTGATGATAGTTTGATCTGAGGTTTATCTTAGAAAAGTAACTGGCGCCCTAAAGTTGGTTAAAGTCATAGATTCTGGGAAGTGGATATTTATTCTTGACTGTGACTTTGTTTAACTGATAGTATTCAATACACATTCTGAGAAAACCATTTTTCTTACGCACGAATAGAACTGGTGTGCCCCGCGGGGAAATGCTTGGTCTGATTAATCACTTATCTAGGAGATCTTTCAACTGTTCTATTAACTCTTTGAGTTTTGATGGAGACATTCTTTATGGAAAAATAGATATGGGCTGAGTATCTGGAAGAAGGTCTATTCTAAAGTCAATTTCTCTAACAGGAGAAAATCCAAGAAGATCTTCGGAAAACACATCTAAGAATTCATTTACTACTGGAACTGAATCAAGACTGGGGGTTTTTAACTTGAGTCCTTAAACCGCACAAGATGATAGACACATCCTATGGATATTATTTTTCTCGCTCTAAGGTATAAAATCAACTGAACCTTAAGCGCTGTAGAACTACCCCTCCATTCAAGGACTGGTTTGTTTGGAAACTGAAAATGAACTATTCTGTTTCTACAATCAACTAAGGCATAGCATTGTAACTTCCCAAATCTGATACCCAGAATGCTACATGGTGCTCATGACCCCGAAGGACCACAAGCTAACCCATGACTGATTTCTGTACGTGTATACTGCATAAAATACTTTATAATATAGAAACATAACTGGCAAGTCCATAGGGTTCAATACTGAACATGATCTAAATAATATAACATCTATGTAGGGCGATAAAACTCCCAAAACAAAATTGAACATACTGAAGTCTGAAACATGATAGTCTAGAAAGCCTCTAACTGACTGAGCTATCTAAGTAAGGAGTTGATGGGACATGTCCCAAACTAAATCCCACTAGTAAAATTGATTAATAAGATAATAGGAAAATAACCATGTCCTCAAAAAATAAGGACTTACTTCTAACTCTATCTACGGATATTTGGAATTTACTGTTGCTCTGGAGTTCGTATCTCTAAACCTATGGTATAAAACACCATAGCATAAATGCATCAGTACTTTAAATGTACTGGTATGCATGTAAGGTAGGATGACTATATGGGGTTCATATGTATGAACAATAATGATAACTAACTAACTATCATGAGCGTGAGAATACATGCATGAGACATAGCAACTGACAATAATACTATGATAACATAATTATTAAATTTGAATATAACTGATAACATGAGTGACTATATCTGATAGTCCTGAATCTGATGGAACTATCTGAGTTACGTACTGTATCTGATTTGATTGAATCTAACAGTCCTAAAATCTAAAGAACTATCTAAGTTCTACTATTGAGACTGATTGACTGTGTTTGATAGTCCTGATTCTGTAACATGAAACTATGGGAAGTAGTTATCTAACTGACATGCCCCTAATATGCCAATATAGCTGAGTTGGGGTCCAACCTGTAACCCCAATTAGAAGGGTATAAATATTGCGCCACTGGTAAGGATAAGCTATGGGTGACCCTCATCTGATAGTGTCCCCAAAAGAGAATGGTGGGGCCCTTATCTGACAGTGCTTATCCACCTTATCAACCCTCATCAGACAGTGTTGATGTCTTAACCTATGCTGGCTATATAGTTATGGAATGCAAGGATGACTTCTAAGAATCACACCCTCATCTGATAATGTGTGTTCCTATCCTTGGGTTCACTCGGTGCTAATTCTTACTCCCATCTGAATAGACTCTGAATTATGATTTACTGAACTGAACATGAGCTGAGTTACTGAATTTTGTTAACTGATGGAATACTACTGATATTTGACAACTGACTAAGTTCATGAGATCATGGAGATTTCCTGAGTCATAAGACTGTCTGAAGTCTAAGGATTCATAACTTGACTAAGAGTATCATGAAAACATGACATGGCTCTAGGCATAAAACTAATGTTTCGGGTACGAGTACCCCCAGGACTCGATGGAAGGAAACTGGCAAGCATAACTTACTTGAACATATAGTTAACATCATAATCCATAATACATTTATAGAAGCATTTCATCAAAACATATGATAGGGATAACTTGTACATACATGAGGATTTTATGGTATCATGCTAGTTAGGCAGTTTTCCTTTATCTAGGCATTTAATCAAACATATTGTAGGCATGGTACATGTAAACATCATTGTACAATAATTAAACATCTTGGTTCAATTCTAATTTCATGATTCAAGGGTTTAGTCATAGGTTTGCATGAATCTATATCTATAATAATTTAACCCACATAGGATTAATCACCCAACATGGAGTAGAATTCAATCTCTCATTATTCACATGAACAAGATCAGCCCAATCATCAAATTCATAAGAAAATCCATAAACTTGAATTTAGAAAAGGGATTCTTGGGCTTCATGGATGAAAGGAGTCCATGAATGAACACTATGAATACCTTAGTTCATGATTTTGTGAAGATTGATGGTGAAACTTTCTTGGAATTGGATCTTCTATGAAAACCCTATATTGTTCTTGAGAGGTTTTTGAAAGAAGAGAGCGTATTTTGGGTGAAAAGTGGCTGAATTATGTGTTAAAGAGCTTAAATAAGGGTGAAAAGTTGACCCTTTTAACCCTGGATGTGTCATTTAATTTCTATAAAATTTTCTCGAATTGAACCCCTAGTGCGATGTGGTGCTATCACGCCGTGTCACTGGAATTTGATAATTGGGAAATTGAGGGATGGTGCGACACAGAGCCATCGTGTTGCCACTTTCTTTGTGACCTAGAACTTTGGCGCGACGCGGGGAAAATCGCGCTGAGACACTGGAAAATGGAGAATTCTGAATTTGGGCCCTGGCGCGACGTGCCATATTCGAGGATCCCTATTGGAATTTTCCAAATGCCATTTCCTCTTTTGGCACAGCATGCCACTGACTAATATGGCACTATTTTATGATGGGGACTTGAAATAGTCGTAACTTCTGACCCGGTTATCGAATTTAGGAGAATATTATATCGATGGAAACCTTATTGAATTTCCCACATGACAAAAGGTAAAAATCTTGAAAATTCCTCATAGAATAACCATCATTCAATTTAGAAACTAATACTAGACATTCTTGAGATAAAATTTTCTTGGAAAAAGTACGGGGTATTACAATATCTCCCCCTTGAGAATATTCATCCTCGAATGAGACTGACTGAGAGGGGAGAAAAGACAACTAACGTACATACTGATCTTGAATAACTGGAACATGATCTCATGACTGACATGACTGACAAGCTGAACATATAATACTTAATATGCATATCTGATGCATATGTAACTGATTCATGATGCATGACTGCATGTTCTGAAGAACTAAGTTCTCTTAATGAGAATGCATATCTGATGCATAATTACATAACCAAACTGATACATGAGTGCATGACTGAATATGCAATGGTACTTGATACCAAGTTTATAATGGGAACATGAGTATGAAACTGCATACTAAGTTTGTGATGAACACTGAACATGAAGCTAAGTAAGCTTAAGGAGAACTATTACCTTGAGCTTGATCTGGATTGGCGAAGAAGAGGTGAGGATAATTGCTATGCATGTCTGCCTCTACTTCCCAAGTATCTCCCTCGATGGATTGATTTTGCCAAAGAACCATAGCTAGAGGGACTTCTTTGTTTCTCAATCTACGAGTATGATAGTCTAAGATTTCAACTAGAATCTCTTTATAAGAGAGAGTGTTATGAACATCAATGCTCTTAATAGGGACTACAACTGATGGGTCACCTATGAACTTCTTGACCAAAGAGACATGAAATACTGGATGAACTGAGGCTAGATTTGAAGGCAATGCGAGCTCATAAGCTACCTTGCCAAATCGACTGAGAATCTTGAAGGGATCGATATATCGGGGAGTGAGTTTCCCTTTTTTTCTGAACCGCTTCACTCCCTTCATGGAAGAGATCTTTAGATAGACATAGTCACCAATCTTGATCTCGAGATCTTTTTTACAAATATCTGTATAAGACTTCTATTGGCTCTGAGCAACCTAGAGTCTTTCTCTAATCAAATGGACTTTTTCTAAGGCACCAAATACCAAGTCAGGCCCTATAACTGAGGCCTCACTAACTTCGAACCAACCAATTAGAGATCTACATCTCCTACTATAGAGATCTTCGAATGGAGCTATGTGAATACTGGAATGATAGCTGTTGTTGTATGCAAACTCAATCAAAGGCAAGTGGTCATCCCAACTACCCTTGAAATCAATTGCACATGCCCTTAGCATATCTTCTAGAGTCTGAATGGTCTTTTTTGCTTGACCATTTTTCTGATGATGAAAGGCTGTATTGAGATAAACTTGGGTACCAAGACCCTTTTGGAATGCTTTCCAGAAATGAGAGATGAAGTAGGTACTTCTGTCTGAGATAATAGTTAGCGAAACACCGTGCAATCTGACAAGCTCCTTGATGTAGAGTTTGGCATAATCCTCGGCTGAATAAGAGGCATGACTGGAAGGAAATAGGCTGATTTGGTCATCCTGTCTACAATGACCCAAACTGAATCATGCTGATGACGAGTTTGAGTCAAACCCAACATGAAGTCCATGTTTACTTCTTCCCTCTTCTAAGTAGGAATAATAAACTCTTGCATAAGACCACTAGGCTTCTGATTCTCTATCTTAACCTGTTGACATGTAGAGTACTTAGCCATAAACTCTACAACGTCTCTCTTCATCCCACTCCACCAATAGATTTTCTATAAGTCACGGTACATCTTTGTGGCCCCTGGATGAATAGAGTAGCACGTACAATGCGCTTCTGCAAGAATTTGTTGCCTTAAGTCATCTACACCTGGAACACAGAGATGACCCTGAAAATGCAAAACACCATCTCCTCCTTGGGAGAAAACCTCTACTTTCTAATCCTTGAATGACTCTTTTAACTTGACAAGGTTGGGATCTCTATCTTTCTTTTATTTCACCTCAGAAACTAGAGATGATTTTGAACTACTCTGAACCCATATATCACCCTCTTCTGTATCGACTAAGCGAACGCCTAGTCTGGAAAGCTGATGGACTTCCTAAGCTAACTTCTTCTTACTGTCCTCAACATGAGAAACACTACCCATGGATAGTCTACTGAGAGCGTCATCCACTATATTGGCCTTGCCCGGATGATGAAGAACACTCATGTCATAATCTTTCAAGAGCTCTTACCACCTTTTTTGACAAAGATTGAGATCTTTCTAATAAAATACATACTGAAGAATTTTATGATCTGTGAAGACATCCACATAAACTCCGTAGAGGTAATGCCTCCAAATCTTCAAGGAAAAAACTATAGCGGTTAACTCAAGATCATGAGTAGGATAATTCTTCTCATGGGGTTTAAGCTTTCTGGAGACGTAGGCTATGACCCTACCATGCTGCATGAGGATACAACCTAAACCTTCTCTGGATGCATCACAATACAATATGAACCCATCTGAACCTTCTGGGAGAGCTAGAACTGGAGCTGAGGTGAGTCGAGTCTTTAACTCCTGAAAACTTTTCTTACAAGGATTTGACCACTAAAACTTGACTTTCTTCTGAGTCAGTCTATACATAGGGGATGCAATATAAGAAAGTCCCTCAATAAACCATCTGTAATAGCCAGCCAAACCCAAGAAACTCCTAATATCTGATGGAGAGATAGGGCGAGGCTAGTTTCTTACTACTTCTTTCTTTTGAGGATCTGCTCTAATGCCATCACCAAAAATGATGTGAACAAGGAATGCTACTTACCTTAGCCAAAACTCGTACTTACTAAATTTGGCAAATAGCTAATGATCTCTGAGAGTCTGAAGTACTGTCCTGAGATGGTCTGCATGATCGCGCTCACTGTGGGAATAGACCAAAATATCATCTATGAAGACTATGATGAACATGTCCAAGTACTGCTTGAACACATGGTTCATCAAGTCCATGAAAGTGTCTGGGGCATTGGAAAGACCAAATGACATAACTAGAAATTCAAATTGACCATACTGAGTTCGAAAAGCTCTTTTCAGAATGTCACATTCTCTAACTGTGAGCTGATGATAGCCGGATCTGAGATCTATCTTAGAGAAATAACTGCCACCCTAAAGTTGGTCAAACAAGTCATCGATTCTGGAAAGAATATACTTGTTCTTGACCGTGACCTTATTGAGTTGATGGTAGTCTATACATATTCTGAGAGATCTTTCTTTCTTGTGCACGAATAATACTGGAGCGCCCCACGGGGAATACTAGGTCTGATAAATCCCTTATCTAAGAGATCCTTTAACTGTTTCTTTGGTTCTTTGAGTTCTGCTGGTGCCATTCTATATGGTGGAATAGAGATAGGCTAGGTATCTGGAAGAAGATCAATGCCAAAGTCTATTTCCCTTTCGGGAGGAATTCCTGAAAGATTATTGGGAAAGACATCTAAATATTCATTCACTACTAGGACTGATTCAAGCCTGGGAGTCTCGAAATAAGAATCCTTAACATGAATAAGATGATTGACACATCCCTTAGATATCAATTTTCTTTCCTGAAGGTAGGAAATAAGCTGACCTCTGAAAGCGGATATACTACCCTTCCACTCTAGGATGGGTTCATTTGGGAACTAAAACTAGACTACTCTATTTCTATAGTCAACTATGGCATAGCACGAATAAAGCCAATCCATATCGAGAATGACATCAAAATCAATCATCTCTAATTTGACTAAGTTTGCTGAAGTGACTTTCTGAAATATCATAATCAGACAGTTCCTGTATACCCACTGGTGTAGATAATGAAAAGGGCTCTTCTAGAATTTTAGGACTAACTCTAAAATCGACTGCTATATAAGGAGTGACAAAATACAAAGAAACTTCTGGATCTAGCAAAGCGTAAACATGCACATGAAAGATCTATAATGTACAGGTAACCACATCAGGAGAATTTTCTTGATCTTTTTGGGACTGAAGAGCATAGAGATGATTTAGGTATTGCCCACTAGTAGCACTAGAGGTGGCACCTTGCTAATTTGGGCGAACGAACTGAGCTGATGAGCGATTCTGTTGACCCTGAGGACAGTCTTTGACTCTACAGCCCGGCTTACCACATCCAAAATAAATACCACTCTAGCTCTGGAAATACCCTGATGATGCTTACCATAAGTTTGGAAAAGAGGATAGGTGCGGGCACCGCTAACACTGCCCTGGGACTTAGATCCTAACACTTTATCTTTGTTACCCTCTCTGAACTTAGGAACTGGAGCATTAGTTGAAGAAAGAGCTGGAACTGATGACTTAGGAAAAAACTGAGAACGGTTTTCTCCTTCTGACTTAGGCTGAGCAAAGTTGAAACTACCTGTCTTCGCTCTCTTATTCTACTTCTCCCTTATCTTAATCTTCTGCTCTTTTATCTACTGAGCATGAGTCATGAGCCTGGCTAAATTCATGTTATTATTTAGCATGGCGGATCTACACTTATTAACCACGCTATCATTTACTCCTGAAATGAACTTACTCATCCTTGCCCTGCTATCTGCAACCACATGAAGGGCATATCTGGCTAATTGAGTAAACTTTAGAGAATACTCTTTCACTGTCATATTGCCCTACCTGAGGTTGATGAATTCTAGCACCTTGGCTTTTCTAAGCTTTAGGGGAAAGAATCTATCAAGGAACGCTGAAGCAAACTCCTCCCACTCAACTGACCCTGAATTTTCTTCCCTTTTTAACTTTCACTGCTTGAACCAACTGTGAACAATATCCTATAACCTATATACAGCTAGCTCAGCACTCTCACTAGGAGTAACCCCCATTATGTCTGTAACCTTCTGCTCCTTATCTAGGAATTTTTGAGGGTCCGCATCTATCTTAGACCCCAGAAAGGATGGAGAATTCATTCAGGTGAAGTCTCGAATCCTGGCTGTAGCTAAATTGGCCACTGGGTTGGCCGGTACGATAGCTCGTTGTTCATTTTGAGCAGCAACTGACTGAGCAAGAGTAGCGAATGCGGTACTAAACTCCGCATGAGAAACATGTTCATCCAAGGGATCTTCTTGGACAGGCTGAGTTCTTCTCTTGGGAGGCATTTTTTGAAATAAGAAGAAGAAATGAATTAGACCGAGAGAGTAGATTAAGATTATGCTCACTGGCACGACATGAATACTGAAAGAGGGGAAACTATTCCTAAAACATCTTATAGTCTCCTGCATATAAATATGGCGCGCAACACACCCATGTACAAAACTCTACTAGATACGGCTTTCAGACTTCCTAGGACTCTATTGAACCTTAGGCTCTGATACCAAGTTTGTAACACCCCAAATATGATACCCAGAATGCTACACAATGCTCATGACCCTGAAGGACCACAAGCTGACCCATGACTGATATCTGTACCTGTATACTGCATAAAATACTTTATAATGTAGAAACATGAACTGCAAGGCCATAAGGTTCATTACTAAATATGATCTGAATGATATAACATCTGTGTGGGGTGATAGAATACCTAAAACAAAACTACACATACCGAAGTCTAAAACATGATAGTCTAAAAAGCCTTTAACTGACTGAACTATCTAAGTAAGGAGTTGATGGGACATGTCCCCAACTAACTCCTACTAGTAAAACTGATTAATTAGATAATAGGGAAATAATTATGTCCTCAAAAGATGAGGACTCACTTCTAACTCTGTCTATGAATATTTAGAATCTACTGTTGCTCTGGAGCTCATGTATCTAAACTTATGGTATAAGACACCATAGCGCAAATGCGTTAGTACTTTGAATGTACTGGTATATATATGAGGTAGGCTGAATACACGGGGTTCATATTCATAAACAATAATAATAACTGACTAACTATCATGAGCATGAGAATATATGCATGAGACATAACAACTGACATTAATACTGTGATAACATGATTACTCAATCTGAATATAACTGATAACATAAGTGACTGTATCTAACAGTCATAAATCTGATGGAACTATCTGAGTTTCGTATTGTATCTGCGTTGACTCTATACGATAGTTCTAAAATCTAAAAAACTATTTGAGTTCTATTACTGAGACTGATTGACTACTGATAGTCCTGATTCTATAACATGAAACTGTAGGAAGTAGTTATCTAACCGACAAGCCCCTAATATGCCAATATGGCTGAGTTGGGGTCCAATTTGTAACCCCAATTGGAAGGGTGTCAATACCGCGCCATTGGTAAGGAAAAGCTGTGGGCGACCCTCATCTGATAGTGTCCCTATAAAAGATTGGTGAGGCCCTTATCTGACAATGCTTATCCACCTCATCAACCCTCATCGGACAGTATTGATGTCTCAACCTATGCTGGCTACATAGTTCTAGAATCCAAGGATGACTTCTAAGAATCACACCCTCATCTGATAGTGTGTGTTCGAATCCTTGGGCTCACTCGGTACTAATTCCTACTCCTATCTGAATAGACTCTGAATCATGATTTACTAAACTGAACATGGGCTGAGTTACTGAATTCCGCTGGTTACTGACGAAATACTACTGATATCTGACAACTGACTGAGTTCATGATATCATGGAGATTTCTTGAGTCATAAGACTATTTGAAGTCTAAGGATTCATAGATTAACTGAGAGTATCATGAAAACATGACATGGCTTTAGGCACACAACTAATGTTTTGGGTACGAGTACCCCCAGAACTTGATGGAAGCAAACTGACCAAGCATAACTTACTTGAACATTTAATTAACATGATAATCCATAATATATTTATAGAAGCATTTCATCAAAACATGTGATAGGAATAACTTGTACATACATGGAGATTTCATGGTATCCTGCTAGTTAGGCACTTTTCCTTTATCTAGGGATTTAATCAAACATATTATAGGCATATACATGTAAACGTCATCATACAGTAATTAAACATCATGGTTCAATTCTAATTTCATCATTCAAGGGTTTAGTCATAGGTTTGCATGAATCTATATCTATAATAATTTAACCCACATAGGATTTATCACCCAACATGGAGTAGAATTCAATTTCTTATTATCCACATGAACAAGAGCAACCCAATCATGAAATTCATAAGAAAATCCATAAACTTGAATTTAGAAAAGGGATTCTTGGACTTCATGGACGAAAGGAGTCCATGAATGAACACTATGCATACCTTAGTTCGTGATTTCATGAAGATTGACGGTGAAACTTTATTAGAATTGGATCTTCTATAAAAACCCTAGCTTGTTCTTGAGAGGTTTTTGAGAGAAGAGAGTGTATTTTGGGTGAAAAGTGGCTAACTCACGTGTTAAAGGGCTTAAATATGGGTGGAAAGTTGACCCTTTTAACCCTGGATGCGTCATTTAATTTCAGTAAAATTTTCCCAAACTGAACCCCTGGCGCGATGCAGAGCTATAACGCTGTGTCACTGAAATTTGACAATTGAGAAACTGAGGGATGGTGCGATGCGGTGCCATCACTTTGCCACTTCTTTTGTGACCTGAAACTTTAGCGTGACATGGGGGCAATTGCATTGAGACACTGACAAATGGACAATTCTAAATTCAGGCCCTGGCTCAATGCACCATAGTCGCGGACCCCTACTGGAATTTGTCAAATGCGATTTCCTCTTTTGGCACGGCTCACCACTGACTAATATGGTGCTGTTTTACGATGGAAACTTAAAATAGTTGTAACTTCTGATCCAATTATCGAATTTGGGCAAATCTTATATCAATGGAAAGCTTATTGAATTTCCTACATGAGAAAAAGTGAAAATCTTGAAAATTCCTCATGGAATAACAATCATTTAATTTATAAGATAATACTAGATATTCTTGAGATGAAATTAGCTAGGAAAAAGTATGAGGTATTACAAGCATGAATGGAGCCAATATATGCCGAGAATGACATCAAAATATGCCATCTGTAGATCTACAAGGTCTGATAAAGTAACTTTCTGAGATATCATTACCGGACAGTTCCTTTATACTCGTCGAGCTATGATAGATTTACTTACTAGGGTAGAAACTGAGAAAGGCTCTACTAGGATTTCTGGACTGACTCCAAAGTTAACGACTATATAAGAAGTTATGAAAGATAAATAAGCTCCTGGATCTAGAAAGGAATAAACATGTAAATGGAAGATCTGTAACGTACCAGTGACCACATCAGGAGAATTTTCCTGATCTTGTTTGGACTGAAGTGCATATAGGCTATTTGGGCATCACCCACTGGTGGCACTGGAAGTGGCACCCTGTTGATTCAGGTGACCTGACTGAGCTGAAGAACGAGTATGATGACCCTGAGAATCTGACTGAGGACAATCTCTGACTCTGTGGCCTGGCTTGACACACTCGAACAAATATACTGCCATCTCTACAGACACCCTTGTGGTTTTTGCCATATGTCTGACAAAGAGGTTTTGTTCGAGCACCGCTGATACTACCCTGAGAAAGCCTGGCGCCCTATCGTTGTTACCATTTCTAAACTTAGGTACTGGAGCAATGGCTAAGGACGGAGATGGAACTAATGATTTTGAGTAAAACTAGGAAAGGTTACCACCCTATGACTTAGGCTGATTAAAATTAAAGATACCTATTTTAGCTCTCTTGTTCTTCCTCTCTCTCTCTCTCTCTCTCTCTTTAATATTAGCCTTTTCTATCTGCTGAGCATGGACTATGAGCCTAGATATGTCTATCTCCTTAATCAATATCATTGTTCTGCACTTCTTAACTATACTATCTGATACCCCAGATATGAACTTGCTTATTCTCGATCTACTGTCTACTACTACATAGAGAGTATACCTGGATAACTGAGTAAACTTGAGGAAATATTCTTTCACACTCATACTGCCTTGCCTGAGGTTGATAAACTCTAATATCTTAGCTTTTCTCAGCTCTAAGGGAAAGAATCTCTCTAGGAAAGCAGTAGCAAACTCTTCCCACTCTATGGGTCCTGCATCTGTGCCCCTATCTACCTTTCACTACTTAAACCATATATGAGCCACATCTTGTAGCTGATAGGTGGCTAACTCAACACTCTCACTGGAAGTCACTCCCATAATATTTATGACTTTTTGAACCTGGTTGAGGAAATCTTGTGGATTAGCTTCGGTCTTAGATCTTGAGAATAGGGGAGGATTCATTTGGGTGAAGTGCCAAATCCTGGCTACAACAATATTATCCACTGGATTGGCCAGAAAAGTAGTTGGCCATTCATTCTGAGCTACTATTGAGTTGGCTAGAGTAGTGAATGTAGCTTTGAATTTTACACGGGAGACAAGCTGATCTGGGCATCTGCCTGAACGGGCTGAGGTGCTGACTGATTTCTGATTCTCCTTTCGTTAGTCTTTTTGGGAGGTATATTCTGTAAACAAAAAGGAGGAAATGGATTAGACTGAGATTTTAAATTGAGCTCATGCTCACTCGCATGACATAAATACTAAAAGAAGGGAAACGATTTCCTAAAATATCTCATAGCCTCTTGTTCATAAGTGTAGTGTGCTACACACCCACACACAAGACTTTACTAGATGTGGCTTTCAAACTTCCTAGGACACTGTTGAACCTTAGACTCTGATACCAAGTTTGTAATGCCCCAAGTCTATACCGTGGATGCTACACGGTGCTTACGATCCCAACACAAACTAACCCATGATTGATATCTTCTGTGAGCACTGAAACATGATACTGTAATAAATGCAAAATAATAGGCTAAAATGCCATAAGGTTCAAAACATCTAAAATACTGATAAATTATATCATCTAAAATAACAATCTGTATAATTGAACACTGTCAGAAAACTAGTCTGAAAAGCCTCTAACTGAAACTATCTGATAGTGGAGTTAATGGGACCATCCCCCAACTAACTCTATCTACAGAAATATTGAATCTACTAAAATAATAAAATAAAAGAATATCCTTAAATGATGAGGACTCTTTGCTAATCTACTGCTGCTGGCTGAATCTGAGTCTATCTATGTGCGGTCGGGAATGTAAGCATCCAAACCTATGATATGAGACATCATAGTGCAAAGAAAGAGTATGCATCAGTACGTGAAATGTACTGGTATGCTAGATGAGGTAAGGATGAATGCAAGGGTTGATATGCATGAACAATAATTGATTGCACGATATAGAGTAACTAAACATGAGAGTACATGGATAACTGATCCTGCTGTAAAAGCTGAGTATGCACTAATGTACATATAAATAAATACTGTGACTAAGCTTGTCTAAAGCTAAGTCCTGTGTTCTGATACTGAGTAACTAATATCTGAAGTTATTGATAATCGAGTTACTGATACTGGTTGACTGTATCTGATAGTCCTGATTTTGTAGAACTGAATTGAGTTCTATTTTAATGATTAAGACTGAGACTGAGACTGAGACTGTGAGAAGTAATCATCTAAATTACATACCCTAAATAAGATAAGATAACTAAGTTGGGGTCCAACTTGTGACCCCAGTTGGAAGGGTGTCAGTACTGCGCCAAGGGTAAAGACATTAAAGAGTTACCCTCTTCTAATAGGTACTCTAATAAGAATGGTGAAACCCTCATCTGGCAGGTTAAAACACCTCATCAACCCTCAACTGGCAGGTTTGATGTCTCAACCTACACTGGCTACGTAGTTTTGGAATGCAAGGATTGCTTCTAGAGATCACACCCTCTACTGGTAGGCGAGCCCCCATCCTTGGGTTCACTTGGTGTTGAATCCTACTCTCAACAGAAAGACGCTGAACTGAGTATACTGAACTAGACTGGAATGATACTGATCTTACTGAGTTTTCCTGAGTTCGGTAACTAACTTAGTTCTATTGAGTTCTGTAACTGACTTAGAGTACTACTGATCGTGACATGACTGAGATTCTGTAACTGACACTGGCTCTAGGAACACAACTAAATTATCGAGTATTAAATACCCCCAGGACTTGATAGCATGAAAAATAAAGCATAATGTACTCTTGAAAATCATAACAATGTATACTTGTCCATAGTTCACTCATAGAGGCATTTAATCAAACACTTGTAATGCATCTACTTATACATGAATGGGGAATGCATGCTATCATGTTATAATGACACTATTTCATTCACATAGGCATTTTATCAAACACATGGGGAGCATGCTTAGGTTATACAATAATCAAAACATATAGTTACTATGGCTACACCAATCAATTTGCAAATTGAAGGGTTTATCACGAAGATCATGTAATTCAACACATACAATGATTAATTTCATAAAACCATGTAATTTAATCATGGACTAAAACCCAACAATAACATGAACATGAATTAAATTCAATTCAAGCATGGAAGTTCATAATTCAACAATCTTGTATTTTGAAAACAAATTTGTGGACTCTATGGGAGAAAGGAACCCATAGATGAACACCTAACATACCTTAATTTGTGAGTTTCTTAAAGTTCTTGGTAAATCCTTTGAGATTGCTCTTGATTTCTTGAAGCTAGGGTTTGGCCCCTTTTTATAGAGAATGACTTAATATTTGAATAAAGTGAATAAATTATGAGATAATGGGTTATTTAGGGGTAAATTTTGTGTTTAGACTAATTAGGGCCGTGGAAAAATACTTATTTACCCCTGGGAACGACTTAAAATTTCATACTAAAAAACACGATTTTGGGCCCTGGCGCGATGCGCTGCTATTGCTCCAAGCCACTGGAAAATAACAACTAGGAATGTGGCTGGTGACGCGATGCGATGGAATCGCATTGCAATAATGGATGGGACCTAGAAGCTCGGCGTGACGCGGTACAATCGCATTGGCTCACTGGAAATTGACAAATGTGAAAATGAGCTTTGGTGCGATGCGCCGGTATCGCGGTACCTCACTGGAAACTAACAATTGCCATTTTGGCTTACTCCGTGATGCGCTACTGTCCTGAATTACGGTGTTTAACTACTGAAACTTAAAATAGCCATAACTTCTTACCCAGTTATCGTATTTAGGCAAATTTTATATCATTGGAAAACTAATTCAATTTCCTACGCAATGGCAGGCTCTAAACTAAAAAATACTAAAATTTTAAAAAATTTCATATTAGATAACTTATGAACTGAGAGTTAAGTTAAGCTTGAGAAATACGGGGTATTACAGAATATCAAAAAGAATACAAGCTAACTATAGCCTAACTGCGCACCCCATAAACCCAAGAAGGCACAAACAAGAGGAAATAGCCCAACTGAGCCCCCATAAGCCCAATGAATGCAATCAAGAGAGAAATGTTGACAATAATAATTATAAAGTCACCGACCACTGAAGCCATATCTGAAATCTTTTCATACAATAAATACCGGACTTGAAAGGGATCCTTAATATAATAAGTTAACCATAAATTCCGAAATCAAACCAATCTTTAGTATCACATGTGCCATACTCAAATCAAAAACTTATTATCATAAATAAATAGCAATTACTAGACTTGAATCGATTTTTAAAGTAAATATAGGTTACAAAGTCAAGTCAAGAATAGAAAAGATGTCTAAATCATCCTAGGGTCTAAGAATATATATATACATATATATATACATATATATATATACACATATATATATATATACATATATATATATACACATATATATATACATATATATATACACACATATATATATACATATATATATATATATATAATGATGAAAGAAGACCTCTTAGATCAAGAAGGAGCTAATTAAGATATTCGACCTTAAAGAGGGCTGACGGTGCTGCTACTAAACCCCAAAATTTCATACTAAGGTGATTTCTACCCAAAACCTTGACTAAGGTTTTCAACTTTTACTTCTAGGTGTTAAATAATTCCTATGACAATAATTTAACGGGAAGGAGGAATGAGTCAATTCTACCTAAAAAGGTCCTCTGACTGGCTAAATATTCTAAATTTTCACTAAACAAGCAACCAACCCCTAAATTTCAATCCAAATCTAGCACAATATCATAATAAAGTTCGATTTATGAGGAAAGTAAGTATAGCCTACCTGGACGCCAACGAATGCTCGAGAAATTTCACTCTATTAGAGATTTTTCTTCTAAAAAGCCTCTGCATAAGGCCTTACTATAAAAATAATGATTTACATATAATACGAGAATAATGATAATATCCATATTGCATATAAATGCTCCGAGTTCAAAATTGAGCTAATTAAATTCCATGTGAGGCTCGCTTGCAGAATCACAACCTTGGAACAACCAAAATATCCCTAAGATCTGGGATCATTTACCCTAAAATAGGTGAAATTCGAGTACAATTACACCCTTAAATCAACCCACAAAGTATTAGTAATTTTTAGTTTAAAGTGGAGAACTAAATAAGAAATTAAAGAAAACTTATAATAATCCTTGATGAGAAAACATCTCCACGAATTCTCCAACTCACCCCGAACACCCATGTATCGATCCTCCCACCTTCTTATCTTTTTAGGGCATTAATAAAATTTGGGACTTGTAAAATAAAAGAAAAGTTAGGTTTGACAACTATATATACTATCAGCGGTCCCTTCATCGAGATCACAGGACCCCATCGCGAATGCAACCCTCAACCTAAACTACCCTTTGCAAATGTGGAGACTAGCCCGTGATCGCGATAGCCAATAAACTTGGCCATTGCAAATGTGGCCAAGGTCACGCGATCGTGATAGCTATTCACCTTGGACTTTGCAAACTCAAAGGCTATTTTTGCCCCGCACCAGTTAAAGATTACTCCAAAAAACTTGGCATTTTCCAATCAAACCCTCAGGATTCATTTAGAAACCCGTGAATGTAAATAAACTATATTAATCTACTTAATTTGATATTTCTGACTCAACGATGTCATCAAAATTTTCATCTAGGTTTCTTTGATGAAATATGGGTCCCATTAGTTTTTTCTAGCCTAAAATCAATATTTTGGAGCTGTGAAATTGTTGAAATTATCATATGAGGCCCTTAACATCAAGTTTAGGCCCGATACCCAATCCTTAACAACTAAAACTTTAAAATAGGGAATTGATTCTAAAAACTAAATGAATTGCTCTGTAATTGAACTGTTAGCTCCAGCAAGTCATAAATGAGTTGGGAAGGCTATGAAAAAGCTCTAAATAACAAAATACTATGGAATTGTAGAAAATGACCTAGAGGGTCATTACGATATCCACTACCAAAAGGGCTTTCGTCTGCAAAATTAAAAAATTAAGGTGTATCAGAAGGCTCGAATAGGTGGGGATACTGGATCCACTCTCACTCTCGATCTCCTAGATAACCTTCTCAATTGGATGGTATGTTCACTGATCCTTAATCACTGGAATATCTCTAGAGCGTAACTTCCTAATATTTTCGGCCAATTGAGCATTGGCTCTTCCACGAAGGTCAATCTCTCATCCAACTGAATTGAGTCCCACCGACGCATATGAGAATCATTTGAGATATAATGCCTCAACATAGATACATGGAAAAATGGGTGAATAGCTGCAAATTCTAGGGGAAAGTCCAACTCGTAAGCTACCTCTCTAACTGTCTGAAGTATCTCAAATGGACCAATATACTTAGGGCTGGGCTTGTCCCTTCTTTCGAACCACATCAAGCCTTTTATAGGAGATACTCAAGGGAAAACTTGGTCATCAACTCTAAACCTCAAGGCATAGAGTCTATGATAACATAACTCTTCTACCTACTATGAGATACCCTTAACCTATCATGAATCATTCGGACCCTATCCAACGACTCGCAAAGTAAGTTCAAACCACGGGGCCCTATCTCGGAGGTCTCAAACCAACCTATCAAAGATAGACAATGCCTACTATAAATGCCTCAAATAGTTCCATATCAATATTCAAATGAGAGATATTATTATAGGCAAACCCTACTAAGGCTAAGTATTATTTCACTGATCTTCAAAGTCCAGAACATATGCACCAAAGAATATAATTAAGAACCTGAATTGTCTACTCTGACTTTCCATCAAAAGTGGGGCTGAGATCAATCTGAGTACTCAACTCCTCCTGAAAATTCCTTAGAATCTAGAGGTGAAAACCTAGCTTTTATATGAAAAAATAGATATAGGTACTCCATACAGGGAAACTATATCATAAACATTGATACGAGAGAGCCTCTTAGATATGGGTACTCCATACAGGCAAACAATATTATAAAAATAGATACAAAAGAGCCTCTCAGCACTTTAAGACATTTGAATAGGTATAAAATTGGGCGATTTGGTCAATCGATCTATAATGACCCAAATGCTATTTGAACCACGAAAAGTGCGAGGAAACCCACTAACGAAGTCCAAGATAATTCACTCTCACTTCTACTCAGGAATAGGTAATCTTTGAATCAGGACACCAGGTCTATGATCGTGTTCTTTACCTGCTGACAACATAGGTAACAAACTATGAAGTCTGCTACATCTCTCTTTATTACACTCCACTAGTAATGTTTCCTTAAATCTCTATACATCTTGGTTGTACCAGGGTGAATAGAATATTTGGATCTGTGAGCCTCCCACAATATGAAATTCATTATGTTTCTAACCATAGGAACAAAAATATGCCCATCATATCTCAAAATACCCTCAGAATATGAGGCAGCCCTCTTGGACTCACCCTTTATAACCTAACCATAAATGTCACAAAGTCTACTATTCTTAAACTGGTGACTCTGAATTTGCTTGAACAAGGTATACCTAGACTCAACACTTGTAAAGATCCTTATGAAGTCTGCAATATCAAGTCTAATCATCAAGTTGGATAAGGACTAAACATCCTAAGCCAACGACAACTCTAAAACTAAAATGAAGGCCAAGCTACCTATACTTACCGAACCTTTTGACCAAGGCATCTGCTACCACATTCACCTTGCCTAGATGATATAAAATAGAGATATCACAGTCTTTTATCAACTCCATCCATATAAAGCTCAAATTAAGCTCTCTTTTAATCATAATGTACTGAAGACTATAATAGTCAAAATAGGTCTTGCAATAAACACCATACACGGGGTGCCTCTAAATCTTGAGTTCAAATACTACAACTGCCAACTCCAAATCATGAGTAGGGTATTTTGTCTCATGGACCTTCAGTTATCTCGATGCATAAGCAGTAACTCAACCCTGATGCATTAGAAAACAACCTAAACCACCACCAGAAGCATCATAATATATGATTAACCCTGGCCCTCAACAAGAAGAGTCAGATTAGAGCTAAAGTGAGCAAGCCCTTAAGCTTCAAAAATCTTGACTCACGCTCCTTGGACCACTGAAATAGAACCTCCTTTCTAGTAACCTGGGCATCGGCACTATGATATTAATAAAACCTTTAATGAACTGCTTGTACTGACCTTTCAAACTAATAAAGCTATAAAACTTAGTCGAAGATGTAGGTCCTCCCTAATAAAAATAGCCTTGATCTTTGATTAATCCATAATAATCCCATCCTTAGATACTATATGCCCTAGGAATGTAATAGACTCGAACCAAAACTCACACTTTGAGAATTTGGGAAAACCCTATGATTTCTCAAAGTCTACAACACACTCTTCAAATGTTGCTCATAATCCTCCCTACTCCTTGACTAGATAAGGATGTTATCAATGAAAACAATCACAAAGGAGTCGAAATACGGCCTAAATACTTGGTTCACCAAATCCATGAATGCAGATAGGGCACTGATTAGCCCAAAAGACATTACCAAGAACTTATAATGGCCATAACGAGTCCTAAAAGTTGTCTTAGAGATGTCCACCTAAAATATCAACTTATGGTAACTGAATCTCAATCAATCTTAGATAACACCATCACTCTCTAAAGTTTGTCAAATAAGTCATCAATACGAGGCATAGATACTTATTCTTCATGTAACCTTATTCAGCCTCCTGTAGTTAATGCACATAAGCATAGAGCTAACCCTTTTTCACAAAAAAGATAGGATCAACCCAAGGCGATACACTCGGCCTAATAAAATCCTTCCCAAAAAATCATGAAGTTGAGCATTCAGCTACTTAAGGTCAATAGGGGTCATATAGTAAGGTGCCATAGAAAGAGGCTGGGTGCCCATTCAAGATCAATGACAAACTCAATATTAAGGTCAGAAGGAAAGTCAAGTAGATTGGTAGAAAAACATTAGGAAAATAAAAAACTATAGAACAAAATCAAGTATTAGACTTTACGCTTTAACATCATAAATATTATTAAGATAAGACTCACAACCTCTAGATATAAGTCTCCTAGCCCAAGAAAGAGAAATAATCCCCATTGGTGCGTGACTAATAGAACCCTGGCACACGATCGAGGGAATTCCAAGCACGGGTAATGTCATAGTCTTGGCAAAATAATCTAAGACACATGGTAGGGGGATAACTAGTCCATCCTAGAATCACATCAAAGTCCATATCTAACACAATAATATCATCCTGAGTATAACTCTAAAATGGTCATAACACATGATTTATAAACCTGACCACTACTAAAAAATCACTAACGAGAGTAGATATACACACTAACACAATTAAAAACTCCCAAGACAAATCTAACTATGGTGCAAAATATGAAAACACATATGATAAGTGGATACCAGATCAAATAAAGCAATAGCTGCCTAGAAGCACACTAAAATCATACCTATAATAAGAACATCCAAAGACTCTATCTTTAGCCTACTAATATGAATGACCTTACTTGCCATCTAGCTGGGTGCCTGACCGACCACTTGTCCTACCTGTTCGAGGGCCTTCTCTAAATCTCTAGGGATCACCGTTGTGACCCTACGTACCACGTGTCCTAATCAGTACTTTGCACTACAAGCATAACTTTCCTATGTTTGGGACACTTTCTAGAATAATGGTCGAAGAACCTAATGTGCCATGATTTCATGGTATTTTTGATGCTTAAAACTAAAAATTATGCAAGTACTAGGTCTTTTTTGTTAGACGTGATGTGCTTTTATGTTTGTTTTGTAGAAAAAAAGAGTAGAAGAAAAAGAGGAGAAAAATGTTAAAGTGTTGTAGAGGCACCCACTTACAGGCCATAAGTAGGACTTACACTCATCGTAGGTCCTTTGATATATTGGTTATGATACCTACAAAGGCTACTTATGGGGTGTAAGTGGAACCTATGACCCTTTTAGGTACTCCCTAAGTGGATGATATAAAATTTGGCGTTTTCTTTAAGACCTACGAACCCACTTAGGGTCCGTACGTAATACTTATAATTCGTACGTGGGTCCGTAGATAGGTGCCGACTTAGTTTTTCTATTTTATTTTGTTTAGGATTTTTAGGGTTTTGATGTATTCTATAAATAATCCATTGATGTATTGTTATTATTTTTATGCACTCTTCATAATTGCAACATTATATTGATACTGAGATATACCTTTGATATCGGAATCTGTGTTGTTGGTACTTATGACTTGAGATTAATTTGAGATACTAGTTTTCATTCTTAATTTACTATAAGATTATTCATATGCTTTCTTTCATGAATTCTATGGGTGTTCTTGCAAAAATGAGTGGCTAAACCTCCTAACTAGGATTGTGGGAACCCTGATGGAATAACGAAGTAGAGAATGTGCAAAGTATTTCTTGATTGATGTTCTCACATGCATTATGATTTTTTAAAAAGATCACAATATTAATTTGAAGCTATCAAATTTTATCTAATTAACTTAAAATGCAAAAGAAGATAGTTGATTTGGGATCGTTAATAAGAAGACATTCTGAGACTCAAAAGGAGTTGAGTGAAATTCATCAAAGGTATTCAAAATATTGTTGGTAATACATATTAGATTCTTCATACAAGGCATCGATATAGTTGGATGAGCACGATAAGTCTGCAATGTTAGGAAGTCAAGGGGAACATAGTCCTCGAATTTATCTCATATTGATTTCATCCTAAATTGATCAAGATTTGTTACAACTACTACTATTTTCACAAAATTCCCAATTTACTTTCTGCACTTTCTAACTAATTCAATAAGTTCTTGATAAGGATTTGGCCTATTCTCTGTGGGTTGGATTCCAACCATTGTTGGGTTCTTAATTGATAGCGATCGAATTATATTTCTTGGAGGTGTAATTTTGGGAAACATCAAATTTTTGCATCATTTTTGGGGAATATGGTATGGATTAATTGATTGAGATTGTTGGTTTTCATTTTTCTACTATTATTGGGGTGTATGCCGGTGTATTTACAGTACTCAGAGTCAAGAAGATCCCTTGATCCCACTTGATATTGAGCTAAAACGGACCTTACAACAAAATCATAAGATAGAAGGGCATGAGCAAGGGGTTCATAATGACCTAAATCTCTTGAATTTTCTACCTCCATATGATGTTCAAGAATCAGCTGTGCAAACCACTACTCAATTATTAGTTGAAGAGAATGCAAGGAGGGAAGCTGCTCAGCATACAACTCAAGATAATAGAATAAGACAGGAAGTAGATCTTTGAAAAGTACTAGATAGAGATAGATCTAAAAGGGATAGAGTTTAACCACCCACTTATCCATACTTACTAGCATGTGATAGTTCAGAGGAGAATTTGAGGTATGTTGAGCCTATCAAGATAGGAGCTATTATTCTTCCTATGCTACCCTAAGGGGTGATGTTTGGTATTACGAGTGCTATGATTTAGTTGCTAAACTAAAAAGTGTGTTTATTGGTTTACTGACAGATGACGTAAATATGTAAATCATGAATTTCATTAAAATTTACATTTCGTATGATTTATCTGGGGTGAGTCAGGAAGCTTTGAGACTTAGGTTATTTCTTTCTCTCTTATAGACAAATAGATGTTATAGTTAGGGGAAATATCTCGTGGGTCCATCAGTAATTGGAATGGGTTATGTTAATAATTCTTGGAATGATTTTTCTCACCTTCTATAATGCTGTAGTTGAAGGATGAGATTTAAAATTTTAGGTAATTGCTTTCAAAGGCATTGTATGAGACATGGTTGAGGTTCAAGAAGAAGTTGATGATTGTTCCCAATCATAGAATTTTATGGAGTAATTTTATTGAGATATTCTATAGATCCCTCAATGCTAACACCAATGTTGTTGCTAATACTATTACTGGTGGGGTTTTTATGAGCCTTTATTGAAAGCTAGTTGTAGAAATCTTAGACCGAGTGTCTAATACCAACCGAAGGTAGCATACTCAAAAGGTAGAAAGGGGAATCGATACTTATGCTATTGGTGCTTCCAGTGAGTAAGGATTCATAGATGAAATAGTGGCTCAAGAGGTTGCATAGCTGAGGATGGAGATTGGGTTACTTACTAAGCAATTTGCAAGTATGAATACTGAAAAAGTGAATGCAGTGGACATATATGGTAAGTATTAGACATGCTGAGTCTGACTCTGAGGAGAAGGCTAAGTATTTTCACAAAGAGATAATGGGGTTTTGAGACAAGGGCCAAGGTTCCAATCAGGACTCTTGGAATTCAAGGTAAATAAATCAAATTCAAAATTTTTTTAGGGATAGGTATAGGGATCAAAGTAGAGAGAGAAGGTAACTGGAGAAGAAAAAATAATTATAAGGAAAAGAGTGGTGCATATGTTCCACCTTAAAATTGTGATGTTGATTTGAGGATGGAAGCTTTGCTTGCAAATCTAGTTTAAGGGTTCAAAAAGTCAAGAGAGTTTCCTTAAGGAGATTCAGACAGATGTTTTAGGATTGAGCCAAAAGGTAGAACTACATACTACTATGACTAAGCAGCTTGAGCCCCAATTTGGACAGATGTCATCAACTTTAAATCAGCATCAATCAGGCACTCTTTTGAGAAACACTATTCAGAATCCAAAGAATGACAATCACTATTTATCCATTACCACTTGGAGTGGTAAGGCTATTATTAATCTTTCTACGTGGTTGTTGATGAGGTAAGGAATGATACTATTAATATTGATGATGCACCCAAAACCGAGACTGAGAAATTGGGGAAAAATTATGAGACATCATAAAAATTAATGGGTATTAAAAATAAATTGAGACTAATAAAGAAAAGGGTAAGGAGGGGGAACCAATTTTTAAGACCATTCCATGAACTGCCCCACTTTTCCCTCAAAGATTGAAGAACAAGCAACAAGAAAAAAATATCAAAAATTTACATTGATGATGAAAGAATTATATGTGAATATCCCTCTTGTAGAAGCATTAGAGCAGATGAATTATTATGTAAAGTTCATAAAGGACTTAGTGATGAGGAAGAGGACGGTGAGTTTGAGCTTTCTGGTAATATACACCATTGTAATGCTAATGCTTTCCAATCTCTGGATGAGAAGAAAGAGATCCCAGATCTTTCACTATTACTTGACCTATTGGGTTTCAAAATTTCTCATGAGCATTGTGTAACTTGGGAGCTAGATCTGATGCCACAGTTGTGAACAAGCAGTTGGGGTTGGGATCACCTAAACCAATATTGATGAGATTATTGACTGCCGATTGGACTGTGAAGAAACCAATTGGTATTTTGTGTGATGTTTTCGTGAAAGTATCTTTCTTCATATTCCCAGTTGATTTTGTAATTCTTGACCATAATGTGGATTTCAATATTCTTTTTATCCTATGAATCCCCTTCCTAGCCATGGGTAGGCCATTAGTTGACATGGAGATGGGACATATAAAATTCATGCTTAATGATGAACAAGTTACTTTTAATATGTGTCATTTGATGTGGCAACAAAAATATATGAGGGTGGTTTCTATGATAGATACTATTGTTAAAAATACACTGATTTTGCCTATTATCGAGCGACTTGGTGTAGAGGCATTAGAAACCGTGATCATGAACTTTGACATCGACGACATTGATGAGTATGATGAGATGGTTAGTGCTCTTATTGGTAGAGGATATTTTACTTATGCACCAAAGAATTCATATTTAGACTTGAAGAATAGAGTGACTCTACCAGCTCGTCCATTTATTGAGGAGCCACCGGTCTTGGAATTGAAGGCCCTCCTTTCTCACTTGCATCATGTATTCTTGAGGGATAATAATACCTTGTCGGTTATTATTTCTATAGAATTAGTTGATACACAGGTTGGGTCCTTGATCTCGATATTTTAGAGGTTTAAATGGGCCATTGGTTGGACCATTGAAAATATTATTGGGATTCCACCCAAAAATTTTAAGCATAAAATTCAACTATAATTGAAGTGTGTGCCTAGAATTGAGCATAAACATTGTTTGAATCCACCTTTGAAAGAGATGGTGAAAAAAGATACTATCAAGTGGTTAGATATAGGTGTAGTTTACCCTATTATTGACAGCAAATGGGTGAACCTGATTCAGTGTGTGCCTAATAAGGGTGGATCACTATTGTCCTAAATAATAAGAATAATTTAGTACCTATAAAACTAGTTACGAGATGGAGAGTTTGCATGGATTATCAAAAGCTAAGTACGTGGACGCAGAAGGATTACTTTTCTATGCCATTCATGGACCAGATCTTAGACCATCTTGTAGACAGAAAATGGTATTGTTATATTGATGGTTATACAGGGTATAATCATATTTATATTACCCTCAAAGACCAAGAGAAAACTATTTTCATATGTCTATATGGTATGTTCACGTTCAAGCAGATTACTTTTAAACTTTTTAATGCTCCCACAATCTTTCAGTGTTGTGTGATATCCATCTTTTTTATATGATGGACGATACTATAGAGGTATTTATGGATAATTTCTCGACCGTGGGTGATTCTTTTGATGATTGTTTAGCCCACTTGATCAATGCACTTTAGTGATGTAAGGAGTGCAACTTGGTATTGAATTAGGAGAAGTATCACTTCATGGTGAAAGAGAGAATAGTTTTAGGGCACAAGATTTTGAAAAAAGGGAATAGAGGTTGATAGAGATAAAATTGACGTGATTGAATAATTGCCTCCACCTATTTTGGTCAAAGGTATTCAAAGCTTCTTGGGTCATACTGGGTTCTATAGGCAATTCATTAAGGACTTCTGAAAAATTGTAAATCCTTTGTACAATTTATTGGAGAAAGAGGCGAAGTTTGTAGTTTGATGATGCTTACCTCAAGGACTTTGAGTGCCTAAAAGAGAGGTTAGTTTCTGCTCCTAACATTTTGTCTCCAGATTGCTCTCTTCTATTTGAGGTTATGTGTGACGCCAGTGGTGTGGACCTAGGCACTTGTAATACCCTATAATTCCCTAGTTAAAATTAACTCTCAGTCCATGAGTTATCTAATGTAAAATTTTTGAAATACTTAGTATTTTTCAATTTAGAGCCGACCACTGCGTAAGAAATTCAGTCAACTTTCCAATGATATAAAAGTCACCTAAATTCGATACCCGAGTAAAGAGTTAGAGAAATTTTTGTGAAACAGTGTGCCACCTGGTACTTCAGCGCGTCACAGAGGCAGTCCAAATGGCAATTGTCATTTTTGAGTGAGCCAACGTGACACCACCGCGTCGCGCCACTAACCAATTTCAAAATTATTACTTTTCTAGTGTTGCTTCGTGGTAATGGCACATTGAGTCAAGGCCCAATTTCCCATTTAGTGAGGCACCACAATGGTGTCGCGTCACGTCACCAGCCCAGTTCTCAATTGTCCACTTTCCAGTGAGCCGACGGGATTTAATCGCATCGCGCCGGGGTGAAAAATTGGGATTTGCAACTTTCGTTATTTAATTTCAGGGGTTGTTTGGTCAATTCTCAAAACCCCTAATTAGCCTAAACACGGGATTTACACCCTAAATAACTAATATCTCATTATTCACTAACTTTTCTCAAGATTTAAAACATTCTCTCTCAAGAGGCAAAAACCCTAGCTTCAAGAATCAAGGTCAATCCTCAATAAATCCTCCAAGAACCTTCATGAACTCTTCTTCTCAGGTATGTTAGGTGTTCATCTATGATATCATTTCACCCATAGAGTCCAAGAATCCTTTTCAAACATACAAGATCTCAAATTCATGATTTCCATGTTTGAATTAGATTGAATTTATGTTCATAATATTTGTTGGATTTCAAATCCATGATTTAATTGCAAGTTTCATGAAAATTGAATAACATGTATGATGAATATGTGAATATTTTGATAAACTCTTGAATTTACAAATTGATTAATTTATCATGATTCTCATGTGTTGGCCATTATCATGTAAATAATCTATGCTCCCTAAGTGTTTGATAAATTGCCTATGTGAAGTAAATACTAGAATCACGACATGTTATTATGTAGTCCTAATCATGTACAAGCTTATGCCCTACAAGTGTTTGATGAAATGCTTATGTGAATTGACTAGTGAAAGCATAACATGTTATTATGTGATCTCATTCATGCACAAGTTCATGTATATCAAGTGTTTGACAAAATATCTAAATGAGTGCATTGTTAGCAAGCAAGTATTGTTATGCCTTTATGATTATGTTTTGTCTTTTTTTTATGCTATTGAGTCCTTGGGGTATTTAGTACTCGACAATTTATCTATTTAGCTAGAGCCAGTATTAGTTATAGAATAGTATCAGTCATTTCACGACCAGTAGTACTCTCAGTCAGTTACAGAACTCAGAAAAACTCAGTAAACTCAGTATTAGTCAAGTCCAGTTAAGTATAATTAGTTTAGTGTCTTTCAGTTGGGAGTAGGATTCAACACTGAGTCAACCTAGGGATGGTGGCATTCCTGTTAGTATAGGGTTTGACCCTTAGTAGAAATCCTTGAGTTATAAAACTATGTAGCCAACATAGGTTGAGATGACTTCTTTCTAGATAAGAGTTGCCACACCTCTCATAAGTTTTCCTATTAGTGAGGGTTGACAAAATGTCATCCTATTAGTTAGGGTTAATTCATAGCCAGTGTTAGTACCCATGGCACGATATTAGCACCCTTCCAACTAGGGTTATAGGTTGGATCCCAATCAATTCAGAGAGGGGCATGTCAATTAGATGATTATCTCCCACAGTTTCAATTTCAGTCTCAGTTTAGAATTTAGTTTATTTTTACAAAATTAAGACTGTTAGACATAGTCACTCAGTATCAGTAATTCATTTATAAGTAACCTCAGATATCAGTTACTCAGTTATCAGAACTCAGTACTTAGCTTTAGAAAAGCTCAGTTATAGTATACATATATGCATAGTATTACATACTCAGTATTTACAGTAGTTTTAGTTATCCATTACTTTCATATTCAGTTACTTTATATCATTCAGTCAGTTACTGTTCATGCATGTGAACCCTTGCATTTAGCCTTACTTTATCTAGTATACCAGTACATTCCACATACTGACGTATACTCTTTCTTTGTGCTATGATGTCTCATATCATAGGTTTGGATGCTCAGGTTCCCAACAATGCTTAAGAAGATATAGTTAGCAGTCAGATATTTAGTAGTGAGTCCTCATATATCTAGGATGTGCTTTTATTTTAGTACTTTAGTTTATCAGTATTTCAGTAGTTAGAGTTAGGTTGGAGCTTGTCCCATCAACTCGATATTCAAACAATTCAGTTAGAGGCTTTCAGACTAGGCCAATTCAGATAGTGTTTAGTTTTCAGGTATTTCTACCAGATGTTATTATTTATTAGTATTTAGATTTTGAACCTTATGGAAATTCATCTTAATTTTGCATTTATTTAATTATTATTATTTAGTTCTTACAACAGATATCAGTCATGGGTTAGCTTGTGATCCCTCGGGACTATAAGTACCGTGTGATGCTCAGGATGTACTCTCAAGCATTACAAACTTGGTATCAAAGCCTAAGGTTCAACAGAGTCCTAGGGAGTCTGAAATTCACATCTAGTAGAGTCTTGTGCATGGGTGTGTAGCACGCCACATTTATGGACAAGAGGCTATGAGATGTTTTAGGAAAAGTTTACCTTCTTTCAGTATTCATATTATGCGAGTGAGCATGACCTCAAGCTAAATTCTCAGTCTAATCCTTTTCTTCCTTCTAGTTACAGAACATGCCTCCTAAAAAGACTAACAAAAGAAGAACTAGAAATCAATCAGCACCTCAGTCGGTTCAGGCAGATCCCCTGGATGAGCATGTCTCCCACGTAATTTAGAACTTTTTTCACTACGTTAACTTATTCAGTAGTTGCTAAGAATAACCTATAAGCTATAGTCCTATCTAGGCTTGGGGTTCATACTTAGGATAGCAAGGGGGAGAACTATGGTAAGAAAGATAGAAAGAATAAGAGAGTTAGAACAAATGGTTTTAGGCCCAGGTTAGAGTGTGGTAACAGTTTCCAATTCCTTCAAAAATTCTCAGCCTCAAATCTTTTTATAGCTAGCGCTCCAGTGCCAAAGTTTAGAAATATCAATCGAGATAGCACGTCAGATTCTAAGTCTCATGGTAGTATGAAAAGAGGTCGAACCCACCCACTTTTCTAGAAATATGGTAGAAATTATCTGGGTGTGTGTAGGGCTAGAAGTGAGTGACGTATACTTTAGATGTGGTAAGCCTGGCCACAAGATGTAGGAGTGTAGAGTAATGTCTCAGAGGGGAAAAGATTTGAGCCAACAAGGTCAGTCCAACCATCCTTCAGCTCAGTCTAGTCTCCCGAACCATCAGGGTGCCACTTTCAGTGCCACCAGTTGAAAACTCCCAAACAGGATTTATGCCATTCAGTCCAGACAAGATCAAGAAAGTTCTCCTGACATGGTCACTGGTATGTTACAGATCTTCTATTTACATATTCATGCCTTATTAGATCTAAGAACTTCTTTGTTTTTTATAAGTCCTTGCATAGCAGTCAACTTTAAAGTTAGACTAGAAATCTTAACAGAATCTTTCTTAGTGCTTACCTCAGTGGAAAAATCTATTCCAGCCAGATGAGTATATAAAAGTTGCTCGGTTACAGTATTTCAGTAATCTCTTTAGTTGAGTTTAGTAATAGAGTCGTTTAGTTTCAGTTTCTTGATGAACTAGTCCTTGAATGAAGGGGGTAGTACCTCAGTTTTAGTTGATTTAAGTTTGAATCTCTAGATTAAACTAGTAGAAAGAGAAGTTGAGAATTCTATATTAGTCAGTGCTGAGGTTACTATATAATGATTGTTGGGGCAATATAAAGCTAAGAATCATATATTAGAAGGAAGTATTAGCAGTGGACCTTACATTATTAGTAGTAGTCCTTTAGAATGAGTTTAGTGTTTATAAGCATTGTCATATCTCAGACTCTAGAGTAAAGTGGTCTTAGCTCAATTTAGAGTTTATTAAGGGGTTCACAGACTTAGAATAACAACTTTAAGCTAAGGGGGAGATGGTAGAACAAGTAATCAAGTCAAACTTTCAAATTTTAGTAGTAATGCCAGTATGTGTAGAGAAACAGCGGGAGAGGTTTATGCCCAACCAGTCCTTACCTCAGTACAAAGTTTTACACTTCAGCTATTACGATATCTACTCATGCCTTACATGTCAGCTCTATTATCATAGTTCCTATTCGTGCACATTATTGAAAATAATGTACATTTACAATTTTTAGTATACGGAGTTCTAGTTTTCTCAGTAGTACAAATCATGTTCCAAGAATATAGAAACTCCAAACTTAGGTCATGTAGCTCATGACTCATGTACTCATGCCTTACAGTATGCTCAGTTTCCATGACTTATGCTATACTCCTAATGATCAATTAAATTAAGATTTATTTCATGTATATCCTCAGTCTAGATCTCTTAATAAATCCATGAGGTTGATATTATATTTCTCAGGCCTCAGTTAAGTGTCAAGTTCCGTACAATGTCCATTCGTGGTTTAGGTCCTCATGTTTAACCTTCAGTGAACTCTCCTTATTAAATGATGTAGTGATAAATAGTTGCTTAGAAGGGAGAGAGTAGATGTTTCATGTTAAAAAAAAATTGTCATATGCTAGTTCTACATGAGGCTATAGTTATAAAGATAGGCTTGAATGTCATGTTGATGTGTAAGTGGCTAAATACATTTTACAGATTAGAGTAGGCTTGAACATAGTGGAAGAATTCAGTCCAGCTCAGACCTCAGTAGGTAGAGTTATTAGTGCCCATATTATAAAATTTTTGCCATACCGTGGCTTCTTATTTAGATGTCTTATTCAGACCATGCCAAGATTCCTTATCCCCACTAAAGTTATTAGAACCTTATAGGAAGAGTGTCAAAGAAATGCTCCAGTTAAGTATAAGTTTTCAGTATGAGTTAGTCCGTAAAGCTAGCAATCTAATTTAGTAGTCAGGCGGACAAATTCAGATGGTTTGCCATCTTTCCATCTAGTTGTCCTATCCTAAAATGGAATATCCTGGTAGTTGCAAATTCATCTCAATTTATGTATCATGCCCCAGTTTTAGATCTCAGATATTCAATCACGATTCAGTCTGTAGCTACCTTGGAATCATTCTAGTTTTTCCTTAGTATCTCAGCCAAGTCAGTATTCTTCAAGGGACATAATGCCCCAAGGGGGAGATGCACGATAACCCTCGAGCTTTCATGTCCTAAACCTTTCAGTTTATCTTCATGCAACATGATCTAGTTTGAAATAATGGGTACTCATAAATTGACTCTCTCATTCCAATCTCAGCCGTATGACCATTCCATGGCATTAAATGTATTCAAGAAGTTAGTTTAGTTCTTGGTATTCAATTCATATATCATACTTCAGAATCAATAACGTTCTCATTTTCTCATTCATGCATGTCCAGTAAATAATCTCAGGTTCATTAGTATTCTCAGCTTAAGGTAACAACCTTTCTTAGATTTACTCAGTTCCATGATTCAGTTACAACTGTAAACATGGTATTCCCTACCGTTACACGTTCAGTCATGCATTCATGAATCAGTTCAGTCATGTATTTTATGCATCAGATATACATGGTCAGTATGTAAACTTAGCATATTGGTAGTTTCAGTCATGTAGTCATGCTTCAGTTGTGCATGTCAATGTTTAAACTCAGTCTATCAGTGTTCCTCAACTTAATCAGTCTTATTTGAGGATGAATATTCTCAAAGGGGAGATATTGTAATACCTTATATTTCCCTAGTGAAAATTAACTCTCAGTCCATGAGTTATCCAATGTAAAATTTTTGAAATACTCAGTATTTTTCAATTTAGAGCTCACCAATGCATAGGAAATTCAATTATCTTTCCAATGATATAAAATTCTCCCAAATCTAATACCCGAGCGAAGAGTTAGAGCCATTTTTATGAAACAATATACCACCTGGTACTTTAGCGCATTGCGGAGGCAGTCCAAATGTCAATTATCATTTTACAGTGAGCCAACACAACACCACCGCATTGCGCCACCAGACAACCACCGCATTGCGCCACTAGATAATTTCCCAATTATCACTTTTCCAGTATTGCTCTGCAATAATGGCACGTCGCGCCAAGACCTAGTTTCCCATCCAATTAGGAACCACGATGGTGTCGTGTCACACCATCAGCCAATTTCCCAGTTGTCCACTTTCTAGTGAGCCGGCATGATTGTACTGCATCACATCGAGGTAAGAAATTAGGATTTCTAGCTTCCGTTATTTAATTTCAGAGGCTGTTTGGTCAATTCTCAAAACCCCTAATCATCCTAAACATGGGAGTTATACCTAAATAACCTAATATCATATTATTCACTCACTTTTCTCAAGACTTAAAACATTCTCTCTCAAGAGGCAAAAACCCTAGCTTGAAGAATCAAGGTCAATCCTCAATAAATCCTCTAAAAACCTTCAAGAACTCTTCTTCTCAGGTATATTAGGTGTTCATCTATGGTTTCATTTCACCCATAAAGTCCAAGAACCCTTTATAAATATATAAGATCTCAGATTCATGATTTCCATATTTGGATTAGATTGAATTCATATTCATGATATTATTTAGGTTTCAATCCATGATTTAATTGCGAGTTTCATGAAGATTGAATGGCATGTCTGATGAATATGTGATTATCTTGATAAACCCTTGAATTTACAAATTGATTGATGTATCATGATGCTCATGTGTTGGACATTATCATGTAAATAATCCATGCTCCTTAAGTGTTTGCTAAATTTCCTATGTGAAGTAAATAGTGGAATCATGACATGTTATTATGTGGTACCAATAATGTACAAGCTTATGCCCTACAAGTGTTTGATGAAATGCTTATGTGAATTGACTAGTGAAAGCATGACATATTATTATGTGATCCCATTCATGCACAAGTTCATGTCTATCAAGTGTTTGACAAAATGTCTAAATAAGTGCATTGTTAGCAAGCAAGTATTGTTATGACTTTATGATCATTTTATGTCTTTCTTTTTATACTATCAAGTCCTGGGGTTATTTAATACCCGACAATTTAGTTATTTACCAAGAGCCAGTGTCAGTTACAAAATAGTATCAGTCATGTCATGACCAGTAGTACTCTCAGTTAGTTACAAAACTCAGGAAAACTCAGTAAACTCAGTATCTATCCACTCCAATTCAATATAATCAGTTCATTGTCTTTCAGTTGGGAGTAGAATTTAGCACCGAGTGAACCCAGGGATGGTGGCATTCCTGTTAGTATAGGGTTTGACCCTTATTAGCAATCCTTGAGTTGCAAAACTATGTAGCCAACGTAGGTTGAGATGAATTCCTGCTAGATAAAGGTTGACACATCTCTCATAAGTTTTCCTGTTGTGAGGGTTGACAAAATATCTTCGTGTTAGTTAGGGTTAACTCATAGCCTGTGCTAGTACCCGTGGCATGGTATTGGAACCCTTCCAACTGGGGTTATAGGTTGGACCCCAATCAGTTCAGAGAAGGGAATGTCAGTTAAATAATTACCTTCCACAGTTTTAGTTTTAGTTTCAGTCTCAATTTAGAATTCAGTTTAGTTTTATAGAATTAGGATTATCAGACATAGTCACTCAGTATCAGTAATTCAGTTATTAGTAACTTCAGATATCAGTTACTTAGTTATCAAAACTCAGTACTTAGCTTAAGAAAAGCTCAGTTATAGTATACATATATGCCCTGTATTACATATTCAGTATTTACAGTACTTTTAGTTATCCATGACTCTCATATTCAGTTACTTTATATCATTCAGTCTATTACTGTTCATGCATATGAACCCTTGCATTCAAAATTACTTCTTCTAGTATACCAGTACATTCGCTGTACTGATGCATACTCTTTCTTTGCGCTATGATATCTCATATCATAGGTTTGGACGCTCAGGTTCCCGACCGTGCTTCAGCAAATCTAGTCAGCAGTCGTATATTTAGTAGTGTGTCCTCATCTATCGAGGATATTCTTTTATTTTAGTATTTTAGTTTATCAGTAGTTCAATAGTTGGAGTTAGTTGGGGACTTGTCCTATCAACTCCATATTCAGATAGTTCAGTTAGATGCTTTCAGACTAGACCAGTTCAGACAGTGTTTAGTTTTCAGATATTTCTACCAGATGTTATTATTTATTAGTATTTAGATTTTGAACCTTATGTAAATTCAGCTTAATTCGGTATTTATTTCAGTATTATTATTTAGTGCTCATAACAGATATCAGTCATGGGTTAGCTTATGGTCCCTCAACACTGTAAGCATCATGTGATGCCTAGGGTGTACTCTTGGGGCATTACAGAACTATCCTAGGTCAAAGAAGAAAGAAAATAGTTTATCCTATCTATTATGCTAGCAAAGCACTCAACCCTACATAAAAAAATTCTATGATGACTGAGTAAGAGTTTCTTGAAGTGGTATTTTCTTTTGAGAAATTTTGGTCCAATTTGATTAGGACTAAAGTCATTATACATACTAATCATGCAACTTTGAGGTACCTGATGGCAAAGAAAAATATAAAGCCTAGGTTTTTTCGGTAGGTACTATTGCTTCAAGAATTTGATTTTGAGGTCAAGGACCAGAAGTGTACAAAGAATCAAGTTGCAGACCATCTATCTCACCTAGAAGAAGAGGCGATGATCAAATTATAGGATGAGATTGAGATTGATTATATTCTCTAGATGAGTAGGTTATGGTAGCATCAGAAGACTTAATCTTCTATTTTGCTGATTTTGTAAATTATTTGGCAAGTGACCTTATCCCAGAAGACTTGTCATTTTAGTAAAAAGTAGTTTATGCATGAAGTATAAAAGTTTTATGGGATGAACCATTATTATTTTAGGTGTGTGCAAATGGTGTGATTTGGGTGTATTCCTGAAGTTGAGATGATGCACATTCTTGAGGCTTGTCAATCGTCCCCAATTAGGGGTCACCATGGTGGTACATGCACGACCCATAAGATCTTGAAATGTGGTTACTATTGGTTGACGATTTATTAGGATGCAGATGACTATGCTCATCCATGTGACCAATGCCAGCTCAAAGGAAATATCTCGCAGAAACATAAGCTACTTATGACACCTATTCTTGATCTTGATTTGTTTGATATGTGGAGAATTGATTTCATGGGCCCGCTTGTGAATTTGTATGGTATGAAGTATATATTGGTGGTAGTTGACTATGTTTCTAAATGGGTAAAAATTGTTACTCCTCCCAATAATAAGGGATGTAGTGCCACAACATTCTTGAAGAATATTTCTTCTCAGTTTTGTACTCCATGAGTCATTATTAGTTATGGAGCGTCCTATTTCTGCAGTCATCTATTTAAGGTCTTGCTTGAAAAATATTGTGTCAAACATAAGGTGGAAACACCTTATCATCCACAAACAGGTGGGCAAGTTGAGGTCTCCAATCGTGAGATCAAGTCTATATTGGCAAAGACTGTGAATACCAATTGGGCTGATTGGTGAAGAAACCTAGACGATGCACTTTGGGCTTACCGAAAAGCTTTTAAAAATTCCATAGGTACCTCTCCATATCAGCTTGTGTACGGTAAGGCATGCCACTTGGTGATTGAACTTGAGCACAAGGCACTATAGGCATTGAAAAAGCTAAATTTTGAGTGAAGTGATGCTCTAAATCTGAGAATGAGTAAGATAAATGAGTTGTATAGGTTCTAGCTCTGCGCTTATGAGAGTTCTGATTTGTAAAAGGAGAAGATAAAGTTGTACCATGATAAGAAGATTGGAAAAATAGTATTCCAGTCGGGTGATATGGTCTTGTTATATAATTCGAGGCTTCTCTTGTTTCTTGGCAAGTTGAAGTTTAGGTTGTATAGATTATTCACTCTGGTTAGAGTATTTCCTCATGGTGCAATTAAGCTGAAACGAGATGGATAATCCCTATTCAAGGTGAACGGGCATCGTGTTAAACACTATATGGGAGTATGGAAGAGTTGAAGGTTTGAGATTATGTAAGCCTTGGCCAAGTCTGAGTAGCCAAAGTAACTAAGTTATGCTGCGATGTTAAATTAGGCACTTCATGGGAGGTAACCCATTGGCTCGTTGGTGAAGTCTGAGTATCCAACATAGCCATGTCATGCCGCAACATTAAATCAAGCACTGCTTGAGAGGCAACCCAAGTATTACTGTTCACTTTGTTTTTTGTTTTGTAGGTTAAAACATGGAAGAACGCCTGAAAACTGGTAAGAAATTACAAAATTCAGACAAGTCCAGGTAAGTGGACCTATGATCCTAGTTACGGGGTTTATAGGTCTAACCTACGATAGGTAAGTGATGTTGTACGTGTTAGAAAAAATTTAGGGATTTTTTGAGTCTCTGAAGTTGTACTTGTGAACCCATTTAATAGGGTTGTAAGTACAACCTATGACCCTATAAGTGGGGTCATAGAAATCAGAGGAGAAAATAACTTGCAGGTCCTACTTAAGGACCCGCTTATGGGGGCCGTAAGTAGTACTTACGGGCCATAAGTGGCCCCGTAAGTTGAATAAATTTAGGGGTAAAAATATTAAAAATCTCGGTCAGGCCCAATTGAACCATCCCAATCCGACCCTACCCCTTCCTTTTAAACCTAAAATCGACCCTTATTACCCCACTTCTTCAAAATTTAAAACTCCTTCTCAATTTAAAACTCCTCACCTTCCCTCTTAAACTATTTCTATAACCTCCTCACTTGCACATAAAAGTTTATCAAAGTAGGGCTATTTTCATTTGTTCTTCTTCTTCTACTTCCAAGAATCTTCGAATCCAGGTAATAATTTTTTGCTCCATCTAAGTAAAAATATGTTTTTAATCATTCACCTTGAGATAATGCCTTATATGGCCCTGAATTTATTTAAGTGTCATAATTCTTGAAAATTATGGAGCTTAAAATTGGTTAAAATTGAATTTGTTGTGTGATTCTTGTGTAGGAAACCTGTGATCATATAATAAACTAAAGTTGAGGTTGAATAATGAGATGAAAACCTAAAATATATGTGCAATACTTATGAAAATTAACTTGATTCATGTTGTAGTGTTCAAACTTGGGCTAAAATTAAAAATATACACTGTTTAAGGATAAAATTGTTGAGAAAAAGCTGACTCGCCCTCAGGGGGTAGTTACAAAGCCACTTATGGGCCTTGTAAGTAGTACCTATGATGGCTTTCTATTACTTACGAGGCTACTTACAACCCCCGTAAGTACTACCTACAGCCCATTGGTTGCCCCTACCTTGGGTTATAAATTTTTTAGATATTTTATTCCATTATTGTGTTTTAAGTACTAACAACTACTTTTTTAGGTACAATGACACCCAAAGCTGTGAAAAAGAAGAAAGTTCAGTCCATGCTACCAAATGAGTATCCTAAATGAATAGATCTATTGAGGAGTATCTCGTGAGATTGAATAACATATCATTAGCCCCATGACAAACTCTGGAAAGATCATAGAGATAGGTTGCAGCTGCAATGGTTGTTTTTAGAGTTGGGCACTCATCCCACACCATCACAGCTACCATAGAAAGAGCCCTAACCTGCACTAGCATGCTTTGTCCTGACTGGGATCTAGATGAAGAATCCGAGTCAGTCACCACTATACTCTCCCCAGTCTAAGGAGGGAGAAGATGAGTCAAATTCTAGTTTAGAGGAGGAGATTAGTTAGGGACAGGTTCAGGTTACATAGAGTAGGAGGATGAAATTGGCTCCCAGTCTGAGGAGGGGTCAAAGGTTGCATTTGGATTTGAGAGTGAGTCTATATCGGGCTTAGTTACACCCCAGTATAATGAGGGTGCTGATACAACATAGGCTCATAAGAGATATCATCATCATCATCAACTCAGGGCTTTGAGGCCACTACTCAGGGCACTCAGCTTAACTCTACCATACCTGCTGCACCAGAGTCTGACTCCACATATATCATAGTTGTACCTATAGCTGAGATTGCTCTGAGATAGTATGTGGAGGGTATGCAACAAATTTTTTGATAGATAGCTTTATCACAAAGTAGAGAAGACTATGATGCAGTATCGTGGAAGAGGTTAGGATAAAATAAATAGGGTTATTAAGAGCTCCAAACTTACGGGCTTCTTTTAGGACGTATCAACTAAGGTGGATAACCTAGATTTTATGTTCATACAATCCAGCTCTTGTTCAAATGTTTTATGCCTTTTATGCATCCATGATATAAAGGGTAACCCCAATCGAGGGTAGAGAAATTGAACAACCCCAGCTAGACCACACATTGGTCAGGGGTGTAAGTTGATATTTCTGAGGCGACTATCTATTGAGTGTTATTTAGGCCATATTATGTGGGTACACCACAACAATCGAGTTTGATTATCGTATGATGATTATGCCGGAATAGGCGTACTATGACAGACCCAGAGCACAGAGTATTTAGATTGGATTTGTCTAGATGAATAGCCACATAGATAGTGAAGTTGGGAACTGATTCCCCTTGGGTTGAAGGAAAGGGAGAGATCAAGAAGGCATCACTGCACTTTACAACAAAGCTATGGTTTGACATAGATTAAATTCGACTTCTATGGAAAACATGCTCACATGGAACAGAGATGCTTTGATTTCCATCCTGATTGTTGGATATGATATTCATTTCGCTAGATGGATCTGGACTAAGATTCATATAAGGGCTTCAGTGAGACCACCACCTTCCCCTTTCCTTGTTTAATTTAGTAGTTATATGATGCAGTAAGAGTCCCGCCTATTCAATAGGTGTATTGGCAGATTGAGGTAACCCACATGGAAGAAATTAGCTTGATTATAGATGTGTCAAACTCAATCCTTACACATAGAGAGAAACCACCTTCGACTTCTGGTATGGCCCATTCTGAGGAGACCTCTATTTTGACCAATCCTATTGAGAGAATGAATGTGACTAGTGATGTTGAGATGATCAATCAAAGAGACGAGCCCATGAATACTACAGGTGAGGGGGCCACAATCACATCTGCACCAACCTCAGGATCTACCCTATTACTAGACTCAGATGTACGCACGACTGCATGATGTCTAGGTACCAGACTTGTTGGGCCTACACGATGAGATAAATATTTTGCATTCAGAGGTCTGATCTTTATCTGAGAGCCATATTATAGTCATCACTCTAGTCATTCCATCTTTTATACATCCTTTAACCTATGTTTCTATTGTGGTATATGGTCTATTTATGGATGATGATGATTTGGGACTAAGAGAGGCAGTAAAGAGCAGCTACAAGACCCGACTATAGACTATCAGTAGGCCCTAAAAAGGAAGCTCATGATTTGGTTGTGTCAACTTCGATTGGTGAGTAGAGGTGCAAGATAGAAGATGATACTTTCTCTAGTCGTGCATCACCACCACATCCTCCAGTTGAGCCACGTCATGCCCATATGGGGTGAGTCATATTCGAATGCCAACAGCATCCCAGGTATATTTTCATCCCTTCTTTTTAAATTATAGTTATGCATTGGGGATAGTGAATAGTATTTAGTTGGGGGTGGTATACCACAATCGAGTGTTTTTATTGCTGTGTTTCTTTTCCTGTTGATTGCATTATCCTAGTAGAACCTACATGTTTAGGTTGTGTTTGTGTTATTATTTATTTTATTTGTTGTTTGTGTTTAATTAGGAGAAAAATGAGGAACCTAAGGGAAATTGACTTGCTTCGTTTTTTCGTAAGTGTTTTAAAAAGGAAATGATACCCCTTCAAAAATTTTGTTAACTGTGTGATGTAAATATATGTGTGACCATTATTTGAGTCTTGTTATGGAATTAGGATTAGGGAAAATATAATCATAGCTTAGTAGTTCCTGAACTAGAAGGTAGTAGTTAGTAGTATAATCATGTACCATGTGTGAGAGATATACTTATCTAGTTCCTTTGTGCATTTAATCCCGAAATTGCCCAATTAGTTTTGCCTAGGTTGTCGGTTAGTTGGTTAGGATATGATTATAGGCCTCTTTTGACTTAGTCCACTCTTAGCCTAAATAACCATCCAAATATAAATAAGTATCCTTTGATCCCTAATTTGAGCATATATTGACTTATTTCATATTTTTACCTTCTTAATTGATTAAAATGAACATGTTTTGGCCCTATTTCCTCCTTGGACAATGAGCACCTCAACTCAGGAAAATCACCTAAGTTAGGGGTGACTATTATATAGGTGCATAGTTTATATTGAGTATGCAGAAGGGAGTAATGTAAAAGTAAAAGAGAGTAAGGTTGGGCGTGGTAGAGAAAAAAAGAGAGAAAAGAAAAAAATGGAAAAAGAAAAGAAAAAGAGAATAAATGAAAAGCAAAAAGAGAACCACACACCTCTCAGTACTGAAGGATATCTGAATAGGAATGATATCTGCCGACTTGGTCAAATGATCCATAATAACCCAAATACCATCGAAACCACATGAAGTGTGAGGTAAGCCACTAACAAAGTCAATGGTAATCTTCTCCCACTTCTACTCGAGAATAGGCAGTCTCTAAATCAAGCTGCCATGTCTCTCATGCTTGGCCTTCACCTTCAGAAAATTAACAAAGGAGAAAAGGGAAAAGAAGAATGATTGAGAAGTAGAGTCAAAATATAAGTGTATGTAACAACCCGAGACTACCCCCTAGTTGTCACACGGTGCTTGTATCCATAAGTGATCCCAAGCAAACCCATAAACTAGTATACTATTAAGCAACCAAATTATAACATAATAAATAGTTGTTTTATTGTGCGGAAACATAATCATACTGAAAATCTAAAATAGATACAGTACTAATAAAGCTTTACAATCTGATTAATCTGAAGGATGAAATTGAAATCACATGACTGACTCTGACTGACATCTATGAATCCTCTACTATACTAACTATAGATAGCTGGGATATGCCTCCAACTACCACTAATCAATATACATGAAAATAAATAAACTGTACATGAACTAAAACAGTGCAGAGTCCCCAAAGTAGGAGAACTTATCACCTGCTGACTGGAATCTACAACTGTCTGATCATGACGCATAGGCTATAACTGATACCTATATTATGAGACAATGTAGCACATAGACATATATGTGGATCAGTACTTCTGGAATATACTGAGTATGCAGGGGTGAATGCAATAAGTAAAATTGACTTCATACATAATTGTAAAACATGCATGCTAAGTCTAAGTAGACTCACCAATAAGCTGTAATAAACTAAAAAATAAAATATCTCAAAGCATGAGTGAAAAACATTTTTTGATAACATGGTGAATCTCTACACTTAGTTTCTGTAAACCTTACTTTAATGATATAAGCATAACTGAAGTTGGGATATGATAAAACATGGATTCAGTATGAATACTGGGTCTGAAACTACGTGATGGAGACTGACATAAATTGAAAATCTAAATATACAATCACACTGAGCACGAATTTATAAACATACTAACTTATCTGATTAACTGAATGACTGATAGCTGAATACTGGACATGTTATACTGAGATGTACTTAGTCTGAATAACTGGATCATAACTGTACAGTATTATGTATATGAGAAAGGGACTGATTGAGTAGCATGACATAACAGAGCATGAATTCATGTAGACTGTATTATCTGAGAATGGAAGACCAAGCGTATAATATTATTCTAAAATATTTAGTAATCTAAAGTACTAAAATACTGATAACTGAATAATTGATAACTGTACGCTATGGTCAAGCAACCCAAAAACTGAATCGAGTTACTGATCTAATTACTGGACTGAGATTGTGACAGAGACTGTAACTAAAATGATAACTAAGACTGTAACTGAGATTGTAACTGGGACTATAACTGAGACTGTAACTGAGACTACAACTAAGACTATAACCGAGACTGTAATTGAGCTTATACTGGAATTAAATACTCAGTTCTGATAACTAAGTAATTGATAGTTGTGATTACTGATAATTGAGTTATTGATAACTGAGTGACTATTTTTGACAGTCCTGATTCTGTAAAAATAAACTGACTTTTATACTAAGACTGAATTCAAAACTGAAACTGTGGGAGTGTTCATCTAATTAACATGCCCTAAATCTGAGCTAGTAGGGGTCCAACCCGTGACCCCAATTAGAATAGTTCTAATACAGTTCCATAGGTACTAATACTAGGAAACTAGGACGCCAAGCTTAATTGATGGGTGACACTTGGGTGGCGTCAAGCATAATCTGATGGGTGACCCCTGGGAGGTAGTCAAGCCTAGTTTGATGGGTGACTCCTCATGCTGCGCTGGATACATAGTTCAAGAATACAGGGACTGATACTAATGACTCTACCACTCTGATGGGGAAGCCATCATCTATGCACTCACTCAGTGCTAAATCCTACTCCCAACTGAATAGTCACTGAACTAATTTCTAAAGTGTACTAGGCTGGACTAAAATGTGACTGATCGTGTTCACTGACTGAACTGGACTAAGTTCATTGAGTTCTGGTGTCTGACAGAATACACTGAGTTCTGTACTGATTGAATACTATCGATCATGATGTTTCTAAGACTATCCTGTAACTACTATAACTCTAGGTCAACAGCTAGATTTTTGGGTATTGAATACCCCAGGGCTAGATAGCATGAAAAGTAAAGCATTGCATGATCTTGAAAAGCATAGCCATAGTCAATTATTCATAATTCATTCATTAAGACATTTTATCAAACACTTGGAGGTTATGGACTTGTACATCAATGAGAATACATGGTAATGTGCCATGATTACCCTATTCAATTCATATGGGCATTCTATCAAGCACGTGGAGATTAATACTTTAATATGGGGTAATTCGTGAAACACATGGGGATCATAAACTTAGACATGGGAATATCTTAAACATGGAAGCATAGCATGATTATATAGCTAAGATCATGAATTGGGGAATTCACATGAAATATGATATGTGTGTTTCATCAAAACATGTAAAGTTCATAGCTTGAATGTAAGAATGTGTTAAACAAGAGGGAACAATAGAGTTACATGGCAAAGTTCATAGCTTGGGGATTCATCTTGAAATTCACTTAACATAATATGGGAATTTCATCAAAAATGTGAAAAGCATGAATTTAAAACATGAGAATATTGCTAAACATCATGAATTTAGGATCTATCATGGAATTTCCTTGAATAAAGCATGGGAAATACAAATTCATAGCATGAGAAATTTAAAATATTGCATGGAATCACACATGGGCTGATTTGAATTAAAAAACAACCTAAAAAACATGAATTTCAATCTTTCTTGTATGGAAAATTCATTCTTTAATTAAAATAAAAGAGTTTTTGGGCTCCATTGGTGAAAGAAGACCCATGGATGAACTCACGCATACCTTAAAGCTTTAATTTTGAAGGAGAAACACAATCTTGAAAGCATTCTTGAATTATAAAACTTGAGTTCTTTCTTTTCTTAAAGAAAAATAGATGAAGTTCTTGGTGTTCTTGAGGAGGCTAGGGTTTTTCTTTGAGAGAAAAGATGAATAATTGAGTGTATATTGCTTTTATTGGCTGAAATTAAGTGTTATAGGCAGATTTAGCTGAGGAAAAGTGACCAAAGTTCCCTAGAACCTTTATAAACTTAATTAGAATGTGAAACAATTCCATAACGCGTTGTCCGAACCGTCGCATCGCCATCTCGGCTTACTACCTCACACAAAAAATGCCATAACTTTTTGTTCGGGTATCAGATTTTTGCGAAATTGGTATCGTTGGAGAGATAATCCAATTATATATAATTTAATGGGTTTTATGATGCAAAATAATACATATATAAAAAGCTATACATGTTTAAAATAGACCCTTGTAGAATTGAATGCCAAACTTTGGACGAATCAAAGGCTCTAAGCTCAACTTTGTTCTAAGTGATTGTTATGATCATTTTGAACCTCAAAAGCAAATCAAACATGAGGATAGATATCATAAAACTCATATTTTCATGAGAATCATTTAGATTATAGATTATACACGTAGGAATGATGGTTCAAAGACTAGGCTAAAAATGTGGGGTATTACATTATCTCCCTCTTGAGAACATTCGTCCTCGAATAAGACTATTTAGATTGGTAATACTATACAAAGGTAACTCAGATCATATTCTGAACATGCATGACTTGGAACATGAATGCATAACTGATTCTGAAACATGATACATGAACTGAATATCATGATCTGAACTAATTTCTTGAATACATGCAATGACATGAGATTGATTATAAGTCTAAGATAGAAATGAGAGACTCAACTGATGAGTAACCATTACTTTAAGCTGGATCCTATTTTGCGATATAAATAAAATGGTTTATGACATGAATACTCAGGGTATTACAATACATCTCCCCCTTGGGGTGCTTGGTCCCCCGAATGATACCGACTTGACTGAAATACAAAGAAAAGACTGAGATGATGCACAAAAAACTTATGGACTGAATCATGACTGAATATCTGGGATCTGAAACTGATGCATGATGCATGAACTGAGATAAATTTATTAATTACATGGATGCAAATGAATTACCTCTCGGAATAACCATATTCATTATAATTTCAAATAGTATGACTAGATGGAAAGATAGAAAGCCATAGGAACTTATCTGTCGGACTGCTACACTGGATTGTTGGCTATACGGACTGAATTATACTAAGAGCTTATACTAAAATATACATTCCACTGGTACACCAACGTGATATTCAAGTCTATCTTCATAACCACACATGAACTTGTAGGCAAACCACCACAAAAACATCTTTCTCATTTTTTCTAAACCTCTATCCTTAAAACTTTCATGCACTAGCCCAAGAAAACACACATAGAATTTCAACTAATCATGACATAAGGAGAGGTCATTGAAAGTTAGAACATGAGGACCTGAAACATAGAAGAATAACTTTGACACTCAACTAAGGCCTGAGGAATAAAGCATCAATGACATAAGTTCGTCAGAAAGGTCTAAACTGAGGACATACATAGCATAAACTAAATTTCACTGATTATTATAAGTGTATCATGGGTATCTAGATTTGAACATACTATAAAACATGAGTACATGAGTCACGAGCTGCATGACCTGAGTTTGGAGTTCATGAATTCATAGAACATATTTTATACTGCTGAGTGAACTGAAACTCCTCATACTAGAAACTGAAAGTGTACATGGTTTTTCTATAAAGTGCATGAATATGAGCTATGATAAGGGAGCTGATATGTTAGGCATGAGTAGATATTGTGATGACTGAAAAACTTTGTACTAAGATAAGAATAGGCTAGGAATCGTCCTCCCTTACTACTTTTCTACACACACTGGCACTAATACTAGAATCTAAGAGCCTGACTTGGTCACTTGTTCCATCATCTTCCCCTTAGACTAAAGCTATCATCTTAAGTCTGTGACCACTTTACTAAACTCTAAAATGAACTACAATCACTTTACTCTAGAGTCTGGGGTATAATAATACATATGAATAATAAACTCATTCACACCATCATACTCAATCTCGAATCAACAAACTTAAATTCTTCCATACACTGTTCAAGACTATTGATTCACCTTTCGTACAACTACCCATATGAATATATAATCTTCTCAATCTGGATAATGCTATGCGAACTCTACTATTACAAAACTTCTGGGTTCATGATTCTAACTCTAAATCATATGCTATCATAGGATTCAGAGAAGTAATCTGAAATCATATCCAACTTTAGCTTAACGCATGAATTTCATGAACACAAATGAAATATTTCAAAATTTAGGACATAGAGGCACTGATGGGATGCTTTTTGAGCCACTATGCAATCCTAAAACTGTCAGTGGGGCTGGATGAGGAAACACTGTCTGTAAGGACTTAAGCTTCACTATTTTTGTCACCTCAAAACTAAGGCAAAGTTAGAATAAATAGTGCAAGATGAGGATCTACATAAATATCTTAGATAATACTTCTATTGCATGATCTGAGACTTAAAAAAGGGAAACATTTCCTAAATGCCTTGTAGCCTCTCAAAGAAAAGTACAGACGTCTCCATACTATTCCACAAGACTCCACTAGACACCTTAGGACACTTGAACTTTGTGCTTTGATACCAAGTTTGTAATGACCTGAGACTATCCCTTAGTCGTCACACGGTGCTTGGAACCACAAGTGATCCCAAGATAACCCATGAACTGGCATACTGTTAAGAAACCAAATTATAACATAATAAATAGTTGTTCTATTATGCAGAAATATAATCACACCAAAAATCTAAAATAGATACAATACAGATAAATCTTTACAATTTGATTAATCTGAAGAACGAAACAGAAATTACATGACTGAATCTGTCTGACATCTATAAAGCCTCTACTATACTGACTATAGATAGCTGGGACATGCCTCCAACTACCACTAATCAATACACATGACAATAAATGAAATGTACATGAACTAAAACTATCTGGAGTCCCCGAAGTAGGAGAACTCATTACCTGCTGATTTATAATCTGCCACTGTCTAATCATTATGCGTAGGCTATAACTAATACCTACATTATGAGACAATGTAGCACATAAACATATATGTGGATCAGTACTTTTGGAATGTACTGAGTATGCAGGGGCGAATGCAATAAGTAAAACTTATTTCATATGTAATCGTAAAACATGAATGCTAAGTGTAAGTAGACTCACCAATAGGCTGGAATAAACTGAAAACTAAAATATCTCAAAGCATGAGTGAAATATTTTCTGATAAGAGGGTGAATCTCTACACTTAGTTTCTGTAAACCTTATTTAATGATATAAGCATAACTGAAGCTGGGATATGATAAAACATGGATTCTGTGTGAAAGCTGGGTCTAAAACTACGTGATGGAGACTAACATAAATAGAGTATCTGAATATACAATCACACTGAGCACGAATGCATAAACATACTAACTTATCTGATTAATGAATGACTGATAATTGAATACTGGACATGTAACACTGAACGGTACTTAGTTTGAATAACTGGACTAAAACTATAGAGTATTATGCATATGAAGAAGGGATTGACTGAGTAGCATGAGATAAGTGAGCATGAATTCATGAAAACTGTATTATATGAGAGTGCAAGACCAAACATATAACATGATTCTGAAATAGTTAGTAATCTAAAGTACTAAAATACTGATAACTGAACAACTGATAACTGTACACTATGGTCAAGCAGCCTTGAGACTGAACTAAGTTACTGATCTAATTACTGGACTGAGACTATGACAGAGACTGTAACTAAGACAATAACTAAGACTATAACTAAGACTGTAACTGGGACTGTAACTAAGACTGTAACTAAGACTGTAATTGAGACTATAACTGAGCTCATACTAGAACTAAATACTAAGTTCTAATAACTGAGTAATTGATAGTTGTGATTACTAATAACTGAGTGACTATTTCTGATAGTCTTGATTCTATAGAACTAAAGTGAGTTCTATACTGAGACTGAAGCTGAAACAAAAACTATGGGAATGTTCATCTAACTGACATACCCCAAATTTGAGCTGATATGGGTCCAACCTATGACCCCAGTTGGAAGAGTACTAATACCATGCCATGGGTACTAAGACTGGAAAATCAGGATGCCAAGCCTAACTGACGGGTAACACCTGGGCGGTGTCAAGCCTAATCTAATGGGGGACCCCTGGGAGGTAGTCAAGCCTAGTCTGATGGGTGACTCCTAATCCTACGCTGGCTATGCAGTTTTGGAATACAGGAACTAATACTAACGACTCTGCCTCTCTGACAGGGAAGTCATCATCCCTGCACTCGCTCGGTGCTAAATCCTACTCCCAACTTAATAGACACTAAACTTATTTATAAAGTGTACTATGCTTGACTGAACTATGACTGATCGTGTTCACTGACAGAACTGGACTAAGTTCACTGAGTTTTGGTGTCTGACTGAATACACTGAGTTCTATACTGACTAATTACTATCGATCATGATATTTCTGAGACTATCTTGTAACTACTGTAGATCTAGGTCAACAGCTAGATTTTCGGGTATTGAATATCCCCAGGACTTGATAGCATAAAAAGTAAAGCATAGCATGATCTTGCAAAACATAGCGATAATCAATTATTCACAATTCATTCACTGAGATATTTTATCAAATACTTGGAGGTTATAGACTTTACATGAATGGGAATACATGGTAATGTGTTATGATTACTCTATTTAATTCACATGGGTATTCTATCAAGCATACGAAGATTAATACTTTAATATGAGGCAATTCGCTAAAAACATGGGGATCATGAACTTGGACATGGGAGTATCTTAAACATGGAAGCATAACATGATTATATAACTAAGATCATGAATTGGAGAATTCGCATATAATTCGCTTAAAATATGACATGAGTGTTTCATCAAAACATGTAAAGTTCATAACTTGAATGTAAGAATGTCTTAAACATGAGGGAACAATAGAGTTACATGGCAAAGTTCATAGCTTGGGGATTCATCTTGAAATTGACTTAACATGATATGGGAATTTCATCAAATGTGTGGAAAGCATGAATTTAAAACATGAGAATATTGCTAAACATCATGAATTTAGGATCTATCATGGAATTTACTTGAATAAAGCATGAGAAATTCAAATTCATAGCATGAGGAATTTAAAATCTTGCATGGAATCACACATGGGCTGATTTAAATTAAAAACCACCATAAAAAACATGAAATTCAATCTTTCTTGAACATACATAATACCATAATAATGGAAAATTTATTCTTTAAGTAAAAGAAAAGAGTTTTTGGGCTCCATGGGTGAAAGAGGACCTATGGATGAACTCCCACATATCTTAAAGCTTTAATTTTGAAGGAGAAACCCAATATTGAAAGCATTCTTGAATTAAGAAACTTGAGTTCTTTCTTTTCTTAAAGAAAAATTAATGAAGTTCTTGGTGTTCTTGAGGAGGCTACGGTTTTTCTTTTAGAGAAAAGATGAATAATTGAGTGTATATTGCTTTTGGAGGCTTAAATTAAGTGTTATGGGCGAATTTGGGTGAGGGGAAGTGGCCAAAGTTTCCCTAGACCCTTTATAAACTAAATTAGCATGTGAAACAATTCTGCAATGCTGGCCGACATGTCGCGTCGCTATTGCGTCGGCTTACTTCCTTACATGAAAAATGCCATAACTTTTTGCTCGGGTATTGAATTTTTGCAAAATTGATATCGTTGAAAAGCTAATTCAATTATATACAATTTGGTGGGTATTGATCTGCAAAATTCTACATATATAAAAAGTTATACACATTTAAAATAGGCCCTTGTAGAATCGAATGCCAAACTTTGGAAAAATCAAAGGCTCTAAGCTCAACTTTGTTCTAAGTGATTCTTATGAATATTTTTCACCTCAAAAGCAAATCAAACATGAGGATAAAGACAATGAAACTCATATTTGCTTGGGAATTATTTAAATTATATCTTATATATGTAGGAATGACAGTTCAAAGACTAGCCCGAAAGTGTAGGGTATTACAGTGTAGTATCAAGGAAGGTGTGTCACTATATCCCAAATATATCATACTTGCCCCCAACACTACAATACAAGCTGATTAAAGTCCTATAGTGATTCTATTCCAACTTTTTAAAAAACTAAGGTATATAAAACCCGAGCTAACCTATGGTATTTTGTACACATTGATTGGAACTTCTTTTGTGAGTATGAGTGTCTTGACATAGTCCCATGCATAAACATGATGATACTGTGAGAGTTGGGACTTCTTTCTGCGAGGGTGCATGGGTTGTGTTATTGATTGTATATTTGTTTGAGTTATATAACTTACATATTTGCTTGGTTTTTTATTTCTAAGATAATTACATGCTTGATTCCTTTGTGTCATACTATTGTTCTACATAGATCCTCACAAAGGTTTTGAAAATTTGGAAATAGAAGGGGGCAAGAGATTTTTAGCTGAAATTAGGTTGACTATTATAGGTGCCTTAGGTTTCTCTTAGTTAAGCATCAATGATTTTTGTTATGGGTTAGATGCCTGACGATATGCAAACATTCTAAGTTGAGGGTGTTAATGTGATATCACTTCATGTCACTTTTAATGCTTAAAATTGGAAATTATGCTAGTACTTAGGTCCGTTTTGTTATATGTGATATGTTTTTTGTATTTGTTTTGTAGGAAAATAGGGTTAGGAGCACCAGAGGAGAAAAATAGTTGAACCATTACAGAGGCACTCATTTACGGAGGGTAAGTGGGACTTACACCCATTGTAGGTCCTTTCGTAAGTGATGGAAGAAAAGTTTTGAAAGTTAGATGTTGGCTCTTATACCTCCGAAGGCTACTTACTAGGTGTAAGTGGAACCTACGACCCTCGTAGGTACTCCCGTATATGGATGATCAGAAAGTTGGAGTTTTCTTTTAGACCTACGAACCTACCTAGGGTTTGTGGTAGTACCTACGATCTGTAAGTGGGTCCGTGGTAGGTGCCGACTTTGTTTTCCTATTTTGTTTTGATAGGGAGTTTTGGGGTTCTGGTGTATTATATAAATACCGCCATTGATGTATTATTATTGTTATTCTTATTTTTACGCACTTTTTATACTTACAACATTATATTAATTCTGAGTTACACTTTTGATCTTGAAATCTGTGTTGTTACTTTTTAGGAATTGAGATTAATTTGAGATTCTAATTTTCATTCTTAATTTATTGCAAGATTATAAATATGTTTTCTTTCATGAATTCTATGGGTGTTCTTACAAATATGAGTGGCTAAACATCCTAACTAGGGTTGTGAGAACCATGATGGAATAATGAAGTAGAGAATACAAAGTCTTTCTTGATTGGTGTTCTCGCATGTATTGTGGTTTTCTAAAGAAGATCACAATAGTAATTTGAAGATATCAACCTTTATCTAATTAACTTGAGACCCAAGAGAAGATAGTTAATTTTGGCTCTAGGACAAGGGTTAGTAAGGTGAAACTATGATATTCAAAAGAAGATGAGTGAAATTCACCAAAGGTGTTGAAAAGATGGTTGGCGATACATAACCTATTAGATTCTGTATGCAAGACATCGAGATAGTTTGATGAGCATGATAAGTCTGCGGAGTTTGGAAGTTAGGGGTAATAAAGTCCTAATATTTATCTTATGTTGATTTCAACCTAAAGTGATCAAATTTATTACAACTGCTACTATTTTCACAAAATCCCCCTATTTAATTTTTGCACTTTCTGACTACTTCAATAAGTTCTTGATAAAGATTTGGCCTATTCCCTGTGGGTTTGACCCCAACCTTTGTTGCATTGTTTATTTGAAAACGACTGTGTTATACTTTATTAGAGGTGTAATTTTAGAAGACATCAGACCCCATATTCATAGGATAGCCCTAGGTGTTGTACTCTATCTAAAAGATTTGGCTAACCTAGAATAGCCACATGATCTAGAAAACCAAGAAAGTTCACCTCTCAAAGACTGGACACTGTTCGGCACACTATAATCAGTGTAACTAGACTGAACTCAATCCATAATTTAGGTTGTGTCATGAATGGGTCTATAGACTGATCCCGATATTGATAAGACTAACATGGAGGGTACCTACCTTGGGAACCTCTACCTCTAAATTATGATCCATTTCATCTCCAACTAAAACTACCTTAGTGACGTGGTCTTTTATTGCTTTCTTTTTGAGCCTCTCGATGCATCTCCTCCATAACCTATGCATAATAAAAAACCTCAGCAAAAGACCTACCAACTGCAATAAAACTCTAAGTAGCCATATGAAGATGATGTATAATCCCTCTAACAAAGAATCAAACTTACTCATACTCAGTTGGTAAAATAACAGTAGCATGTATGGTCAACTCATGGAACTGTTCCTTATACTCTAGAACAGTCATAATACCTTTTTCCAATCTTGATAACTAATCTCTCAAATGCTCTCGGAGCCTGAGAGGTATGTAGTTCTCCAAGAAACCTGGAGGAACTGAGTCCATATCAAAGAAGGATATCCAGTTGGACTGGAATCAAGATAACACCTTCATCAATATCTAGTTACCAAGTCCAGCTGAAAAGTAGTGACGTGCAATGGATTCATAGCACTTTCAACAGTTAAAACAATGACAATGTGCAAGTTACTTAGGTTGTTTTATTAGATATAATGTGTTTGTGTTATGCTTTGTAGGAAAATAGATTTTGGATGCTAAACTAAAGAAAATGATGAAATTTGAAGTGTTGGCCACTTACCTAGGTACCTACAGCTCGTAGATACCACTTACTGGGCGTAGGTGCCAAAGTAGGTGTTAGAAATTAGAAGTACAGAGGCTTAGAAGTGCATAAAAGAAGATTCCATCACTTATGTAGGACACCTATGGTCCGTAGGTGCCACCTACGATCTGTAGGTGACATAGTAGGTTGTAATGAGTCAAGTACAAAAAGTTTTCAAATGCAGTTTGAGGCTAGGTCACATACTGAGGACCACGTATGGTCCATAGGTGCCACCTATGGCCCACAGGTGGCTTAGTAGTGGCCGCTGACCTTAGTTTTCCTTTTTTGTTCGGAATTTGATTTTTACGGTTTCCTTGTATTCTATAAATATCCCTTTGACATTTTTTACTTATTTTATGCACTATTTATACTTAAAAACATATATTTGATTCCATAATTCAATATTTATCTTAGGATTACTTTTTTCTTGATTTTGGTTGATAATTCAATTTAAGACTTTATGTTTTATTCATTGATTATTATGAGAGAGATAACTATGTGACCGAGATATTCTAGCCCAAGAGGCAAGTTGAGTTGTCAGGGTTGGATGGAGCACCATTGTTGTAGGCTGCGTTTGATAGGTATGAGCTGGGGTGGATAACTAGACCCATAGGTTCATACAACCTGACATTGGTGTGGTAGTTCTACGCCTCCTACCACATCATATTATCTTTGACTACGCCTATAGGTAGAAGGTAGGTAGAGCAGCCACAATTAGCATAGATGCTTGTGAGAGGGGTCATGGTCGATATTTTAATGGAAGCCACAACACAGGTTATGGATTCATAGCACTTTTGATGCTTAATATGATGAAAATATGCAAGTTACTTAGGTTGTTTTGTTAGATATTATGTGTTTTGTGTTATATTTTGCAGGAAATCGGAGTTTGGATGATAAAATAAAGAAAAAGATGAAAATTGAAGTTTTGGGTTACTTACCAGGGCACCGATGGCCCATAGGTACCACTTACTGGGCATAGGTGCCGAAGTAGGTACTAGAAATTGGAAGTCTAGAGGCTCAAAAGTGTAGAAAAGAAGACCCTGTCACTTAAGTTGGGTAACTATGATCCGTAGGTGCCACCTATGGTCCGTAGATGATTGAGTAGATTGTACAAGAGTCAATTCAAGAGAGTTTCAGAAGCTGTTTGAGGATAGGGCACATATTGAGGACCACCTATGGCCCGTAGTTGCCTTAGTATGTAGCAACCGACCTTGGTTTTCCTTTTTTTTATTTGGGATTTGATTTTTAGGGTTTCCTTGTATTCTAAAAGTACCTTTTTGGCATTTTTAGTTAGTTTACACACTCTTTATACTTCTAAACATATATTTGATTCCAGAATTTGATTTTGACCTTAGGATTATTTTGTTCTTGATTTTGGTTGATAATTTGATTTAAGACTTTGGGTTTTATTCATTGATTATTATGATATTGTTTGAATGCTCTCAATAATGAATTCCTTTGATTGTTTCACAACAATGAGAGGCTAAAACCCTTAGCTAGGGTTGTGGGAACCCTGATGAATTAATGAAGTAGGGGAAGTGTGAAGTTGTTATAAATTGATATTCTTCCATGTATTGTGGTTATCTTCAGTTTAATGGATTTCTTAATTGTTGAAAATAGTAGGATACCGCCTAGTATATCACTACTTACTTCAAAAGAGGAATAGGGATTAGGCAAAGATAATCATAACAGTAATTTAAAGATTAATTATTGATCTAGGCTAATCAGTATCATCTACTTAAGTTGGTTATCTATCATCTAATAACTTGGAACTCAAAAGGTAATAGTTAACTGAGATCTAAGATAGCGGTTAGTAATGCAACATCCTAAGACTCAAAAGGTAAAAGGTGAAATCTTTTAACGATTCCACAAGACAGTTGATGGTACATAGCTTATTAGATTTTGCATGCAAGATGTTGGGTTGGTTCAGCAAAGCACGATAAACCTACTAAATTGAAAAGCCAGGGGGAACACAACTCTAGTGTTCGTTTCTGATTGATTACAACCAAAGTTGAGTTTTGTTACATGTTCGAGATTACAACAACAAACCCCCATTTACTTTCCAGTACTGCCTGTTGACTTTAGTAAACTAGAGAGACAAATCAACGTATTCCCTGTGGGTTTGACCCCAACCTGAGTTGGGTTACTTTACTTGACAATAAACTCTTTATCTTCTTTTGGAAGTGTAGTTTTGTTCATTGATCATGTATTCAATCCAACGAGTCTCATCTAGGCCTAAATTATGGAGCCAATCATTACAAAAAATCTTGAACAAATGCATCTTTATTCAAAGCCCCTGCAAATCTAGGTGAAGTCAATCTCAGAAATTTGCCTAAACATCTTCTGCTCCTCAACAAAGTTAGCTGGTTGGATGACTACTGGAACTGGAGGGACCTCAACTCTAAAGCCACAACTACATGTTGCCCCCTATATCTAAACCACTCTAATGTACATATTGAACACCATTAGAAGATGTACCATCAACCCTTCCCAAAAGATGTACCAAGGAGTCTCTAATAAATTAAGAAGAAATAAACCCCAGTGGAGCCTAAGCTAACCCCTGGACCACCATTGTGTAGGGTGGATGAACGTTTGTTGTAAGAGAAATCATAAGATTTGGGGAAAGCTTCATATTCGAAACCCTAGATGGGGCTGCAACTCTCGCCTACCCTTGGACCCTAGATTGGCACGACCTCTAACAGTAGCTCTAGCTATGGACTCGGGTCCTCATCTTCAGTCATTGCAGCTTGTATCTTGACCATCTAAAAAAAAGTGAAACAATGTGAATTTTAGAAACCAACTCTAACTCAACGCAAGAAATAATTGAAGTAAGTGAAGTTCTCCTAAGAATGTCCTATAATTTCCCAAAGATAAGAAACATGCGTCATCGTTCTGATCTGCAGGACTCTAAGGGACACTTTGTTTTGTAACAACAATAACAATAGACATAGGCTCTGATACAAATTTTTCATGACCTAATTTCATGAGTCATGGTGGCATCTAATTTAACCTACCAACAGGTACGCCAAATCATAGCCCAAAACAACAAGTAACGGGCTAGTTGGTGGAAGATATAATGAATACCAAAATTAAGCATACAAATAGATTATAGGCGATAAAATATAAGTACAATGGCAAACACATAAATATGAGAGGGAAAATAGCAAAAGGGTATCCTACGACCTAGTAAGGTCGATACAAAAGCCACTAATCAAAAAATAAGTGTACTAATAGTATAAATAAACAAATATTCTCGAGTATATATATTGTCCAAAATAGCAAAAGAAGAGAGAATCAGCTCCGACTTTGAAAGCTCACCCTATCTCCGAACTTTGAGTATGCATTGGATAGAACATAAGCGGCAACAACTAGTACTCAGATCTATATCAGAAAAAAGTATAAATATTGTATAAGTACCAAAACAATGAGCTAAATCATAGAAAAAGCATAATAATATGTGAGAATGTAAATTAAAGTCAGAGATAAAAGGACAAACCTAAAATAATGCCAACTGATAGATAATAAATAACAATGTAGATAATATCGAAAAAAATACAAGCTAACTACAACCTAATTGGACCCCCATAACTCAAAAGGCACAAACAAGATAAAAAACCTAACTGAGCCCTCACAAGCCTGATAGACTCAGTTAAGAGACAAATATCGACAATAATAATTATAAAGTCACCGACCAGCAAAGCCCAATATTGCATTATGAAAGAATAATGATACCCATATTGCATGTAAAATCTTTGGGTCCAAAATGGATCTAAAATCCCTTATGGGGCCCACTTGCTAAATTATAATCTTGAAATTGCCATAACCTCCCTCTAAGCAAAAGGATCATTTATCCCAATAATAAATGAAATCCGAGCATAATTACATCCTTAAATCATCTCATTAAGGATTAGAGATTTTGAGTTTAAATTAGAGAAGTAAATAACAAATTAAGATATCCAATGAACTTTGTCTTTGTGAATGCGGCCAAGGTCATCATGATCACGATAGCCTTTTACCTTGACCTTATCAAATGAAAGTAAAAACCTCGTGAACGCAAAGACCATATTTTTCTTGCACCAATAACCTTGGCATTTACCAAGTCTTCAATCGTACCCTGGAGATTTGTCCAAAATCCCATGAATGCAAATAAACTATGTTGCCCTACCAAATTTGCCATTTCAAACTCAATGATGCCATTGAAATTTTCATCGCGGATCATTTCAATGAAATATTGGTCCCACGCCTAATGGTTATTTTATCAAAAATCCACCCAATATTGCAAAATGAGTTCAGAAGACTTGAAACCCGAACCAAAGGTCCCCCATCCTAAAATTAATATTTTAGAGCTGATGGAAATGTCAAAATTGGCATACAAGGATGTTAGCCTGATGTTCAGGATCTATACCCAATCCTTAACACTGAAAAAACTATAAAACAGGAAATTGACTTACAAAATTAAATTAAATACCTTAGGCAAGCTATGGGAAAGCTCCAAACAGTGAAATAATGTGGAATTATCAAAAATCACCTAGAGGGTAATTACAAACTAGTCTATATAAAAGAACATAGATAAGGTGATTTGTTAGAGCTTTGTTTGTCATTCTTTAGATTTTCTCCTATTTATTTATTTATTTATTTATTTATTTATTTTATTTATTATTTATTTAGGTGTTATTTTATATGTAAACTCTGATAAGGCTAAAAACTACTTCCACAGACCTTTAGATTCTATAACACAAGCTCAGAGCATATGCTCTATAACCTAAATAGTCTGCTTCAATAGTCCATTTGTTTGGTGATGAAAATGATGTTAAGTTTGAACTAGGTACCCAACTCCTCTTGAAATTACCTTTAGAAGCTAGAGGTGAACTAGGAACCTCTTTTTGAAATAATAGATACAAGTACTTAATCAAGGTGAACAGTATATCGAACATAGATTTGATCCAACCTTTTGGCATTATTGAAAGACTAAATAGGTATGAAATGGGAAAATTTGGTCAATCAATCTATGGAGACCGAAATTCTATTAGAACCACAAGAAGTATAAGGCAAACCATCTACTAAATTCATAGTAGTCTACTCCCATTTCCACTCAAGAATGGGTAGCCTCAAAAGAAAATCATATGCTCTCCGGTTCTTGAGCTAAACCTACCGACAAAAAAAACACTAACCCACAAAATATGTCTACTCATACCTCACCAATAATTCTACCTAAAATATCTATTAGTTTTAGTTTTCCCAAGAAGAATAGAATATATGGAGCTACGAGCCTCCTGAAGTATCAGCTCAATCAAAGACTCTTACTCTTAGAACAAAAATATGTCTATTAAATGTCAAAATACCCTTATATTCTATGGTATCCCTCCTGGAATCACCCCTTCACACTTAATTTCAAGTACCACACAACCAACAAGCTTCAAATTATTAACCTTGAATTTGCTATAATAAAGTAGACCTAGCCTCGACACTCTCAAGAATCCTCTTGAAGTCTGAATTATCAAGCCAAATAAACCTATTAGCTAGGGCATGGATATATTAGACCAAAGGTCCCTCAAAAATTAAAAGGAGGGGAAAGATCCCTATACTCAACACTTTTTGACTTAAGGCATCCACTACCACATTTACTTTGCTCGGATGGTACAAAATAGAGAGATCATAGTCCTTCACCAACTCAATACATATGTGTTTCATCAAATTTAGGTCTTTATGATTCATAATATTAAAGGCAATGGTGGTCATTGAATATCTCACAGCAAATACCATATAGGTAGTGGCTCCAAATCATAAGTACAATAACTACCATAATCCAATCCTTGGATATGATCTACCCCCAAAACACTACAGACTCAAGACAAAACTCATACTTTGAGAACTTGGAATAAATCCAATGGTCTCTCAAAGTGTGGAACATAATTCTCAAATCTTACTCATGCTCCTCCCCTCTTCCCAAATGCACAAGAATGTCATCAATAAATAAAATCATGAAAAATTCTAAATAACATTCATCAAGTCCATGAACATTGTTAGTGAATTGGTCAACCTAAAATACATCACTAAGAACTAGTAGTGGGCATAGTGAGTCCTGACGGTTGTCTTATGGATGTCCTTGTAATTACCCTTTAGGTTATTTTTTATATTTTTGCTATTTAGAGTATTTCTATATCTTTCCTAAGTCATTTATGAATTACTGGATTGGACAGCTGATTTAAAGGCATTCATTTGTTTTTAGAGTCAATTCTCTATTTTAAAGTCTTTAGTGGTAAGAATTGGTTATCGGACATAAAAATCTAGATAAATGACCTCATATGCCAATTCTGACAGTTCCAAGAGCTTTGCAATGATGATTTTAGGTTGGGTAGATCTTTGGTTTGAGTCTGAAGGCTTTTGGATTTATTTCGGTCTATTAGCTAAAAGTTAAGAAAAATGGCACTTGGGTGTAGGACCGACTTTTCGTCAAAACGACCTCGGATGGATATTTTGATTGCACCATTGATTATAGAACATTGAATTTGATAGGGTAACATAGTTTATTTTCTTATTTGCAATCTTCAATAAATTTTGAGAGCTGTTGCACACTTTAGCGGCCTTCCAGGAGCTTTTTCAGCCCTGGCCCAGCCTCAGCAGCTACTTTAGTGGAAATTTGATTGCTAAAGTGCAAGCCACTTTAGCGATAGATTTTCTGCTTTAGTGCCATGCCACAGGAGCCAAGTACTACTTTAGCGGCCCCTGGGATCCCTTTAAATGCTCTATTTCCCAAATTCTCTCCCATTTTCCCACAAGTTTAAAAGTGAAAAACCCTAAAATATATGGAAATTTGGGAGAGACATTAATAAGTGATTTTGGTGTATTTGTAAGCTCGAAATATGCATTTCTTCTCTGAATTCTTGGTAAGTTTTCATTAATTCTGTGGTTAAATTCTCTATTATTTTTCAAAATCCCTAGAATATTGGTGGGTTGATTTTAGTACCATTTGAGCGCAGAATTTACCCATTATTAAGGGTAAATGTTCCTTAAAAATAGAGAGATATGTAATCAGTTTCAATAGTTTAATTTCACAAGCGGTCCCCACAGGTTATTGTTATGTGATTTTAGACCCAAAGCATGAAAATTCTATTTGAGTATAGTTGTTCTCGTATTGATGAGTAGATTATTATTTTAATAGAGTGGCATCGTACGGGAACTTCTTAAAAAGGGAAATCAACAATTTAGCGGATTTCACAAGGCTTTTATTCAGCGTCTAGGTAAGCTAGGTTTACCTTCCTTACAAATTGAGCTAATTCATTGTATATTTATAATATTATTCTAAATATAGGTTGAGAATTAGGTCAAGGAGATATAATTAGTATTATTTGAAATATTTAACCTATTAAGGAATTGTAAATTAGGTGTAATCAGTGTAGATGCTTATGTCTTAGGTAAAATTGCTATCTTATGGCTAACAGTGGCTATTTTATTTAATATCTAGTAGAAATATTAGATAACTTATCCTAGTCTAGGTTAGAATATTTCTTTGAACGAATTTTAAGGATTGGAAATGGGCCCCTCTGGCTCACCTTAGGCGAAGACTCTTGTTAGCGCATTGTAGATGTCTATAAGTATACTATAACCCTTTTAATGTATATTGTGGTTTTGAAGTGTCTAGATACGTGATACTTATAATAGACTTGTATTTAGGGAGTTAGTGTTTTTTTTAGACCAAGTTTGATGATCTATTGATATTGAGTTTCGATTTAAGTCCAACAATTGATGGTATGAGTTTCGATTCAAGTTTGGCAAATGATGATGATATTTTGTTTTAGTTTGAGTCCAGCATTGAGTGGTTATGTATGGTATGTTATGGTATGGTATGATTCTAGGTTATGGCTTGACATATGGTTCATTAATGTAATTTCAATTATTTACTTTCTTGATTGCACCCTCTGATCTTATGGGGGCCTGTATTGAGTTATTTACTTTTCTGCACTTACTACATTATGGGGGTCAATCTTGTAGTATTAATTATGATTTCCTTCATTTTATATCCACTTCGGTTATTTATAGTATTTGAGTATTATTCAAGGTTTGCCTTTTTATCTTGACTTAGTTTACTTATCTTGCATCTTTACTATACTTATATTATAATTTAGCTTAGTCGATCAATGATATTTACTGAGTACTCATGGATTTGGTACTCATACTACACTTTTGTACATTTTTGGTGCAGATTCAAGTACAAATGGTTGTCGCTGATGTTATGATCATGCTGCTTAAAGTTCGAAAGCAGGGTGAGCTCTCGAAGTCAGAGTTACCTTTTTCTCCTTCTGCTTTTCTTAGTCTTTCAATATTCAAGACTAGTGTATATTGATTATCATGCTATTTATGTTCCTTTACCTAGTGGCTCTTGCAGTGACACTACTAGGTCGTGGGATGTAATTTCTGTCTTATCTATCTTTCAGACTATTATTATTACTTGAATTATCGTTGTAAGTATTTACTTGCAATTTTATGGTTTTATTCCTTCTCTCACCAAATTAGCCTATTGCTCATAGCTCTAGACTACGATTTGGCTTACCTATCTGGGGATAAAGTAGGTATCGTTATGACTTATAAATTGGGTCATGACAAACTGGTATCAAAGTACTACGTTTAATAGTATTGTTGGTACAGGAGAAAATGTCCAGTAGAGTCCCACAGATTGGAATAATAACGTCTATTTTGTATCTTTGGAAGACGATAGGACATTCTTATAAGAACTTCACTTTTTTCACTCATTTTGTGCTAAGAGTTTGAGTTGGTTTCTAAAGATTCCTTTGGTTTCACTTTTTCATAGATGGCTAAGACACATACTACAACTACTCGAGATGAGGAGCTCGATTCTGAAACTAGGGATTCTGTCATAGTTTGTGAATGATATAGAGGTTGAAGACAGTCTATGGATGTATCCCCAGCTACGAACCAAGATAGGGGCCCCCACTAAACCCTATTCCTACTTCTGAGCAAGAGATTCTTCTTCCCCAGCCAGCAGTGAGCCAGGGACCATCTCAGGCTCCATTAGACTTTATTTTTTCTTAACTGATCAAGGATGTTTTGGTTTAGATCTTGGTATTATCTAGTGATGCATCATCTAATGGGGAATAATCTGCGAATTATAGTTTTACTAAGGCAGGGGCATAATTTGTAGCTGTGGCTTCTAGAGTTGAGATCCCTCCTGCACCGGTGCTTGCTCAATCGATAATTGCTCACTGGTGGTTGCCCAACCTACTATCTATTGAGGAGTAGAAAATCCTGGTTGATTTTTGAGATTGGTTCCTCCAAGGTTTTCTGGTACATCGACAAAATGATGCTTATGAGTTCTTAATTTCTTCTGAGGATAGGATCCTTAATACAAGCCTAGTGTAGACTCGTGGTATGGATTACACTACTTTTTAGTTAGATTTGTTATCTTAACATTGGAAGAGAGGTCACATTGATTCGAAGCCAGCTGGATCTCCCCATTGACATAGATTCATTTCTCTAAGATTTTCTAGGAGAATTATATACCTCATAATATTAGAGATCGTCTGAGAGATCAGTTCTTGACGTTGAAGCAGGGATCCATGATTGTTTTGGAGAATGAAGCTTGATGTCATGAGTTGGATAGGCAAGCCACATCTATTTTGACAACCAAATATGAGATGGTGATGGGTTTTTTCGAGAATTAAGACTCCCTCTCAGTATGGCTATGTAGAGTTTGGTTGCTACTAGTAGATCTTTTGCTGAGGTTTCTGATCATGCTCAGGTTATAGGGAAGATGTATTGCGAGGACCAAAGAGGCAGTGATAAAAGGCTGTAATATCAAGTTAGTTTCATTAGAGCCATAGTGCCTAACAACTAAAGGTAGTGGTTGTCAGGGTAGGTACCCTCTACGTCAGCCGCACCAACATTAGCTCAATTTAGTTGACCTATTCATACGGCTCTTCAAATGACTAATAGAGTCCATTCTATTTGCAGTGATCATCTTGGCTAGAGTAGTGGTTATCCCTTAAGGGTTTTATCTTCTAGTTATTCTAGTCGGAGTGGTTATTCCAAGCCAGCTAGATCTTTTAGTTTTAACTCAGTGCCAGGGCCATGTTATGGTTATGGGGACTTTGTCCATTTCTTGATAGAATTCCCCAGTCATAGAGAGATAGTTTCTTTATCTTAGAATGTTTCACCAATTAGGGCAGTACCTCCCCTAGATAGAGATGGTATGTGTCACGACCCAGGGCTACCCCTAGTCACAACAACAGTGCTTATGGTCAATAGTGACCATAAACTAACCCATGAGATAGTACCTGCAGTGAGAAGTAAATAAAATATGAACATAACAGTTGTGCAGAAGAAACTATAAAGGTAATATATATCTGAATACTAAAATCCGAAATACTGAATATCTGAAACAACTGAAAGTAACTAAAATATCTGAAAGCCTCTAAACTGACTGAGGAGTCGATGGGATAGACCCCCAACTAACTCTGACTAACTGAATAAAATAAAATACTAAAATAACAGAATAATCATAACATATCCTTGATGGATGAGGACTCACCACTATGACTGCTGGATTATGTTGAGTTGTCTAATTTCTGCCAGGAAACTGTGCATTCAAATCTATGATATAAGACATCATAGAAAAAAGAAGAGTATGCGGTCAGTACTTTAAATATATTGGAATATGAGATGAGGTTAGGCTTATATACATGGGGTAATGTGCATATGAAATAATGACTAACTGAATAGCATGAGATAATAAAACATGAATCCATGAGAAATGTGACATCTGAGAATAAAAGACCAAGCATAAATCTGTAATCTAAAATAAGTATGAAATCCAAAAGACTGTAAACTATATAACTAAAAGTATGTACCCTTAGTCAAGCGATCCATAACTGAGAATCTAATTTGAAGGGTGTTAGTACCGTGCTACGGGTACTAATAATGGCTTTGTGGATCCACTAATCTGATGTTTCGAAGGACTAGGAGTCAGTCCTAAACTAGCGGGTGACCCCTAAGAGAGTATCAGTCCTAAACTGGCAGGTGACATCTCATAATCCTATGTTGTCCACGTAGTTTTGGAACTTAGGGACTACTACTAAAGAATAATTCCTAACTGGTGGGTGAGACCCCATCCCTAGGTCGCTCGTTGCTAAATCCTACTCCCAACTTAGCTGACACTGGTACTAAACTAAACAAAACTCAGCTGAATGCTATTATATAACTGATAATTCTCATCATGAATATAAATGTTTGAGTATACTAATAAGATTTATGGATTAACTGTTTGAGTATTTGAAAAACTGAATTCATGTAAACACATAAGTACCGGGTGCTCACTACCCACCAGCACTGAATGAAAGCACTAACAATGCCATATAAAAGCTTTAAAACCATAATAAGGGATCATTGTTCAAAACCTAAAACTTAGGCAATTCATCAAACACATGAGAGTCATGAACTTAAGCATGATGATAGATAAAGCATGCAAGAATAACGTGATCACAAGACTAGAATCATAAATTATGGATTTAATGTGAAGATTTAAACATTCAAAATATGTAATGGCTCATTCCACTTGAAAAAACTCATGAACATAACTTGTAATTGGATTAACAAGAGATTCATGGAGATAGTTCAACTTAACCATGTAAAACTCATGATTTAAAAACTAAAAAGGGTTCTTCGACTCAATAGCTGAAAGGAGCCCATGGATGAACATCGCACATACCTCACTAGATGAATTTGTGAAGATTCTTGAGAATTTCTTAAGATTTTAAGCTTGAATTCCTTGATTTCTTGAGTAAGGGTTAGGGTTTGTTCTTAAGGTAGAAGATAGTTTTTCTGAGAGATTTTATGAGTAATAGGGCAAATAATGCTCCTTGGGGACCTAAATTTCATGTTATGGATAAGTTTGGGTGAGGGAAATTAATCCAAATGACCTTAAATAACAACGAATCAAAATATGGATGGGCAAAGTGGGGAAGGGGCATGAGCTCTGGAGCAGTGCACTGGAGGGTGTGACACGGGCTTATTCCGGTGCTGCTACTATTTTGGATTCCCAAACACACCCTTACGCTCTTTTAAAAATTCCAAAACTCACCCTACTTTTAACATCCCCGATCATGAATCAACTCAAAAATCAACATTCTAAGGTTAGGATGGTCAAAAATAAATTCATTGAGGTTTAGGGGCCTTGGAAATGACTAAGTCCAAACACTTAGGCTAATTTCTAAGCTTTGTACCCTTTATGCATGCAATTGAGAGATGAATGATCTAAGACTTTTACGGGGTATTACAATATTTCCTCCTTGGGAATATTCGTCCTCAAATGAGACTAGTTAGATGAGAACACTGGGGAAACTGGGATCATAAATTGAACATGCATGACTCAAAACATGATTGCATAACTGAGTGTGAAACATGATACATGAACTCAACTTAATGTATGTAATGACACGAGATGGATTACATAGCTGAAACTAAGAGCAGAAAAGAGTTAATCTGAGGAAAATCATTACCTTAAGTTGAATCTGAGTTTGGGAGAAAATATGAGGGTACTTGGTTTGCATATCTACTTCTTCTTCCCAAGTGGCTCCCTTAACAGACTGGTCCAACCAAAGAACCTTGACCAAGGAAACTTCTTTGTTCCTTAGTCTACGAATCTGATGATCAAGGATCTAAACTAGGATTTCTTCATAGGAAAGGCTATCCTGAATATCCATAATTCCTAATGGAACAACTACAGCTAAATCACCAATACACTTCTTTAACAGGGAAACATGGAACACTGGATGCACTGACGCCAAATTTGCAGGCAAGTCTAACTCATAAGCTACCTTTCCAAAACGACTCAAGATCTTATATGGGCCAATATAATGGGGACTAAGTTTTCCCTTCTTGCCAAATATCTTTACTCCCTTCATGGGTGATACTTTCAAATAAACCAAATAACTAACCTCAAACTCAAGATCTCTTCTACTCACATCTATATAGGATTTCTAATGGCTTTGGGCTATCTTCAGCCTCTCCTAAATCAACTGAACTTTCTCCATGGCATTAAATACTACATCTAACCTTATCAAAGAAGATTTACCTGCCTCAAACCAACTAATAGGAAATCTACATATCCTTCCATATACAGCCTCAAATGGAGCTATCCAACTACTAGAGTGATAATTGTTGTTATAGACAAACTCAATCAAAGGTAAGTGATTATCCCAACTACCTCTAAAGTCAATAACACATGATCTCAACATGTTCTCTAAGATTTGAATGGTCCTCTCTACCTAACCATCTATCTGAGGATGAAAATCTATGTTGAGATGACCTTGGGTACCAAGACCCTTTTTAAAATCCTTCCAAAAGTGAGAGGTAAACTGCGTACCTCTATCTGATATGATAGACAACAAAATCCTATACAACCTAACCAACTCCCTAAGGTATATCCTGGCATTATCCTTGGCTGAGTAAGAAGTACGAACTGGAAGAAAATGAGATAACTTGGTCATTCTGTCTATAATAACCCATATCAAATTATACAAACGACTTGTGTGAGGCAACCCTATCACAAAATCTATGTTCACCACTTCCCACTTCCAAGTAAGGATACTGAACTCCTATAATATACCACTAGACCTCTGATGCTCCACTTTAACCTGCTGATAATTTGAACACTTAGCCACAAACTCTGTAATATCCTTCTTCATACCATTCCATTAATAGATTTCTTGCAAGTCATAGTACATCTTAGTGGCTCCTGGATGAATAGAATATCGTACAACAAGTGATTCTGCTAAGATTTGCTGCCTCAACCCATCAATACTTGAAATATATAACTTGTAGTGAGAATGCAACCCACCATCTCCCCCTTGGGAGAAAACCTCTACTTTCTGATCTTTGACTGACGCCTTTAATCTAATCGAACTGGGATCCCTATCTTGCTTTTTCTTTACTTCGACAACCAAAGAAGATTTTGAACCATTCTAAATCCATACACTGCCTTCAGCTGAGTTAACTAACTGAACACCTAATCTAGTAAGCTAATGAACCTCCTGGACTAACTTCTTCTTAGACTCCTTAACATGAGCTACACTACCCATAGATAATCTACAAAGGGCATCTTCCACTACATTAGATTTTCCCGAATGATACAACATACTTATAAATGGTCTGCAACATAATTCTCACTATGGTAATAGATAAGAATATCATCAATGAAGACTATGATGAATTTGTCCAAGTACTGCTTGAACACTCTATTCGTCAAGCCCATGAAAGCTAATAGAGCATTCATTAGTCCAAAAGACATAACTAGAAATTTGAAGTGACCCTATCAAGTTTTAAAGGTTGTCTTTAGAATGTCACATTCTCTGACTCTAAGATGATGATAGATGGATCTGAGGTCTATCTTAGAGAAATTAGTAGCACCCTGAAGTTGGTCGAATAATTCATCAATCCTAGGGAGTGGATACTTATTCTTGATTGTAACTTTGTTCAACTAACGGTAATCAATGTGCATTCTAAGAAAAACATCCTTCTTAAGCACAAAAATAATTGGTGTGCCCCATGGGGAAACACTCAGCCTGATGAAACCTTTGTCTAAGAGATCTTTCAATTGTTCTTTCAACTCTTTAAGCTTAGTTGGAGCCATTCTATAAGGTGTTATAGAGATAGGCTGGGTATCTGGAAGGAGATCTATTCTAAAGTGAATTTTTCTTTTGGGAGGAACCACGAGAAGATATTCATGTACACGTTTGGAAATTCCCTTACTATTAAAATTGACTCAAGACTTGGATTCTCAGAACTAGAGTCCTTGACTCAAACAAGATGGTACATGCACCCTTTAGATATCATTTTTCTTGCCTTAAGATAAGAAATAATTTAACCCCCAAGCACTGAAGTACTACCCCTCCATTCAATAATTGGTTCATTGGGAAGCTAAAACTGAACAACTCTATTTTTTCAATCCATTGAGGCATAGCATGAATGGAGATAATTCATGTCGAGGATGACATCAAAATTAGTCATCTTTAACTCTACAAGATCTACTAAAGTGATTTTCTGAGATACTTTAATCGGGCAATTTCTGTATACCCGTTTAACTATAATAGAGATACCTACTTGAGTAGAAAATAAGAAGGGTTCTACAAATGTTTTAGGACTGACGCCAAAGTCGACGGCTTTATAAGGAGTCATAAAATAAAGTGAAGCTCCGGGATCTAATAAAGTATAAACAAGAAGATGAAAGACCTTTCACATACCAGTAACTACATCAGGATATTAATTTGGAAAGTCCATTGCTTGACTCTGTTCCTATAGTTCATGAATTTCCTAATATTTTTCTCACCTATCTACTTGATTTTTTTGCTGAGCATGATACTGAGTTTGTTATTGATCTTGAGTTGGTAACCTGACATATTTTTATGCCACCTTATCGTATGACTCCTACTAAGCTTAAGGAGATAAATTCTTAGCTTTAGGATCTTTTGGGTAAGGGTTTCATTAGACCGAGTATGTTACCTTGGGGAGCTCCTATCTTGTTTGTGAAAAAGAAAGATAGTTCCTTGCATATGTGTATTGGCTACAGGCTGCTTAATAAGGTGACGGTGAAGAAATAATATCCTAGGCCTTGTGTTGATGATTTATTTGACCAACTTTAGGAGCAGCAGTGTTCTCTAAGATAAAATTGATTTTTGGTTATTATCAGTTAAGGATTTAGGCTGAGGATAGCCTTTAAGACCCATTATGGTCATTATGATTTTTTGGTGATGTCTTTTGAGTTCACCGATGCCAGCCTCATTATGGACTTGATAAACCATGTGTTCAGACCTTATTTGGATTTTTTCATCACTATTTTCATCGACGACATCCTTATGTATTCGAGGATTACAGAGAAGCATATGTAGCATTTGATGATTGTGCTCTAGATCTTAAGAGATCATAGACCTTTTGCTAAATTCGCTAAATGTGAGTTCTGGCTCGAGTAAGTGACATTCCTAGGTCACGTTGTGTCTATGGATAGGATTAAGGTAGACCTTACAAAGATAGAGGCTATTTATGATTGGGATAGGCCTACATCTCCATCTAAAGTTTATAGATTCATTGGTTTGTCCAGTTACTATAGGCAGATCATTTAAGGTTTTGCTACTATTGTAGAATCGATGGTCATATTGACCCAAAAGAAGATTCTTTCCTGTGGTCTAGGAGTGTGAGTCAAGTTTTGGGAAGCTCAATAGATCTTTCACTTCAGATCCTATATTGGATCTTTCTATTGAGGGTGAGGTATTCATCATATATTGTGATGCTTTCGATAGTTTAGGTTGTGTGTTGATACAACAAAGATGAGTTATTGCTTATACATTGAGGCAACTGAAAGTTCATAAATGCAACTACCCCACTCATGATTTGGAGTTGGCGGTGGTAGTTTTCTCAAGGATGTGCTCTGATCCAGTGTTATGGATTTTGGAGGTTAGTGGGAGCAGTATTTAGCTTTGGCTGAGCTCACGTATAAGAATAGCTACCATTTGAGTATTGAGATGGCACTATTTGAGGCTTTGTATGGTAGATGATGTCATTCTCCAATTGGGTTGAGACCTTCGGGATTAGACCTCGTGGTATTGACTTGCTTCAGGAGTCATTAGATAGAGTCGGGGTGATTTAGGACAAGTTGAGAGCAGCTCAGAGTAGGAAAAAAGCTTGGAAAGATCATAAACTTCGAGCCTTGAGGTTTGGAGTTAGTGATCAGGTATTTCTTTAAGTATCGCCCATGAAGGGTGTGATGAGGTTCGGGAAGAAGGGCAATCTCAGTCCAAGATATATTTTATCCTTTGAGATTCTTTACATAATTAGTGAGGTGGCTTAAGAGTTAGCCTTCCCCTAGATTTGTTGTTATCCATTCAATTTTTCATGTTTTTATGTTGCGGTGATATATTCAAAATGCATCTCATATGCTAAGATGGGACTTGGTTCAGTTGGATAATCAGTTGACCTCTGTGAAGGAGCTTGTGTTCATACTAGCTAAGGATGTCAGGTGGTTGTATTCTAGATAGATTCCAGTAGTTAAGGTTCAGTGGAGACACCACCCAGTAGAGGAGGCTACTTGGGAGATTGAGAGTGTGATGTGGGGACAGGATCCTCACCTATTCAAAGCTTCAGGTACATCCTAACCCTTTACATTCGCAGATAAAAGTTCTTTAAGTAATGGATGTTGTAATTACACTCCAGGTCAGTTTTTGGATTTCCACTTATTTTCGTTGTTTAAAGCTTTCCTATAGTTTCCCTAAGTCATTTATGACTTGATAAAGCAGGAAATTTAGTTACTGGGTAGTTTATTTATTTTTTAGACAATTCTCTATTGTGAAGTCTTCGCTGGTAAGAATTTACTACTGGGAAAAAATGTCAGTCAAACAACCTCATATGTCAATTCTAATAGTTCCGACAGCTTTAGAACGTCGAATTTAGGCTAGGTGTACATTTGTTTTGGATCCCAAGGCTTCCGGACTCATTTAGGGTTATTGCTCAGAAGCAGCATTAGCGGTAAGTTGGCCGCTAAAGAGAAAGCCGCTTTAGCGTTGGCTTGTCCACTTTAGCAACATGCCACATGATAAAAAGTACCACTTTAGCGGTATCTGGGAGCCCTTTAAATACATCATTTTCCTAAATTCTCTCCCATTTTCACACATGTTCAAATGTGAAAGACCCTAGAATATGTGGAAATTTGGGAAAGATGCTAAACAGGTGATTTTGGGGCGTTCGTAATCTTGAAATACGAGTTTCTTATATAAATTCTTGGTAAGTTTTCATCAATTCCATGGTTAAATTCTTTATTATTTCTCAAAATCCTTAGAATGTTGGTGGGTTGATTTTAGCAACATCTGAGCTCGGAATTTACCTACTCTTAGGGGTAAATGTTTCTTGAGCATAGAGGGACGTGTTGTCGTTTCAAAAGTGTGATTTTGCAAGCAGGCCCCACATGGGATTTTAACGTGATTTTGACATCGAAGCATGAAAATGCAATATGGGTGTCATTGTTCTTATTTGATGAGTAGATTATTATTTAAATAGCATGGCACCACGCGAAAGCTTCCCAAAAGGGGAAATTGTCCATTTTGCAGATTTCTTCAAGCTTTTCTTCAACCTCCAGGTAGGCGAGGTTTACCTTCTTCATAGATTGTGATAATTCATATTATATTTATGATATTATGCTATATATGGGTTAGGAATTAGGTGTTGGACAAATAATTAGTATTATTTGAAATATTTAGCTTATTAAGGAACCACAAATTAGGTGTAATCGGCATAGTTGCTCATGTTTTAGGTAGAATTTCAATCTTAGGGATAATTGTGCCTTATTTAAAATCTAGTAGAAAGATTAGATACCTTAGCCTAGTCTGGGGTAGAATTTTCCTTAGAATGGATTTTGGGATTAGAAGTGGGCCCCTCTAGTCCACCTTAGGCCAAGACTCTTGCTAGCTTATTGTAGACTTCTATAAGCATGTTATACCCTTTTTAATTTTTATTGTGGAGTTGAAGAGGCTAGATACATGATACTTATGCTATATTGGTACTTGGGAGTTGGTGTTGGTTCCGAACCAAGTTCGCTGATTTGTTGATATTGAGTTCTGGTTCAAGTTCGGCAATTAATGATATGAGTTTCGATTCAAGTCCGACAAATGATGATGATATTGAGTTTCAAATTGAGTCTGACATTTAGTGATTATTTATAGTATGTTATGGTATGGATGGTTTCACGATTATGGCTTGAGATATGGTTCATTAATGTAATTTTAGTTATTTACTTTTTTGATTGCATCCTTCGGGCTTATGGGGGCCCACATTGGGTTATTTACTTTTCGCACTTAAATGGCTAATGGCGGCCAGTCTTGTAGTATTAATTATGCTTTCTTTCATATTATATCCACTTTGGTTATTTATTTACAGTATTGAGGCATTATTCCGGGTTTTCACCTTGACTTAGTTTATTTATCTTGTGTCTTTATTGTACTTATATTATAATTTAACTCAATCAGCCGATGATGTCTACTGAGTACTCATGCCTTTGGTACTTATACTACAGTTCTGTACCTTTTTAGTGCATATCCAAGTACAAGTAGTTTCTGCTGAGTTTACTGATCAGCACTCAACTTACTCCAAAATTTATGGGAAAGTTTGTCATTGTCATAGAGTAACCCAACGTGAGTTAGGGTCGAATCTTCGAGGAGTGAATATAGTATTCAAATCCTATGGATATTGAAAAAGTCTAAGTATATACCCATAGTGTAAATAAAATGAAATACATAAATTAAAATGTGGGGTATGGTTTGGAAGATTTGTTTTACTAAAATCTATTCAAGCTACCAATGAAGGACAACAAATGTGGCTAAGATTTCAATGAGACAAGTCTTAGGATTATGTCTTCTTAGGAGCAAATAATGCATGGGTTCATTATAATTAAATGCAAATTCTAGTTAATGACTATATGGGTAGGTTGGGTTATGGGTTTTGATGCTAGTTTAAACGAAGAACCAAAAATATCACCCATGGATCCGTTCAATACCGCATGGGTGTGGAAAATACATCCACTCGAAATCTCAATTGGGCATCCTATTTCTAGGAAGATGCCCAAGACTTAGAAAATTCTCAATCTACCCTTATTTCTAAGATAATGAAAAGGGAATAAGATACATCTAACTATTGTTCACTAATACTTTATCACCCATATCCCTCTTTCAAGGATGATACAGGATCCATTAGTATACTCACATCTCTCTTTCAATGATGATGTGAGATTTTGGGAATTTGGGGTTTTCACGCACAAATTCCCATTCAACAAGAAAGCATTAGTGAAATCAATCATTATTAAGAAAGAATCTACACTAACAATCAAAAACCACATATATTTGCACCTTATTCCAGCATAACCTCAAGATAGATGTTTAGCTACTCATGAAGTTAGGGAAAGGAAATATACCAAAATGACCATTCAATGCTTCCATTGAAGATGGAAACAAGAGTATTGTTCAATTTAACTTCAATTACAACTAAACTCTATTAGAAAATCAACTACAATATTTTTTCCCAAATTAGTAGGCTTTTACAAAGCCAAAACTTCAAAATCTAGTTTGTGATATCCAAAAAAATGAAAGGCTTTTCATCCTATATAAATTTGGAACCAGTTGTGAGAAATAACAAATCTGCCCCTAGTCTATTTTCCGCTCAATCACGATTGCCCGAGTTTAATCACAATTACGGTTCCCTCGATCAAGATGAGCACATCGTAATTTCCATCTTGATTTGTCATGATCGCGACCCTTAGACCGCGATTGCAGTAACTAAGGGTCAATTCCTACTCATGCTTTTTTCCAGTTTTTGTACTAACTCTTCCTTTTTGATCTCTTTTTTTCTCATTTCACTTCTTTTATTTCCATCAACTATATACTTGAAAAACATGGGAATTAGTGGATTCTAATGATAAATTCATCTCATTAACACCTTTAAATCATAGTAGTGTGTAGAAATTTGGGCATCAATGAGTGGTAAATTTACCACTCATCAGTTACAATCGTGCTGCTTAGAGTTCAAAGGCAAGGTGAGCTCTAAGAGTCAAAGTTTCCTTTTTCTCCTTTCTGTACTTTGCTTAGTCTTTCATTATTCAAGACTGATATATATTGACTATCACAGTACTTATATTCCTTTTTCTAGTGGCTTTTGTACTGACACTTCTAGGTCGTGGGATGTTATTGTTATCTTATCTATCTTTCAGATTATTATTAGCATTACTTGAATTATTATTATAAGTCTTTAGATATAATTTTGTGGATTTTGTGCCTTCTTCCACCAAACTAACCCATTGCTCATTGCTCTGGGCTACTGTTTGGCTTACTTACTAGCAGGATAAAATAGGTGCCATCATGACTCATAAATAGAATTGTGATAGTCCTTTACTCAGATCCTCAACTGATGGTAACCAAATCTCAAGTCAATCTTCAAAAACATGTCTACACCCTAAATCTAGTCAACATGGTCATCAATATAAGGCATAGGATACTTATTCTTCATTTTCTCCTTATTCAAGTTCTTGTAATCAATACAAACACTCATAGAACTATCCTTGTTCTCCACAAATAAAATAGGAGCACCCTAAGGTGAGATATTCCATCTAATAAAGTCCTTACCTAGAAGATCATGAAGATAAATATTTAGCTTATTAAGATTAGTAAGAGCCATACACTAAGGTGCAATAGAAATAGGTTGGGTGCCTAGCTCAAGATCAAAAGTAAATTCTATATCATGTCAAGGAGGAAGCCCAGGTAGGACGGTAGGAAAGACACCTGGGAACTCAGGGACAACATCAATAGATTCAAGTGAAGGACTCTCATACTAACATCAAGAACATAATTAAGAAAGTAAATACACCCTCTCGATAACAGTCTTCTAGCCTGTATATAAGGAAAAATCCTTATCAATATGCATCCATAAGTACCTACTACACAACTGGGTATTCCAAGCATGGCTAAGATAATGGTCTTGGCATAGCAATCTAAGATCACATGATAGGGACAACCCATCCATGCCCATAATCATATATAAACTAATAATGTTTAGCATAATAAGATCATCTTGGTGTCGTATCCCAAATGGTCATAATACATAATCTATAAATATGATTCACCACTAAAAAATCACCCACAAGAGTAGCTACACATATAGGCATACAAAATAAAGTTGGAGTTACCTAATGGCACGTTGAAATAGTGCCTGTAATAATTGCATTTGAGTCCTCAATCTCCGCCTACTAGAAACAACATATAGATGACCATGTCTACCACTTGTTTGGGTGTCTACCCGACCACCTACCCTACCTACCTGAGGACCTTTACAAGAACTTCAGAGACTACCCATATATCTTTGTACACCACCTCTATTTAGGGGAATAACTAACTTGAGTGGTATAACACTTGGTGAAATAGGCTCAATCATCCCACACCAGAGACACTCTCAATAGAAATGACAAACAACCCTATTATAAGAAAATATGCCTCGAGCACTCTAACCTGATGAGAAAGTCCAACTGACCTAGTATGGCCACCATGACCTGAAACCCCTAACTAAATACCCCTTGGTGACTAAACATAACTTTGCCTGCTAAAATTACTATACTTGGGATGACCCCATTCAAGATCTATAATGCTACATGAATAGGCCTACTATACAGACCCTGATGCTAATACGATTGTCGGTAGGTATATTTGTCCTAAAACGTCTATATCTAAATTATAAGCCACTGTAATGCCCCGAGTCTGCACCCCGGACGTCACACAGTGCTCAAAATCCTGAAGGACCACAAGATAACCCATGACTGGTACCTGTTGCAATTACTGAATAATATACTATGATAATGCAAAATTTGACTAAATCTGCCATGAGGTTCTTAACTGAAATCAAATAATGATAAATAAATATTAAAATTAAATATCTGTCTGAAATATTCTAGTCTGAAAGACTTTATCTATCTGAATATGGAGTTGATGGAAAAAGTCCCCAACTAACTCCGACTATTGAATATACTGAATACTGAAATACTAAAAGGATAACTCTATCCTCAATCTATGAGGACTCACCACTAAATTTGTTGCTGATAGTCTAGGCTGCTAAGTACGGTCTAGAGATCGTGCGTGTAAACCTATGATATAAGATATCATAGCGCAAAAGAAAGAGTATACGTCAGTTCTTTGAATATACTGGTATGCTAAGTGAGGTAGGCTGATATGCAAGGGTTCATGTGCATGAACAATAATTATCTGAGTAACATGAATATAACTGGATGAGAGTACATATATAATTGAAACTACTGTAAATACTGATTATGTAATGCTTCATGTAAATCTACTTTACTGTAACTAAGATCATTATTGATAACTGGATGACGGTTTTTGACAGTCCTGATTCTATACAACTGAACTTAGTTCCGTACTAAGCTGGGTGACTGTGTCTGACAGTACTAATTCAGAAAACTGAACTGAAGTTGTATACTGAGTCTGAAACTGAAAATATAACTGTGGGAGTGCTCATCTAACCAACATACCCTGATTATGAACTGAGATAGGGTCCAAACTATGAACCCAGTTGGAAGGGTGCTAGCACCTTGCCAAGGGATACTAATAATGCTATGAGTTAACCCTCTCTGGTAGGAAGACATTTTGTCAACCCTCGCTGGCAGGAAAATATGTATGAGATGTACCAACCCTAGTCTGGAAGGAAGATATCTCAACCTACATGGCTACGTAGTTCTGTAACTCAGGGATTGCTACTAAGGGTTAAACCACCCTCTACTAGCAGGAATGCCCCCATCCTTGGGTTCGCTCAATGCTGATTCCTACTCCCAACTGAATAGACATTGAAATGATTTATAGACTGTACTAGGCTTGACTGAACTATTACTAATCGTGTTGTCTAACTGAACTGGACTAAGTTCATTGAGTTCTATTAACTGACTGACTACACTAGGTTCTATAACTGACTGGATACACTAAGTTCTGTAACTGACTGAGTACTACTGTCTGTGATGTCACTGACACTATTCTATAGCTATTGAAGTTCTATGTAAATTGCTATATTTCGGGCATTGAATACCCCCAAGACTCGATAGCATAAATAGTATGACGTAGCACAAACTTAAAAGCATGATAACTAGTCACTTTGTCATAATTCATCCATTGAGGCATTTTATTAAATACTTGCATAGTATATACTTGTATACATGCTAACATGTTATGATTTCACTATTCAAGTCACATGAGCATTTTATCAAACACTTGGGAACATAATTTGTGCACATAATAATAATCAACATGCAAGCATCATGATCACAATTCCAACTCACAAATTCAAGGGCTTTTAACACAAATCCACATAACCCTATATACATGTAAATTACTTTACATGAAACTTATATTAAATTATGGATCTAAAACCTAAATAACATCATAAACATGAATACAAGCAATTCAACATGTAATTCATGAAAGCAATCATCTTGTAATTTTAAAAAGGTTCTTCAACTCCAAGGGTGGAAGGAAACCCTTGGATGAATACCTAACATACCTTGGTAATTAAATTCGTGAAGATTGATGGTGTGTTCTTTAAGATTTGTCTTGAAATTTAAATGCCCTAAGGTTTTTTTCTTGAGTAAAGTTGAGAGAGAATGAGGGATTTACCTTTAGACTGATTAAGGGTGGGAAAATAACCCAAATACCTCTATGAATGTGGATTTTTAATGAATGAAAACGTGATTAGGGATACATTGAGCGATGCGCTGTGTCGATGGTCGACGCAATAGCCAATACGACGCATCGATATCATGTTGGCTCACTGGAATTTGCACTGAAGGCTGGTGACAAAATCTTGGTTGACGCGATGGGTGAAGTAACGCATCGTGATCGCGTTATCTCACTATTTTGGTCACCCAAACATGTTTCAAACGATGTCCAAAATATTTGAAACTCACCTGAAGTGACCTATTGACACACCTGATCATGATTCAATCAAAGGATCGACATTTTAAGATCATAAGAGTCATAAAATAAGATCACCAAATTACGAAGGCTAAAATAATTCTAACTATAAACACTTAACTAAAATTTCTAAGTCTGGGGCCTCTTTTCATGCTCTAAAGGACTGAGTTAAGTTAGGATTCTATGGGGTCTTATAGCCACTATGACTCCAACAATAACTCCTATATTGACAAGCTCTCTTATTGCTACACCCATGGCCTCTTGATGTAAATCCTTCATAGTGAGAGTATAGTCAACAATAATAAATAATCTACGAATAACTACAGACTTTGAGTAGACATACAGAGTGAAAGTCTCAATACTCTGATGAAACACCATATCGCCTCATACTCAGTAGATAGAATCATCTTGGCATATTTAGCTAGCTCATGAAATCTCAACTCATGCTACTCCCCAACCACAGAGCCGTAGTACAAACCCATGAACTTATCTCTCAAGCAAGTGTTAAGAAAGACTTAGAGAATCGAACTCATGTAATATGAGGAGATCTAGATAGCCTACGATCAAGATATCTCTCCACCACTGTTTTACTACTTTATCAAACTGAAAGGTGGTGTAATCCACTCCATATGACTCAAATAGGCCTAAATTACAGAAACTCTCCCCACAAATGGTAAGGAACTCAAATATATCATATCCTAAGGCCCTTACAATCCTTGGTAGAGCAATATATAAAATTGGCACAATATTTTCTACTTCTTAAAAGTCATGGATGGTCGGGATATTACTTGTTGTGGAACCACTGGTGTCGGTGGAATCCCTATAATGGGAGATATAACTGCAAGCCATACCCCTATATCTAATCCTCCCTGAGCTTCCCCTTGAGAAAATACTTAGGCCCTATCTGTAATTCCCCACCCTTCTCCTAGTTCAAATTCATCTCTAGAACATCAAAGATCTTGATTCAAAGATGAATATATTTTATTCCATGTGTAATTTTTAGGATTTTGACTTTTTATCCCATGGAAAATCAAATAAGCTTTCTATCGATACCAAATTCGCCCAAATCCGACCCTCAGGCAAAGAGTTAAAGATATTTTAGTAAGACAATGTACCACCTGGTCCTTTAGCACGTTGCGGAGCTAGACAAAATGGCAATTGTCAAAATTCAGTAAGACTCCGCGATTCCACCAGGTCGCGGTGGCTTCCAGTTTGTAACCAAGGTGGCAATGCAATTTTCACCGTGTTGCACCAAGGCCCAGTTTCCCAATTGTCCAATTCCAGTAAGTTGGCACGATTATGGCGCGTCGCGCTAGCGTGTAAAATCAAGATTTTTCCAATCACAAATTTTAATTCCAAGAGCAAGATGGTTATTTTTATACCCCTATATATACTTTTTAACACAAAATTTCTCATTATTTCACCCAAAATACTAATTTTCTCTCAATTTTCTTCAAGAACAACTATTAGGGTTCATAGCTCAAGACCCAAGTCATCAAGATTCCTTCATAAATCTTTCGAGAATCATATAACAAGGTATGCAGATGTTAATTCTTGGGTTCCTTCCACCCAAGAAGTTCAAGAATCCTTTTCTAAATTCAAAGATCTTATATTTATGAGTTTTCATGATTCATGTGAATTGAAATTGAAGTTCATGTTATTATTGAGTTTTAAGTCATGTTTTGTTGACAAAGTTTCAATCTTTGATCATAGTATGTGATATTCATGATAAACCCTCTTCAAGTTGCATGTTAGGTGATGTGTTTATGTCAAGTAAGTGTAGAAATTATGAATAACCAAAGCATGCTCTCCATATGTTTGATAAAATGCTCATGTGAAGGAATTAGAGCTATTATAGCACGTTGACTTTTAATCCCCAATTGTGTGTAAGTTCATGCATGCCAAGTGTTTGTTGCAAAGCCTTAGTGAATGAATTGTGACATGTTAGCATGAAATTTCCTAATTATGTACTCTTCAATGCATGTTAAGTGTTTGTTGTAAGACCTTGTTGAATGGAGTATGAGCCTATATCATGTCTTCCTATACTATTACATGTTTATGATTTCTAAGTACTTGAAGAGATGCTTTAATAATTGTAATGGTGAATGAAAGTTGACGATCCTGATTATTTAAGATGGTTATATTTTACTTTTATGTTATCGAGTCCTGGGGGTAATTATACCCGACAATTTAGCTACAAGTCTAGAGCCCGTGTCAATTTTCACAATAATCTCAATCAAGTAACAATTCTTAGAGCTCAGTCAATTACAAAATTCAGTACTCTCAGACAGTTATAGAATTTAAGAAATCTCAGTAATCTAGTATTATTAGCATTCCAGCTTTAGTTTAGTACTCAGCTCAGATCTTAGTAGTATTCAAGAATTTAGTTCAGATCTCAGTAACACTCCAGTAAACAATGTAGAACTCAGTATCATTCAGTCAGATAAGGAGATTTAGTAGTATTTCGTCAGTCTTCAGAATCAAAAGAACTCATCTTAGCTCAGTTACTCAGTATGATCAGTAACAAATTCAGCACAGTCTAGTACAGTTTAAGAAAAAGAATCAGTTTAGAGTCTTTCAGTAAGTAGTAGGACTTAGCACCGAGTGAACCTAGGGATGGGGACTCACCTGTTAGAGAGAAATGAGATCCCTAGGAGCAATCCCTAAGTTCCAGAACTACATAGCCAGCGTAGGTACGAGATGTCACCCGTTAGATAGGAATGACATACTCAGGGATAACCCGTTAATATATTATATTATATATATATATATATATAGGACTGATCCCAGGGGTCACCCATTAGACAGGACTGACTCCATAGCAGAGGTGTCTTTACCCGTGGCACGGTACTGACACCCTTCCAGCTAGGGTTATAGGTTGGACCCCACAAGTTAAGATTTAGGGCATGTCAGTTAGATAACTATTTCCCACAGTCTAAGTTTCAGAATCAATCTCAGTAAAGGAACTCAGCTCAGACGTATAGAGTAAAGACTGTCAAATATTGTTAATAATTATGATTATTAACTAACTAAGAGATCACCCACTAGATAGGACTGATCTCAGATTCAGTTAATCAGCTTCAGTATCATCAGTTTTAGAGATCACCCACTAGATAGGATTGATCTCAGATTAAGTCAAATCATATTCATTATTAGTATATATAGAGATCACCCGCTAGATAGGACTGATCTCAGATTTCAGTTGATCATTCCCATTATTATTAAGTTTAAGAGGTCACCCATTAGAGAGGAATGATCTCAACTACAGTACTCAGTTATTAATATCAGAAGATTTAGTTATTTAGTATCTCAGTAGTAGTAGTGAGTTCAGACGTCAGTAAAGTAGAATCTGAGTCTCAATATTCAGTATCACGATGATTTCAGTTATGGTTTGTGCATTCATGCATATGTCCTCATTCAGTCGATACTCTCATATTATTCAGTTAAGTATTTATTCATGCATAAGCCCTTGCATTTAGCCTTACCTCATCTTTCATACTCAGTACATTCCTATGTACTGACGCATTTGTGCTATGGTGTTTTACTTTACACCATAGGTTCAGAAGCACGAGATCCAGAGCACCCTTAGCAGCTCAATTCCAATCAGCAGAAGTAGGCCTAGCAGTGAGTCCTCATCATTCGAGGATGGTTATTATTTAATTTTATTACTAGTTTCAGTATATCAGTAGTTGGAGTTAGTTAGGGATATGTCCCATCAACTTCTTATTCAGACAGTTTAGAGGCTTTTAGACTACAGAGTTTTTAGACTAGTTATTCAGAAAGATGTTTAGTTTTGATATTGATAGACTTTACTCAATTGTATTTTCAGAATTTGAACCTTATGACAAGTTTTCACCTGTTTTTTGCATTTATTTCAGTATATTATACAGTGCTCAGATACAGATATCAGAAAGGGTTAGCTTATGGTCCCTCGAGGTCATGATCACCATGTAGCATTTTGGTTCCATAAAATTGGGGTATTACACCATCTATTGGCTGGCTACCAACCATGCCTAACAACTGTACCAAGGCATCACAGAGAATAGATGAAGATATAAATTTGGGTGGATCATAAGCTACCCCTAGCCTACCAGCTGTTGTGGCAACAAATCCTATGGTGCTAACTCAGGTGTATACTTTGGCTTCAGATCAATAATCAACTCACCAGTTCTAGCTCGACTGTGGCCTCTGGTCTAACCTCTACCTTTGGCCCTAACTGAAGCTTTAGCTACAAACTCAGGGGGGCATCCTTAACCGTTGTGACCCGTATTCTAGCTATATATAAAAGAGTGAAATAAATAAGAATATAGAAAAAATAATATTTACACAACACAAGATAATGAATCAAAAGGTGATATTTTCTTAAAAATATCAAGTAGATTCCCAATGATAGCGTACGAACATCATCGTGCCTATCCATGTGACTCTACTAGATACTTGTGTAATGATGGTATCGATGAACCTAGGATCTAATACCTAACTTTCATGACCCAATTTCTTGAGTCATAATGGTACCTACTTTAATCCACTAATAGGTAAGCCAAACTATAGATCAAAACAGTGAGTAATGCTTCAATAGGCAAAAGAGAGAAAAATAAGATCAAAATAAAAAATAATAATGACAAACAAGGATTATATATATACAAGTACACCCTATAAGAGAGGGGAGAGGACAAAATTCATCAAAAAGAATCCCCCAAGACTCGGTAAGGTTAGTACAGGATACATTATACTAAAAAAAAGTATTAGGCAGTGTCTATATATATTAATATATATATATATATCGTAGTCTCGAGATATATAAAATAAGACTGACATGAAAGAAAAAGTAGAAGAATCAACTCCAAACTCTGAAAGCTCACAGATCTTCAGTCAATAGCACAGTTCAAGATAAACATCAACAATAATGGCTCATACTAGGATCCGCATCAAGGAAAAAATACAAAAATATAGTATGAGTACGAAAAATGAGATACTCAGTAGGCATAATAGGCCATATGAGCTCAATTAAAGTTTAAGCATAGTTAAAGAGCAAACATGTATACTAAAGATAGAAAATAAGGGCCGAAATTAGAATTATAGTCAATACTAAGTGAAAGTAGTAAACCATATATGAATAACTAAACATAAAATAAATGCCTAGCTACAACCTAGATGGCCCCATAAGCCCATAAGTTACACACAAAGAGAACTAAACCCAATCATGCCCCCATAAGCATAGTGGATACACAAAAGGTATTACTAGCACAAAGCCAAATATAATATTAAGAAAAGTAAAAGTAAAATCAAGGTGTGATATGCGTACCAAATAATCATCCTTCAGCCATAACCATGATCTTACCAATTTGAACCCAAGCTAAATAATACTCATAAATGTCAGACTCAAACTGTAACTAACAGAATATAATTCATAAACTAGGTGTCGAGCTCAAACCAGAACAATGAAAATATAATCAATAAACTAGGTGATGGACTCGAACCTGACCATACGTAAGGAACACATAATAGTAACCCATAATCATAATGATTTCAAATCTATCGAATTATTTTCCCACTTTTAGAAGGCCAAATATGTTAAAAGAGATCTAGATTTTAGTTATTAAACACTAAATTGCAATTAATGTTTTAATGTTAAGTAATATCCCGCTAAGGGTAACGAAGTTCATTAAGATTATTATAATAAATAACTTAACCCAACCCAATTAACAATCTAGCTAAGTGGTTTTGTAATTATTTAGGTCAAACTGGGTGCTATTCTAAAGCAACCTATCTTAAAAAGGGTGATAAGGTTTACTAAAAGTCCCAAAAATCTAACCTATGGAAAGAAACTATTCGAACCCAGATTAAAGCTTTGTAATCCCATCCCAAGGCCCTAAATAGGCTAAGTCTAATACTAAAGGATAATCAAATACTAATTTAAGTAAAATGGGGCCAAATCTACCCTAAAAGCCCCCTAATCGGCTAAAAATAATCAAAAGTTACTAAATAAATTTTTGGACCATAAGAACCCACCTGTAATTAGCACAATATCACATTAATACCATTACAAAGCAAATTCTAGAAAAAGGTAAGTCTACCCTACTAGAATGCCGCAAAAAGCAAGCTCGATCCTCAATAAAAGAGCTTTTCCTTTCGGAGAAGCCCCCGATCACTGTTACGCTATCAAAATAATATTCTATGTGTCAAGATGAGAATCAAAATACCTATAATGTAAATTTATGCTCCAGGTCAGAAATCAAGCTAAAAATAACCATGGAGCCTGCTTGTGGAATCTCGAATTTAAAACCGCCCCAACATCCCTCAAGTCATAATGAGATAGTGCCAAAAAATAGGGCATGACCAACCCTCAATTTCCTGCCTAAATAGCCTATAAATTTAGAGAGGAGTCAAGAATCCAAAATGTGAATTAAATAGAAATTAAGCTGGAAACTTACATGATTAAGACTAGGAAATAATCACTTTAGTGTCCGTTACACAATCCTAGCTCTAATTATCAATTTCCCATAATTTTTTAGCTCCCAATGTCACCAATAGTAGAAAACACTTAGAAATAACATTGACAGATGAAGGGAAAACCTATTTATACAGTTTTTTGAGGTTACTTAAGCGGCAAAATGACCTTTTGCGATCACCGCTAAAGTGACAAAATAATGCTTAAGCGACCCTTGCCCAGTTAGACAACTACTGCTAAAGAAATTCTGAGCCACTAAAGCGGCAACTATTAAAGTGGTGCCAAGCTAATAAAGAGGTCTCCATGTCACTTACGTGGCTGAACCGTCAACTTGACACCTAAAATTTTTTCTAAGTACAAGCAAACCCGTACCAGGTGTTCGAAATTCATTTGGGTGTTCTGACGCCCAAGGTTCCTTTTTTACCAAAGTTCACTCAATAGCCGAAAATAAGCCCAGATGAATTAAGACTCAAACAAAGGGCCCTCTTAGCCTAACATTGATATTTTGGAGCTAATAAAAATGTCAAATTGGAATTCGAGGCTATGTTCCTGAAGTTTTGACTTGACTATTTTTTTCAACTTTAAAAGCTCCAAAATAGGAAAATGGCTATAAAAATCAAACAAACTGTCTGGTAACTAAACTGTTGGTCTCAACAAGTAATAAATGACTTGATGCAGCTATAGAAAAGATCTAAATGCAAAAATGCATGAAAATATAAAAATTGACCTGGAGGGTTATTACATATACATCCCATCATTATGGTACGCTGTGAGGCAGGACCCATACCAAAATTAACATCTTTAGCTCCTGAAATTAAAACTAATCATGGTTTCCTTTTCATAGTTGGTCATTCCAAGTAGATATGATCATGAATGAAATATTTATATGAACGATGAAAGTAGAAAAGGAGACTCATGAAAGAAAAGGAGACTCATGAAACATAGTAGGCTTATCACCTTCACGAGGGCACCAATGACACCTAAGCTAGCAAGCCTAAAAAATTTAAAAGGCCTATACTTGCTTGTTGTCACAAGAAAAGAGAACAGATAAGAAGAAATATTTGTTGCAAAGTAGACAACTATCGGAAGGATTTATTCAAAGGAAACCAAATATCACAACAATGATGGATTGCAATTTACAATTATCATCACACAAAAGTTATCCAGATCTCGAGAACACATATGATTATGAAATCTATTTATCTAATTCTTTCTTTACAAATGTAACACATTTTTGAAGGTTACACGGAGCATTTTACATGAATAATATGTTGATAGGGTAGTTATGTAAGACTATTTGTTTGTGTTCTTGCACAGGCCAGTGCCTCAATGAACCTAAAGCCACAAATATGCAATCATCGTTTCTTCCTCTTTATGGACATCAGTGGCTATAAAGGATGGATGGTTTTAATTACCTGACATTTGTGATTAGAGAAAACAAAATCCAAGTAGAATAATTTTATTTTTCTACAAGTAATAGATAAGATAAATCCAAGTATAATGTCTTCATATGTAAATCAAATTTCAATTATCCTCCAAAGATTTATCAAACGAATGCAAACTGACATTAACTTGGTACTAATTGGATCATAATCTTTGACTTGTGTTTGTAGAATTCTTTTTGACAAGTAAATGGGAGTTTTATTAAGTAAATGGGAGTAAATGAGATGTAACTATGAGGAGTGCTAAGAATTTTTATTGTCTCTGTGTCATTGTTATGGAAAAGAAGCAAATCAACATAAGCAACAATATTCTAGTCTTTCAAGGTAAAGCTTACTGCCATTGAAAAATATATAAGAGAATCTTTACCATTGAGTAACAATATTCTGATGTTAGGATGAGAGGCTACGCACTGCAAAATAGAAAGCAATGAGAAACTATTTTAATAAGAAGGATGGAAGATTTGACCTTGACCAGAAAAAAACCTAAATAACTAATGCATAAAGTGAAAATAATTTAATCTCAAAGCACTTATACTTTGATAATAACAGATATCTGAAAGTGATACTTGCCAAGCTCCAAAAAAGAAAGACTTTAAATTACTTTACTACTAACAGTTTTTTTTATAAGGAAAAGTTAAAAATTTGAGCACCAACTCTCTTGATACAGGTAACACAACCCCAAACATATCCAATTTTCTACATAAAATGCAGAACATTTAATCATTATAGAGAAATCATATAATGACAATAACTCATTACTTTAGAGATCACAAACAAGAACGCATAACAGAAACATTATCAGTAATCACTAAGGAAAAGTTCAGAAGTAAAATAAGTTTATATATCTAAAGAAGTGATAATACATTACAAACTCTATTTGATTGTTCAGGAGTCAGGTTTGATGGCGACCAAAAAGGGTATACAGAAATTATCTCCTGTAAACATGCATATTAACATTTACAGACTTATAGAAATAGCTAGTAACTTCCATATAGATAAGTCTAAGAGATAAAAATCAAATAGTAGGACAGAAAATATCTACAATAGAATTTTAAGAAATACGAGTAAAATAGTTTAAGAGAATAGAAGTCCAAAATCTCATCATGGTAGGAAGAGTCTATCTAAACAGAATCAATAGATACTGGCTCTGATATAGTTGCTTCTTTTTACATCTACATCTACAACCAACAAATATGGAATAGCACATCGGGATTCTATTTTGAAACTTTCCCTGTATATTTACTTCCAAATTTTACTTCAAATCATTGGATTCCATATATGTTATAAAACAACCCAACATATACAATGAAAATAGTATACCTTGTCTAGTTTCCATTATTAAACAATCAACCTTACTACGAGCTAACTACAAATTACAACAAGGGGCATACCCTATGGACCAATATGGGACTAGATTCCACTCCCTTCCCAGGCAGAAATTTCACAAAACACTTGTATCATCCTAAGACTCTACAAATGTGTTTCTAAAAAAACTAGATCTCTACAAGACATGTCCAATTTTAACCATTTAAATACATCAGTAACCCCACTCAAAAGGCCATTAAGATGTTTCTTTGATAGCTTTGTTGTAAAGGTCATTCGATGCTTCCTTTTATTCCTCACTTTTAATGGTGCAGTTTGAAGCATCTATAATAACTGAAGTAATGCTGGAATTACAGTGTAGTGGGGTACTTTAGCATTCATGTGCATATGGGAGATAAGATTAAAAGGATAAATGACAGCCAAGTGCAAGTATCATAAAGATGATAGATGAGATAAACTCTAGAATTATAATAAAATATTTCTCAACATACCTGTAGAAATGCAACGGTAGTGCCAAATGAGTTCCACAACAAGGAGGCCAAATCATGGAAAAGTTCCCTCTTTCGTACAAGGAAAACAAAGGCAGTAAGTCGTCAGTGTCATTTTTCATCATAATTTTTAGCAAAATCCAATAACAATTCAACTCTCGGAACTGATAGTTATCAAACCTAGAATATGCAGTCTTCTACTCATCTTAAACATAAGCCCTAAGAGGTAAGATAAACCCTAACTCATAAACACTCAATTAAAAAGAAACTCCACTGCAATCTAGAATTGAATTATTCAAAAATATGCTCTATCATTTAATTCAAGTGAAATTGAAGTCTTAATTGACGATTTAAGCAAAACATGAAGGTAAACCATTAAAATGAGAAGAATAAACCTTAGAAAGTTCTAGAAGAGAATTTTCACGATGATAGGGGTTACGAAGATCAAGCACAAGTTGTTCAACAACTTGCATTTAGTGATCCATATTAATCGAGGCTCCGCCACCAGAAGACGACAATGATTATGCTCCTCCTCTGCTGCCGCTGATACCAACTGAGAGAGATTGAGGTAAGTTTTTTTCCATTTTTATCTCAATCATATGCCTTCCTATTTCTCACTTTACTTTATTTTTCTCTTTTTATATTTTCTACCCCTAAAGACTACAACCCGCCCGTCTAGCAATCTCAATATTAATAATTTCATAAAAAGAAAAAACTTCTAATCTAACTAACATAAATGGTGCTTGTCCTTATGTCACCAACCTTAAATAGTCAAAAACCTGTTAGCAGCTAATTGTCCACTCCATCACTGAGAAGTGAAAATGGTCATATTTGGGCAAAAAGAGTGTCATTCACAATGGAATGTGTCAACTAACCTCAACCCTTTACTGAAAGAGTGAAGAAAAAATGAAATCCAATCCAATTTTTCATCTGTTACCTCTGGTTGTGTGCAACTTAGTCGTTTTTACTTCAAACCCCCATCCTACAAAATTTGTTATTTTTGATCCACCCTCGTGAACCCCACCCCACATAATTTGTTATTTTTTAATATTCATCAAGACGTTTTCAAGAAAAATACTATTAGACAATTAATCCTTACTACATACACCGCATGTGGTAAGTACTACCATTTATTCCCTAAACATATTTGTTGCATTTTGAATTTTAATTGTGGTCCAAGCCTTTTCATGTGTTTCATTACTATCTCTATTCATTTCATATTAAGTAGTGATTTAATACAACAACATACCCACTGAATTTTCATAAAGTAAGTTTTGAGAAGGATAGTGTGCACGTAGAACTTACCTCTACCTCTTGAAGCTAGAGCGACGGTTTTCAAAAGACCTTCTGTTCAAGAGAAGAAAATATAAGTAGTAATTGAAAGGAAAAATGATAGTGAAGAAAAATATGACAACTAATATGAGAGCAATGCAGAGAATATATACAAAGAACCTGTAACATCTAACAAGGTGCGACCATATAAATATAGTAAATAACAAATGATCATATCGACCAAAATTCAAAGACTACATCAGTAGGCTAATCCTACGATAGACATTAGACATGGCACTCTACACTACCACCAAGCTAAATACTACAAACTCTACAAGAATAGACTAATAATACTATGACAACATACACCATCTACAAACCTTCGACCCTCATTTGTGAGCTGCATAACCTCCAATCTAAAATCATGTCTTAGTAAGATGAAGATGAATCATATCCTATCTAATCACCTCTTCCCAATACTTTCTTGTCCTACCGCTGTCTCTTTTTGTCCCTGATACATCCAACTGTGATTAGAGAACAACACACAACACATTTCTAGAGGGAAAAACTTTTACCTCTGAAAATTAACAAGTATACATAATGAGGATGCAAAGTTTACTAGGATAACCAGTTTTTCATGAAAATAGGTTTGATAATAACAATTAAAGCCCCTTGTATACTAGCGCTGAGGTTGTAAATTATATACACTTACTAATAGCCAATAAGCCAGCGAGACCCAACTCTTTAATTCAGCATAATTATTTTCAAGTTATAATAGGAATTTAGAAAAGTATATAGAGAATTCATATACCCAACCTAACTAATTGGGATTGAGGCATAGTTGATTAATATACTAGTAATCTCAATTCAGAACAAAAAAAACAAAACAGAGTTCTTATAAGATCCATAGCCAACACATACTTAAATAATAACAAAGAAACTGACCACTCAGATTGCGTTCACACCAAAGGCGCAGTCTAAATATACAGACCCCATTACCAACCCCATAATGTCTGTAAGAACCTTTGGCATTTTTATCAGTCCTCTATATCCTCCTTCTGTTGGACTATTGTCATGAATTCCTTCACCTATTCAAAGTCTCTTCTATCATAATTTCACTAAGGAACTATTGTAATCAGTTGACGATATTGTGCTAGGAAATACATAATGACAAATGTTACCAAAGCCAAATGAAGTGTCATATGCAGTGGCTAACTAGAGTCTTCACTATCTGCAACAAGTACGACCTTAAAAGTTTGAAGACTTACAGAATGAAGCAAAAGGGACATACATATTGGAGAAGATACAACTACCGGATTTCAGAACTAGACAAGCCAAACCAAAAGACTTCTTAGATTAATTCATTTTGTGATTTTTTGTAAACTTGCTTATATGATCAATCCATATAATAAATGGGAGTAGTTCCCCCAAGTTCGTAGTTTCTATTTTGTTACTTTTATAGAGGTAGTTACTCCCTAACATGGAGGAGTCCTCCACAACTTAGATAGCCAAACTAATTTTGAGCATTCATATAGATATATATACATTTTTAAAGACCTTAAAGTGTAAAAAAGGGAAGGCATTTCTACCCTTCTTTTATGGTATCATGAGGTAAATTATCATTTTCCTTCCTTATGTATTTAATAATTGAAGGGATAATACACAAATCTAGAAAAGCCTATTACACTCTTTAACTTTATGGGCATTCCTTTACACCCTATTCTCAAGGGATTATTTATTCATTTTCCTAATTTTTGAACATTAATACAAGGGGCAAAGGTCAATATCTGACAAGTGTCGTCATTAGGTGGATTTGCCTTTTTCTTTAAATGTTTACTTCTATAAACTCTCTATTGGACACTAAATAGACACCGCTTTGCTTGATTAGATACTCCCTCCCCCCTCCCCCCCCAATCCCAAAATAGTTGTCACTATTCGCTTCCAAGAGTTAGATTATATGAACTTTTACCAACATTTTAAGATATATCTCTTCACCATATTGATATAAAAGATTTGCAACTTATAGTACTTTTATAGTATTTTAATATTTAAATTTTAATATCATAGTATTGTATTGATCTAATCCAATTTAGCTTTGAAGATTAGTAAAATTGACTCTCAAAAAATAAAAGTGATAATTATTTTGAGAAGAGGGTGTAATTGCAACAAAACTTAAACTACGTAACACTGTGAAGTAGATGAATATAAGCTAAACACTTACAAAAGAGACGAATCAGTTAATGATAAATAAATCTATATTGTACCTTTTCATCGAGGATTGTTGAATCTTGATAGAGGAACTTGTAGAGGAAGTGTCAAATAACAACTCCTGCAATTTTTTCCATACTTACATTAGCAGTTCAGAGGTCAGTAAGCTTACCACAGTCAAAGTCGAGGTAAGTTATAAATAAATAACTAAAAATTAGTAAGCTGGGAGTGTTGTCTGTCCTCTTCCTCATTACTTAGAAAAAGTGACCCACCGGTCAGGTAAAGATCCTACCATGGCGGTGAACGCGAGCCGCTTGTATATTATAAAGATAAACCAGAGCAGGAAGAGTAAGTAAGTTCCTCGTGTTCTTAAATTGATACTTCAAGAGTTCTTCCATTTCCCTTATTGATGTCACCGTGTTTGAAATTTCTACCTCCGAAGATGGAAACCTATTCATAGTTTGTAAATATGTAAAAAAAAATCAAAATATTGTATTAATCTTATCCAATTTAGCTGTAGAGATTAGCGAAACTATAAGTAACTACAATAATACTTAAACTACATAACAAATATGAAGTAAATGCTTATAAGTTAAATACTTCTGATTATCTATTATGTACCACAGGCATTGAAATTTTATGGGACATTACTAGATAAGCCCAATTTCAGTTAGGTTTGTTAGAGGCTATTCTACTTAAACACGAGCTCACACCTATATAAAAGGTAATATATTTTCTTAAAGAGGCATCTTGATATCCCATAAACTCTTGAAATATTCAAAAAGAGATCAATGCATCAAATAGTGCCTTTGTCAAAATTGTCGTCCAATGTTCCTTTCAATCAAAAACAATGCAAAGAGGTTCAAGTCATCCTATATTTAGGAAATACACTATAACAGACCTCAAATCATGTAGAATAATCAGGAAAAAGATGATGGAGGATGCAACCAAGAGTGTGGCCTAGTGGTTCAATGAAGTGGGTTGAGCACCATGATGTCTCAAGTTTAATTTCCAATAGAGAAAAATTGTTGGTGAAAATTCCAACAATTACAATTGAAAAAATACAATAAGTGAACAAAATAAAATTTATATCCATCACAAATACTAGGTGATTTCTTCCTATCTACTCTAACCTTGGTGGATATAGCTACCTAATACCTATTGTTGATGAGAGGTGGTAGGTATCTCATTGGTGGATATAGTTACCTGATACCTATTGTTGGTGAGAAGTAGCAGGTATCTCGTGGAATTAGTCGAGGTGCACGCAAGCTAGCCTGGATACCACGATTATAAAAAAAATGATAGAGGTATTCATCCTACATTTAAAAAATATGTTATTAGCAGTCCTCGAATCATGTAGAAAAATCATAAAAAGCATGAGCGAGGTTCAGGTCATCATACATTTGAAAAATACGTTACTAACAGGACTCAAATCATGGAGAGAAAATCAAAGAAAAGAATCAAGGGCAAATAGAATTATACTTACAAATATCCATCAATAAAATCTCTATTTCATCATATTTTATTTGAGATTTCAATTTATTATTCATCACGTTAAATTTGTCGCAAATATATTTCCTTGAAGTGGCCTCTCCAAATCCTACAAACTCTTGGGATATTCATAAAGAGATCAAGGCATCAAATACTACCTGTAAGAGCCTGCAAAATTTCTAAGCCAAATTCATCCTTTTAGGATTGTCAAGGGGTCTAAGACGTAGGAAAATCTAGCAAAGTTCCTAGACTTAGTTTATTTTTGGCCTTCGAAAGTTGGAAATCTCATTTAGTGACCTTAATGTCCCTTAATGGTCCATATTTTTGTTGTTTCATAAAAAGAGAGGTCAATAGGTATTCTCAAACAAGTTTTAAATATTTTGGAACTCGTTTAGACCACGTTTGGTGTCCCAAAATAGTGGAACAATGCGATCTTGGTGCACCGCATCACCTATCGCATTGGTTAACATTGTTGTAGGGACTGCTAGTAAAAAATAACCGAGGCTTGGCGCGATCATGGTGCGACGCGTTAGGTATCGCATCGATGCCATAGACGCACCGCGTCGCCAATCGCGTTGATGCCCAATTTTCAGTCATTAAATGTCCGCATATTTAAGGGCAAAAGGGTCAATTTCCCACCACTATATAAGCCTATAACAAGAGATTCATCTAGGTTTTCACTAAAATATAGTTGTTTCTCTCAAATTCCCTTAAGAACAAGTCTAGGGTTTTCAATTGAAGGTTCTAATCCAGGAGATTCCACCGTTAATCTTCAAGAAACTTCCATCTAAGGTATATAAAGTGTTGATTCATGGGTTCCTTTCACCCATGAAGCTCAAGAAACCCTTTCAAAAATATAAATTTTGAATTCCATGTTATGAATTGATTCATATCCATGTTTATGTTATTGTATGATTACCAAGTTGAAATCTTTAATACATATAATGAAATTATGTTAGCATGTGGTTGGAATTCTTGTATCTGAAGTGAAAAATATAGCCATGATGTATTATTTTAATGTTCATGCCTAATCCTCAAGTTATTCATGAAAGGTGTTTGCTAAAATGCCTAAAAGAATAAGAATTATGCTTTATGACTTAATTGTGACCAAATTGATGAATTCATGCTTTACCCTTATGTTCACAATTACCTCCATGTTATCGGTATGTATTGTAATAGTTTGGTGGAATTCTCATGAGATTAGACTTACAAAATTATAACATGTTTATATGTATTCCTATTCATGTGTAAGCTTATGACATACAAATACTTTATGAAAATCTCTAATATTTGTACTATGAATTGTTGGCTATGGTCATGTATTCAAGAAGTGTCATGTGTTGTCATTTTCATGCTATCGAGTCCTAGGGGTACTTGTACCTGACAATTTATTTGTGTTCCTAGAGCCAGTGTCAGTTTTAAGATAATCTCAGTCACCCCATAATCAGTAGTATTCTCAGTTAGTTTTAGAACTCAATAGAATTCAGTCAGTTACATGACTTAGGAAAACTCAGTAATCTCATGAACTCAGTCAGTTAACAAAATTCAGTAACATTCTGTTAGTCCACAGAACTTAGTGAACTCAATCTAGTTTATCTCAAAATAACTAGTTCAGTGTCTATTTAGTTGGGAGTAGGATTCAGCACCGAACCCAAGGATGAGGGCATACACTAATAGTAGAGGGTGTGACCCTTAGAAGCAATCTTTGCATTCTAGAATTATGTAGCCAGCATAGGTTGCGACATCAACATTAACAATTAAGGGTTGATGAGGTGAATTAACACTGCCAGTTGAGGGTCCCACCATTCTCCTTTAGGGACACTACCAGATGAGGGTCACTCACAGCTTGTCCTTACTAGTGGCGTGGTATTGACAGTCTTCTAATTAGGGTTACAGATTAGACCCTAACTCTATATAAAAAAGGGGCATGTCGATTAGATGACTACTTTCCATAGTCTTATTCTTAGTCTCAGTAAAAAAAACTCAAATAGTCTTCATATTCAGGACTGTCAGATATAGTCACTCAGTTCAGTATGGAACTCAGCTAGTTCCATCAGAATCATGACTGTCAGACACAGTCACTCAGTTAACAATGTATAAGTTATACGAAACTCATGTTATTAGTATTCAGACTTAGAAGTTAGTATTATCATGATCTTATTTACAGTTACGTATTCATGCATGTATTCTCACAATAATGTTATTCAGTCAGTTAGTATTGTTCATGCATATAAATACAATGCATTCAAAATACCTCACTTTGCATACCAGTACATTCATATGTACTGACGCATACTTTTTTTCTATGCTATGGTGTTTTATACCATAGGTTCAGACGCTCAAGTTCCCGATCGCACTTATATTCAGATTCAGCCAACAGTAGTAAATTTGTAGTGAGTCCTCATCGTTCGAGGATAGCATATTTATTTCATTAATTCATTATTTCAGTTTTAGTAGATGGAGTTAGTTAGGGACATGTCCCATCAATGCCACAGTTTTCAGACATTTTAGAGGCTCTTAGACTAGCATGTTTAGATAGTTTATTTTAGTTTTGGTGTTGATATACCGTATTTCCAGATGTTATGTTTTATTAGATATTTGAACCTTATGGCCTTTCAGTCCTTTTATTCCATATTTATATAATATATTATCCAGTACTCAGTTACAGCTATCAGTCATGGGTTAGCTTATGGTTCTTCGAGATTACTAGCACTGTGTAGCATTTCAGGTATCAGATTCGGGGTGTTACAAACTTGGTATAAGAGCCTAAGGTTAAATAGCATCTTAGGAAGTCTGAAAAGTCGCTTCTAGTAGAGTCTTGTGCATGGGTATGTTGCGCGCCACATTTATGTACAGGAGGCTATAAGATATTTCAGGAACAGTTTCCCTTCTTTCAGTATTCATGTCATGTTAGTGAGCATGAGCTCAAATTTAACTCTCTGTCTAATCCGTTTCTCCCTTTTTGCTTACAAAATAAAAGAAAAAATAGAAATCAGTCAGCCCCTCAGCCCGTCCAAGTAGATCCCTTGGATGAACATATTTCTTATGCAGTATTCAGAGCTACATTCACTTCTCTTGCTAATTCAGTTACTGCCCAGGATGAATGACCAGTTATCATTTCGGCCAACCGAATGGCCAATTTAGCTGCAGTTGGGATTTGGGACTTCACCCGAATAAATCTTTCATCCTTCTTTGGGTCTAAGTTAGATGAGGACCCTCAGGAATTCCTTAATTAGGTTCAGAAGGTTACAGTTATCATGGGGGTTACTGCTTGTGAGAGTGTTGATCTAGCTACATATCAGTTGCAGGATGTGGCTCACACATGTTTTAAATAATGAGAGGCAGAAAGGGCTATAGATGCAGGGCCTATTAAGTGGGAGGAGTTTTCTACTATATTTCTAGATAGATTCTTTACCATAAAGTTGAGAGAAGATAAGGTGTTAGACTTTATCAACCTCAGGCAGGGAAACATGACAGTGAAAGAGTATTCTCTTAAGTTTACTCAATTAGCTAGATACGCTCTTTATGTAGTGGCACACAGTAGGGCTAAGATGAGTAAGCTTGTTTCTGGAGTGAATGATAGTGTGGTCAATAAGTGTAGGTCTGCAATGTTAATTAGTGAGATGGACATAGCCAAACTTATGATCCATGGTCAACAGATAAAAGAACAAAAGATTAAGAAGAGAGAGAAGCAGAATAAGAGAGCAAGGACAGGTAGTTTCAACTTTGCTCAGCCTAAGTCAGAGGGTGGGAATCATTCTCAGTTCTGTCCAAAGTCATCCATTCTAGCTCTTTTCTCAGCCAGTGCTCCAGTGCTAAAATTTAGAGAGGGCAGCAGGGATAGGGCGTCAGGCCCTAAACCTCAGGGCAGTATTAGCAGTGCCCGCACTCATCCTCTTTGTCAGACTTGTGGAAAGAACCATCAGGGTATTTGCAGAGCTGGCAGTGACGTCTATTTTGGATGTGGTAAGCCAGGCCACAGGGTTAGAGATTGTCCTCAGTCAGGCTTTCAGGGTTAGCGTAACCGTTCCTCCACTCAGTTTAGTTGCCCAAACCAGCAGGGTGCCACTTCCAGTGCCATCAGTGGGCAACGCCCAACAGACTATATGTTCTTCAGTCCTGATAAGATTAGGAAAGTTCTCCTGATATGGTCACTGGTATGTTATAGATCTTTCACATACATATTTATGCTTTCCTAGATCCAAAAGCTTCTTTGTCTTTTGTTACATCTTATATAGCAGTTGGTTTTGGAGTCAGTCCCAAAATTCTAGTAAAGACCTTTTCAGTCTCTACCTCAATAGGTAAAACTATCATAGCCCGGCAGGTATACAGGAACTGTCCGGTTATGATATCTCTAAAAGTTACATCAGCAGACTTATTCAAATTAGAGATGACTGATTTTGATGTCATTCTCGACATGGATTGGCTTCGTTCCTGTTATGCCGCAGTCAACTACAAAAATAGAGTTGTCCAGTTTTAGTTTTTGAATGAACCTATCCTAGAGTGGAGGGGTAGTACTTCAGCTTTCAGAGGTCAGCTTATTTCCTACCTTTGAGCATGAAAAATAATATCCAAAGGATGTGTCTATCATATTGCTCGAGTTAAGGACACTAGTTCCAAAACTCCCGGTCTTGAACCAGTCCCAGTAGTGAATAAATACACAGATGTCTTTCCCGAAGATATTCAAGGAATTTATCCCAAAAGGGAAATAGACTTTGGCATTGATCTTCTTCTAGATACTTAACCTATATTTATTCCGCCATATAGAATGGCACCAGCAGAACTCAGAGAATTGAAAGAACAGTTAAAGGATCTCCTAGATAAGGGATTTATCAGACCCAGTGTGTCCCTATGGGGCGCACCAGTCTTATCCGTGTGAAAGAAAAACGGTTCTCTCAGAATATGCATTGATTACCGTTAACTCAATAAAGCCACGATCAAGAACAAGTATCTAATTCCTAGAATTGATGACTTTTTTTACCAACTTCAGGGTGCTAGTTACTTCTCTAAGATAGACCTCAGATCAGGTTATCATCGGCTCAGAGTCAAAGAATGTGACATTTCAAAAATAGTTTTCTGAACTCGGTATCGTTACTTCAAATTCTTAGTCATGTCCTTTGGTCTTACCAATGCCCCAGCGGCCTTCATGGACTTGATGAACTGAGTGTTCAAGTATTACTTGGACATGTTCATCATAGTCTTCATAAATGACATCCTTGTTTACTCCCGTAGTGAGCGTGATCATGCAGAATATCTCAAAATAGTGTTGCAGACTCTCAGAAATCATCAGTTGTTCTCCAAATTCAGTAAGTGTGAATAGTATCTAAGTCCAGTAGCCTTCCTTGGTCATATCGTTTCCAATGATGGCATTAGAGTTGATCCTCAAAAGACCAAAGCAGTAAAAAACTGGCCTTGCCCTATCTCTCCATCAGATATCAAAGGTTTCTTGTATTTGGCTAGCTATTACAGACGTTTTGTTAAGGGATTTTATTATATTGCATCCCTTATGTCTAGAGTGACTTAGAAGAAAGTCAAGTTTCAGTGGTCAAATCCTTGAAAGAAGAGTTTTTAGGAGTTGAAGACTCGACTCACCTCAGCTTTAGTTTTAGCTCTTCCAGACGGTCTAGATGGGTTCGTTGTGTATTGTGAAGCGTCCAGAGTGCGTTTGGGTTGTTTCCTCATATATCATGATAAGGTCATAGCCTACGCCTCCAGACAGCTTAAACCCCACGAGAAGAATTATCTGACTCATGACCTTGAGTTAGCAGCCGTAGTTTTTGGCTTAAAGATTTGGAGGCACTACTTATATGGGGTGCATGTAGATGTGTTCATAGATCACAAAAGCCTTCAATACATATTCTCTCATAAATATCTTAACCTCTATCAAAGAAGATGGCTAGAGTTTTTGAAAGACTACGACATGAGTGTCCTTTACCTTAAGAAGTGCATCAGTTTTCCCAACTAGGTGTTCACTTATTTAATTCAGCGGAAGGTAGTATATGGGTTCAGAATAGCTTAGAATCATTTTTATTTTTTGAGGTGAACGAAAAATAGGATAGAGATTCTAGTATAGTCAAGCTGAAAGAGTCAGTCAGAGATTAAAAGGTTGAGGTTTTCTCCCAAGGGGGAGATGGTGTATTGCATTATCAGGGTTATTTGTGTGTTCCAGGTATAGATGACTTGAGGCAATGAATTCTTGTAGAAGCGCATGGTGCATGATACTCTATTCATCCAGAGGCCACAAAGATATACCGTTACTTGCGAGGGATCTATTAGTGGAGTGGTATGAAGAGACATATTGCAGAGTTTATGGCTAAGTGCTCTACATGTCAGCAAGTTAAGATAGAACATCAGAAGCCTAGTAGGTCCACTCAAGATTTTAATATTCCCACTTGGAAGTGGGAAGAAGTGAACATAGACTTTGTGATGGGTTTTCTCCGTACTCGTCATCAGTATGATTTAGTTTGGGTCTTTGTAGACAGAACGACCAAATCAGCTTATTTCCTTCCAGTCCATACCTCTTTTGCAGCCAAGGATTATGTCAAACTCTATATCAGGGACTTATTCAGATTACATAGTGTCCCACTATTTATTTTCTCAGATAAAGGTACCCATTTCACCTCTCAGTTCTGGAAGGCATTCCAAAAGGGTCTAGGTACCCGAGTTCACCTCAGTATAGTCTTCCATCCCCAGATAGATGGTCAAGCAGAAAGGACCATCCAAACTTTAGAAGATATGCTTCGAGCGTATGCAATTGATTTTAAGGATAGTTGGGATGACCACTTGACTTTGATTGAGTTTGTATACAACAACAACTATCATTTCAGTATTAAGATGGATCCATTCAAAGCTCTCTACGGTAGGAGATGCAGATCTCCAATTGGTTGGTTCGAAGTGGGTGAGGCTGCAGTAGTAGGGCCTGACTTGGTATTTGATACCTTAGAGAAATTCTAGTTAATCAGAGAAAGGCTTAAGACTGCTCAAATCCAACAAAAATCATATGCAGATGTGCTCTGGAAAGATCTCGAGTTTGGAATTGATGATCATGTTTATTTGAAAATCTCTCTCATAAAGAAAGTGAAGTGGTTCGACAAGAAGGAAAAGATCAATCCCCGATATGTCGGTCCCTTCAAAATTCTCAGTCGCTTCAGCAAGGTATCTTATGAGCTCGAATTACCTTTAGATCTAGCCTCAGTCCATCCAGTGTTCCATGTATCCTTGCTTAAGAAGTGCATAGGTGACCCAGCAGTTGTAGTCCCTATAGAGGGCATATACATTTAGAACAACCTCTCTTATAAGAGATTCTAATTGAAATCCTTGACTACCAGATTTGCAGACTGAGGAACAAAGAAGTTCCTCTAGTCAAAGTTCTTTGGCAGAATCAGTCCATTAAGGGAGCTACTTGGGAAGCAGAAGAAGGCATGCGGACCAAGTACCCTCACCTTTTTTCTGCAAACTCAGACTTAGCCCAAGGTAATAGCTTTCCTTAAATCTTATTCATTTTCATGTTCAAATTTTAGTTACAACTTGGTATTCAGTTTCATGCTCAAATTTACATTATAAACTTGGTATCAACTACCATTGCATATTCATTCATGTGTTCATGCATCATGTCATTCATGTATTTGTGCATCAGATATGCATGAATAAGTGAATCAGTACTCCCAGTCATTCATCCATGTATCATCTCAGTCATGAAATCATGCATCAGATATACATGCTCAGTATGAATCTCAGTAAATCAATAATGTCCATCATGTACTCATGTTTCAGTTGTTCATGATCAGTATATACTTTAGCTTATCATTTCTCCCATATCAGTTAGTTTCATTCGAAGACAAATGTTTCCAAGGGGGAGATATTGTAAGACCCCGCAAAATTTCTAAGCTTAATTCATCCTTTTAGGCTTGTCAAGGGGTCTCAGACTTAGAAAATGCTAGCTAAGTTCCCAGAATTAGTTTATTTTTGGCCTTTAAAAGTTGGCACTCTCATTTAGTGTCCTTAATTTACCTTAATGGTCCATATATTTGTTTATTCATGATCAGAGAAATCGATAGGAGTACCTGGATAAGTTTTAGATTTTTTTAAACTCGTTTAGACCACGTTTGGTGTCCCAAAATAGTGGACCAATGCGATATTGGAGCGCCGCGTCTCCTATCGCATTGGTTAACATTGTTGCAGGGACTGCCAGTAAAAAACAACGGAGGATTGGTGCGATCATTGCGCGACACATCGGGTATCGCATTGATGCCATCGATGCGCTGCGTTGCCAATCGTGTCGATGCCCAATTTTTAGTCATTAAATATCTGGATCTTTAAGGGAAAAAGGGTCAATTTCCCACCCCTATATAAGCCTATAACACCAGATTTAGCTAGATTTCACCAAAATATAGTTGTTTCTCTCAAATTCCCTCAAGAACAAGTCTAGAATTTTCAATTGAAGGTTCTAATCCAAGAGATTCCGCCATTAATCTTTAAGAAAATTCCTTCTAAGATATGTAAAGTGTTGATTCATGGGTTCCTTTCACCCATGAAGCTCAATAAACCCTTTCAAAAATATAAGTTTTGAATTCCATGTTATGAATTGAATCATATCCATGTTTATGTTGTCATATAATTACCAAGTTGAAATCTTTAATACATATAATGAAATTATGTTAGAATGTAATTCTTGTATCTAAAGTGAAAAATGTTTCCATGATGTATTATTTTAATGTTCATGCCTAAGACTCAAGTTATGCCTGCAAGGTGTTTCCTAAAATGCCTAAAAGAATAAGAATTATGCTTTATGATTCAATTGCGACCAAATTAATTAATCTATGCTTTACCCTTATGTTCATAATGACCTCCATGTTATTGTTATGCATTGTAATGGTTTGGTGAAATGATCATGAGATTAGACTTATGAAATTATGACATATTTATATGTATTCCTATTCATATATAAGCTTATGACAAACAAATACTTCGTGAAAATCTCCAATGTTTGTACTATGAATTGTTGACTATGGTCATGTGTTCAAGAAGTGTCATGTCTTGTCAGTTTCATGCTATCTAGTCCTGGGGGTACTTGTACCCGACAATTTAGCTGTGTGCCTAGAGCCAGTGTCAGTTTTAAGATAATCTCAGTCATGCCATGATCAGCAGTATTCTCAGTCAGTTTCAGAACTCAATAGAATTCAGTCAGTTACATAACTCTAGAAATCTCAGTAATCTTATGAACTCAGTCAGTTAATAGAATTTAGTAACATTTCATCAGTCCACATAACTCAGTGAACTCAGTCCAGTTCATCTTAGTATAATTAGTTTAGTCTCTATTCAGTTGGGAGTAGGATTCAGCATCTAGCGAACCCAAGGATAAGGGCACACACTAATAGTAGAGGGTGTGACCCTTAAAAGCAATCCTTGTGTTCTAGAACTATGTAGCCAGCATAGGTTAAGACATCAACACTAACATTTAAGGGTTGATGAGGTATATTAAAACTGCTAGTTGAGGGTCCCACCGTTCTCCTTTATGAACACTGCCAGATGAGGGTCACTCATAGCTTGTCCTTACCAGTGGTGCAGTATTGACACCCTTCTAATTGGGGTTATAGATTGGACACCAACTCTAGAAAAGAGTCATGTTAGTTAGATGACTACTTTCCACAGTCTCAGTCTTAGTCTTAGTAAAAGAACTCAGATAGTTTTTTAGATTCAGGACTGTCAGATATAATTACTCAGTTCAGTTCGAAACTCGGCTAGTTCAATCAGAATCAGAAGTGTCAGACATAGTCACTCAGTTAATAGTATATGAGTTATACGAAACTCATGTTTATCAGTATTCAGACTAAGTAGTCATTATTATCATGATCTCATTTACAGTTACGTATTCATCCATTTATTATCACATTCATGTTATTCAGTCAGTTAGTATTGTTTATGCATATAAACCCCATGCATTCAAACTACCTCAATTTTCATACCAGTACATTCAGACATACTGACGCATATTTTTCTTCTATGCTATGGTGTTTTATACCATAGGTTCAGACACTCAAGTTCCCGATCGCACTTAGCTTCAGATTCAGCCAGCAGCAGTAGATTTGCAGTGAGTCCTCATCATTCGAGCATAGCATGATTATTTCATTACTTCATTATTTCAGTTTTAGTAAACGGAGTTAGTTGGGAACATGTCCCATCAACTCCATAGTTTTCAGACAGATTAGAGGCTTTCAGGCTAGCATGTTCAAACAGTTTATTTCAGTTTTGGTATTGATATACCGTATTTTCAGATGTTATATTTTACCAGATATTTGAACCTTATGGTTTTTTATCCCTTTTATTCCACATTTATACAGTATATTATATAGTGCTCAGTTATAGATATCAGTTATGGATTAGCTTGTGGTCCTTCGGGATTTCTAGCACCGTGTAGCATTTTGGGTATAAGATTTGGGGCGCTACACTACCTCTATCAAAATTGCCTCATCGTGTTCCTAGCATCAAATAAATTGCAAATAAGTTCAAGTCATCCTACATTGGAGAAATAATCTACTAGCAACCATCGAATCATGTAAAAGAATCAAGAGATAAACAAAATTATACTCCCAAATAGTCATCAATAGATTCTCTATTTCATCATATTTTATTTGTGATTGCAATTTATTATGACGGAGGCACTTGTAGAGGCCATTCCAAACAACAAAAACAACAACAAATTTTCCTCACTAACATCAAACGAGTAAGAGCTTTTTCTAGAAGCTTCGTATTCATAAAATTATACGCCTTCCGTTTTAAAAAAGAATGACCTAATTTGACTTGACACGGAGTTTAAAAAAATAAAAAAGACTTTTGAATCTTGTGGTCCTAAATTAAAGTTATGTTAAATATACAAAAATGTGCTTCAATCTTGTGGTCATAAACATGCCACGTGGAAAGTTAAAATTTAAAAGTTGCTAAAAAGGAAAGTGTCATTCTTTTTGAAATGGACCAAAAAGGAAAGTATGTAATTCTTTTTGAAATGGGAGTACTTTAATAGCTCTTCCATTGCCTTTATTTATGTCGTTGTGTTGTTAATTTCTATATTCTAGAAATACCCTAGCAACCGCTCGCCCTCGAATCATAAAGAATATAAATTAAAAAACAAAATTAATTTTTTTTAAGAGTCCTAGCAACTTAGTTAATTTTTCCGCGCTGACATTCTAGAAGCTTCGTATTCTTAAATTGATACTTATTTCAATAGTTGTTTTATTGCCTTTATTGATGTTGTTGTGTTGCTAATATCCAAAAATGGTGACGGCGGAAACCTATTTGCGTCGGCCATCGTCGAGCAATTTTCCGATGATTGTATGAAATTTTGAAGACTTTTTCTTGAATTTGAGTGTAAACATTCGGCGGTGCTTTCCCGGGAAAAAAAGTGCAAAGGGCTGATAGAATTGTTACTTTCCAGAATTTATACTTTTTGAAAAAGTTACATTACATCATAATTCATAATTTTTACATTAAAGTTGGGATACATCATTCTTCCAATATATCAATTAATTTTACACGTGTAAAATAAAGTATAGTGATATATTCGAAAGAATATAATGCATCCAGTGCATCATAAATTTTTAGTAATTTTATAGGGAGTAATTAGCAGAAAAATCTCTTATGTATACTTATTTTTGTAGTAATTTAATAGTAATAGTGGTATTTGAGAAATAATTATTTTTTTAATTTCTCATTTAATATTTGAGATTCAACTAAATACGAATTTATAAGATTTTAATTCATAGGACTTATTTTCATTTTTAGGCTTCAAAAATCCCAAGTGGGTGAAGAGATCTCTCTTATATAGAAGGGACTCATGGGAATCTACTCCCTTTTACTTTTGTAAGTATCGTATAACTTTACCCATTAAAACGCCGGTTATAATAAAGATTTATAGTACGGGATTTTGTCCATCAAATTTTAGGTAAATAAAATAAAAGTACCTAGTATCTTTTTGCTTTCACTAAAATTTGTACACAAACTCTTAATATAATTTATTTTATTTTATTGATCACTAGATTATGCCCTTACATAAAACAATGGTTACTGTTGAATATAAGAAATTATATAATGGCGTTGCAAGTGCCATTTGTAAAAGGTACTTTATTATTTATAGTGATTTACGAAATTTTCGTAGAATCCGTTCAAACGACCAGACGCTTGGGAAACCAAGAAAAATATTAAACAGCCTAATAATAATATTATTCTCCTAATAACAGATATGCACAGCAATGCATTCCTAATTATGTGCCTTAAATACACCAACAAAAGATCCTATGAAGTCTTAATTTAAGTCCTAGTTGTATGAATTCAGTTCACAAGCATATGATCAAATCCTCCGGCCTGTAGAGCAACCCGACTCCCACTAAAATTATGGAGCAATCGTTCCAGTAACCTCCTCATTGTTGTATCCTCCTAATAGCACACATGAAAAACCCATGCATAGTCAGAAAAAACAAGGGTCTAATTCCAGAAAAGGAATGCTACTTATGTAGCCAAGTATTACTTACATGAAGACAACTGCTGAAGGTGGTATCTCTAATAATATCTGGAAGACTAGTTCTTAGTGTATCACATGTCATCTCATAAGCCATGCATATCGCCTTTAGCCTCACAGAAATAACAAAGCCCAATAAGGATTGTGATATATCACACATAAGCAAGCCGAAAGGAAAACAGGGATGGTGATACACAAAAACTAAATCTTGGATTATCCAACAAATGAAGATAGCACCTAATTATGTATTTCAGCAACTTTGATAGCAGTTGATCAACAAGTGCACCAACCATATTTTCCTAAAACTCGAGCTATTGCAAAAAACCTTTTCGCTGTGCTACAAATATAATTCAAACCCACATCATCAAAAAGATATTTTTGCACAATGAGAGTTGCAACCTGTCAAAATGATAATTTAGATGCATGAAAATCTAATGAAGTTGATGAAGGATGTAATTAGAAACTGGCTTTGGGGAAGCACTAACTATTTTTGATAGTTCTAAATGAGAGAAAGAGAAAAAATAGACATGAAAAAAAAAGAAAAAATATGAGAAGCAGTAGTGATATTCATTCTTACAGAATACAATAAAATATATAATATAAGTGGTCTGAAATATCTATCAAAACTTGAAAACTTGTCTCCTAATGTTGTGCTAAAATTATGCACTACCACACACAACAACTATTTTCTAAAGATTTGGAACTTACAAAAAAATAATCTACAGATTACAACAAAAAATCAAGACCAAAAAATACTGCCAAGCTGACAGCAGTTAGCATCACTAAAAATAGCATCCTTTATCACTCCTCCTTGATGTAAGTGTTGCTGGTTACTCCAAGCTTAGCTCTAAAAAGATCAAATCTCTATTTCTATAATGCTTTTATAAATATATCAACTAGTTGATCTTCACCATAGCAATGCAGAATATGAACTTCATTCTCCCTTTCAGCTTCTCGAATGGAACGATTATGATTTTAATGTGTTTAATCTTCCCATGAAAGACTGGATTATTTACCATAGAAACTGCAGACTTGTTATCACAAATTATTTATGTTGCTTTACTTGGCTGAAATGCCAAGTCGCTCAAAATTTTTCTCAACCATAAAGCTTGATTTAATAGAGCACCTGAGGCAGCAACGTACTCTGCTTCAGCAGTTGATTGAGCCATAGAATCTTTCTTCTTTGTGCACCAATAAATAACACCTGATCCTAGAGTGAAACAGTATCCAGAAGTACTTTTCATGTCATTTTGAGACCCAGCCCAGTCACTATCAGTGAACCCCAATAATTTCATAGATGTGGTTCTTTTATAGAACAGACCATAGTCAATGGTGCCCCGAATGTACCTCAAAATCCTTTTTGCTGCTTTGAGGTGAATTTCAGTTGGTGAATGCATAAACCTTAATAACACACTTGTTACATACATAATATCAGGCCTTGTGGTAGATAGATACAATAGTGAACCAAGAAAACTTCTAAAAAATTAAGTATCAACCAAATCGGATTCATCCTTTTTTGTTAGTTTCTCTTCTTGAATTGCAGGCGTACTTATTGGTTTGCATTTTTCAAAGCAAAACTTCTTTAATATTTCAGTAGCATATTTCTTCTGAGTAATAAAAATTTCTTAAGAAGATTGACTAACCTCCATTCCTAAGAAATAAGTTATCTTTCCCGAATTATTCATTTCAAAAACCTTCATCATTTTCTCTTTGAAGTCTATGATAGACTTTATGCTGCGTCCAGTCACCAACAGATCATCAACATAGAGGGAAACTATGAGAAAGCCATTAGTTTAAAGTCTAATATACAAGGTTGCTTCATTATAGCTTCTATTGAACCCCAAATTCAGTAAGTAACTATCAATTTATGCTTACCAGGCCCTAGGTGCTTGCTTCAAGCCATAAAGTATTTTTCTCAATAAGTATACTTGATCTCTAGATCCTTTAAAACCTTTAGTATACTCTACATAAATTTTCTCTTCAATAAATCCATTAAGAAAAGTTAACTTTATGTCCGGATACTTGCCACCCTTGGTGTGTAACAACTACAAGAAGCAATCTGATAGTGTCAAACCTTGCAACTGGTGCAAGGGTTTTAAGAAAATCAATTCCATGTTGTTGGGTGAAACCTTTAATGACCAGCCTCACTTTGTACTTGTTGAGCGTGCCATCCGAGTTCAACTTAGTCTTGAACACCATCTAGCTCTAAGAACTTGTCTGTCATGAGGTCTAGGTACAAGTACCCATGTATCATTCTTGTTAATCACATTGAGCTCCTCCTCCATGGCAGCCCTCCATTCTAGAATTTATAATGCATTGTCTACACTTTTTGAATCTAATATAGCAACACTGTATCTGCTATATATGTATTCAATTGAGCTGGTACCTCTTACCATGAAATCATCAGAATCTTCTTTATCTGGAATTGATTCTTCTTCTTGGACACTTTGTTCTTGATTAGTGATCTGTAAAGGAGAAACAACCATATTCTTTCAGTCCCACATAGCATTCTCATCAAATTTAACACTTCTACTCATATATATTTGCTGTAAAATAGGATTTAAAATCCTATAGCCTTTAGAAGTGCTACTATATCCCATAAATATTCCAACATCTACTCTTTGATCAAGTTTATCCTGTTAAAATTCAGGAATGTAAGAGTAACATATGCAGCCAAACACTTTAAGATGTGAGACTGATGGCTTGGTTCCAATCCATGCTTCATATGACATCTTTCCTTTCACTTACACCATTTTGCTGTGTTGTGTAAGTAACAGTAAGTTGATGTTGAATTCCTATTTTCTGAAGGAAATCCTTAAACTGATTGGAAGTTAACTCAGTCCCATTATTAGACCTTAAGATCTTTATCAAAGAGCCACATTGATTTTCAATAGTTGCTTTAAACTTTTGAAATGCAGCAAGCACTTCAGATTTTTGCTTCAAAAAATAAACCCAATAAAACCTTGTAAGTTCATCAATGAATAAAAGAAAGTATTTGCTGCTATTATAAGAAGGAGGGCTCATAGGTTCACATACATTAGTGTGTATTAGTTGGAGATTTTTAGTAGCTCGCCAGGCTTGATTCATAGGAAATAGTGATTGAAGTAGCTTCCCAATTTGACAAACTCCATATACATTAGAGTTTTTATTTATGGAAGGCAAATCTGTCACAAGTTTCTTATTTTGCATCATTTTTAAAGACTTAAAAGTGATGTGGCCAAGCCTTTTATGCCAGACATAACTGTCATTTTTTATGCCGATATAAGCTCCAATCTCTGTATATTTCCAATCAAGAGAAAAGATTCTATTGAGCATTTTGACCATGAGCAATTTTATAACAGTTGGATCCATAATTTCACATGCTTTATCTTTAAATAACAGGGCATAATTGTTATCAAGCAACTGACCAACACTGAGAAGACTTTGGCTAATTTCAGGAATAAACAATGCATCGAAAATAACCTTTATACTTGAGGGAGTTTGAACAGCAACTGCTCATTTGCCCTTTGCATCTAAGAGTCTGTCATCTATAACTCTAACTTTGGAAAAATAGTTTTTGTCCAAATAGTTAAAGTTATTCAAGCTAGCTATCATATGATGTGTACATCTAATATCAACAAGCCACACATCATGCTCTTGAGATGCTATATTGCATTCTCTAATAATAGAAGCAGCAAACAATTTCTCTTCATGTTCTTCAACATTTTTAGCAACTAGAGTTGGATACGCTTGAGCTGGTTGGGATTGATTTGTTTGGAAGACCTTATCTATATGACCAAACCGTTTGCAGACCTTGTATTGATCTCCAGGTCTGTACCAATAAAACTTCTCAGTATGATTGGTCTTTTTACAATAGGGACAAGGTGGATACTTCGATCTTCTATATCTCCCTTTATTGTTATATTGCTCCTTCTTCTCATTGCCCTGTCTTCTATTTAATTGCCCTTTTAATTTACCATCAGACTAAGCTTTAGACTTTTGAGCATCCACAAGAGCAACTTCGTTTGAACTCTCTTCCCCTCTAAAAGATTTTCTTTCCACAGCTTGAAGAGCGTTGGATAATTCATTCAACGTGACATGAGACATATCCCAAGTATCTTCTATTGAGGAGATTTTTGCTTCAAAATTATCTAGAAGTGTCACCATCACCTTCTCAACAATCCTTTGCTCTTCTAATTTTTCTCCCAACAATCAAATCTGATTAACAATTTTCATGATTCTATCAATATAATCTTTCACCTTTTCAGTCTCTTTCATCCTCAACATCTCAAATTCTTTTCTTAGATTCAATATTTGCATTTGTCTTATCCTATCACTCCCCTAAAATTCTTGCTTCAGCATATCCCAAGCTTTTTTTATAGTTTCACATGTCATTATCCTTGTAAAAATTGATTCGGAGATGGCTGCGTGAATGAAAGACAAGGCTTTTGGACCTTTTGTAATCTCTTCTTCATGATTTCTGATCTGCTGAAGAGTTGGATTTGCTCTCAAAGGTTCTGGAGTATTTTCTTCCTCAACATACTTTAACAAACCAAGACCTTTCAAGTATGTCTTCATCTTTACAGACCAAACTTGGTAATTTTTGCCATTAAAGATAGGAGGTGAAATAGAAGGGCTGATGGAAGCCATGTAAAAAAAGAGAACCGGACAAAAGGAGACTTGAACAAGTTATGCTTGTTGGGTGATCTTTGTTGGGTTTTTCTCAAAATAAATAGTCCCTTAAAGATCAATCTTGCGTTGATGCCAATTAAAGGAGAGAAAGAAAAAAACAAACATGAAAAATAAGAGAAAAAATCTGAGAAGCAGTAGTGATATTCATTCATACAGCATACAGAAAAATATATAATATAAGTGGTCTGAAATATCCCTCAAAACCTGGAAACTTGTATCCTAATGTTGTGCTGAAATTATACACTACCACACACTACAACTATTTTCTAAAGATCTAGAAATTACATAAAAATAATCTACATATTACAGCAAAAAATCAAGACTAGAAAAAACTGCCAAGCTAACAGCAGTTTGCTTCACTGAAAACAGCATCCTTCATCAAGTTCACTCCCATCTCCATCATGTACAAGCACAGAGGAATGATCTCTGTCGAAAGAATAAAACTGTTAACTTCAGTGTCATCTACCTGCACAAAGAAAACCAAAAGAAACAAAGTACCTTAAGCTTTAGAACATTGATTAAGGTAGGTTAAGAATACCAAAAATAACATCTTTAGCTCGTTGCATTATAACTAATCATGGTTTTCTTTTCATAGTTGGCCATTCCCAGTAGACATAATCACGAATAAAATCTTTATACTAATAATGGAAGTAGAAAATGAGACGCATGAAATACAGTAGACTTGTTACTTTCACGAGAGCACCAATGACACCTAAGCTTGTAAGACTCAAATTTACAAAAGGTCTTGACTTGCTTGTTGTATTAAGAAAAGGGTACAAATACAATGAAATATTTGCTGCAAAGTAGAAAACTGTCAGAAGAATTTATTCAAGAAAGAAACCAAATGTCGCAACTATGATGGATCACAATTTCAATTATCACCATACAAATGTCTATTCAGATCTCGAGAACACATTATGATTATGAAGTCCATTTATTTGTTTTTCTTTAAGATGTACTTGTAAGTTTTGAAGGTTATAAAGCATTATACATGAAAATAATATGGGGCTGGGGTAGGTATCTAAGACCACATGTTTGTGTTATTGCACCGGTCAGCGCTTCAAAGAACCTTAGGCCACAAACATGTAATCTTCATTTCTTCATCTTTACGGACATCAATGACTCTCAAGGAAAGGAGGTCTTTATTTAAAAAAAAATAAGTGAATGCACTAAGCAATTGTCGGTGGCATAAGAAATGTATGAGATGCGTTGAGATTTTTTATGTCCCTGCCATTGTTATGGAAAAGAATTTGCATTCACAAGTAACTGTAAATGAACATACATACTCAAGAAATTCCTGTCTTGTCAATGACATTCAACCTAAAAGCACAGTTATAAAATATTTTTTTGTATTTAAAAAAAGCCAAGTTTATGATCATTGACAAACAGATAAGAGAACTTTAAAAAAAGAGGAAGAGATTCGTTACCATTGAGGAACAACATTCTGGTGTCAGGATGAGAGACTACGCACTGTAAAATAGAAAGCAATGAGAAACTATTTCAATAGGAAGGATAGAAAATTTGACCTTGACCAGTAAAAAATCTAATTAACAGAAGCATGGTGGGAATACAATTACATCTTAAAGCACTTATACTATGATAACATATGTTGCTCAAACTCTTCAAAAATATCATCGGGTGCATTCAGATCCTTCAAAAGTAGTACATTTTTGGAGGATCCGATACGGGTATGGCAATATTTTTGGAGAGTCCAAGCAACATAGATGATAACAATAGATATTTGAAAGTGATTCTTGCGATGCTCTAAGAAAGAAATAAAATACAAAAGTACCTCACTGCTAACAGGATTTTTTTACAAGGAAAAAGAAAAAAATTGAACACCTTCCAGTCAGGTGCATTCACCCTCCATCTCTCCTGATACATATAACGCAAACCCAAACATATCCAATTTTCTACACCTAATGTTGGTCATGTAATCATTATAAAAGAAAATATATAGTGATAGTTACTCATCACTTTAAGAGCACCAACAAGAGAGAATAATAGAGACAAGTATCAAGAATCATTGAGAAAAAGTGTACAAGAAAAAGATGTTAATATACATGAAGAAGTGCTAGTGCATTACAAACTATATTGGATTGTGCAGTAGTCAGGTTTGACGGCGACAAAACAGGGTAAATGGAAACTATCTCCTGAAAACAAGCAAATTTAACGTTTACAAACATATAGAAATAGCTTGTAACTTCCACAAATATTAAGTTAAAAAATAAGAAACAAAGTAATTGGACAGAAATTGTCTATAATAAAAGTTTAAGAAATATGAATGAAATAGTTGAGAGAATATAAGTCCAGAATCTCATCATGGTACAAAGAGTTATACAAATAATATAGGATCTGATAAACCATACAACCACCTACATATTGTAGCTTCAGTTTATCATCTAAGTTGGTCAAGGTACAAAAATAGTTTAATGGAAATTAGATTTTATAACAGTTTGTACATATACAATGAAATGACACACGCTGTCTAGTTTCCATTATTGGAAAATCAACCTTGCTATGAGTTGAGTACAAATTACAACTAGGAACGCACCCTATGGGCCAACATAGGACTAGCTCCCACTCCCTCCCCAACCAGAAATTTCACAAACATATTTTCTCAGCCTAAGACTCTACAAGATGTTAAGGGAAACAATATAGGACTCTACAAGACATTTTCAATTTTAACCATATTAATTGCTCAATAACCCATTCAAAAGGTCATTAGGATATTTCCTTGACAGCTTTGTTGTAAAAGGTCTTACACATGCTTTCTTTTATTCCTTACTTTTAATGGTACAGTCTGAAGACAGAAGCATCTGTAATCACTTAAGAAATGTGCAGTGTGCAAGCATTTGAGAGATGAGAATGAGACTAACTCTAGAAATTAGTCAATTGATCACTTCATTCAGGACGAATACACTTAGTTGATTATATAATTACTATGTAATTCATTAAGGGTGTGTTTGCTATGAAGAAAAATATTTTTTGGAAAATGTTTTTCAATTTTCTCATGTTTGGTTGGCTTAAAGATTTAGCGAAATGTTTTCCAAATCAACTTATTTTCCTCAAATCTAAGGAAAATGATTTCCCTTCAAAAAGTTAGGAAAATATTTTTCAAAACTTTCTTCAACCTCATTCTTAAGTTGAAATATTCATACAATTCTCAAAATAACCTATCCCTACTCCGTCCCCCGATCCCATACCCCACCCCACCCCCTACCATCCTCAATCCAAAAGAAAAAGATATTTTAATTTTTTTCTTACCTTATCTCCTTACCCAAAACTCAAACCCCTACTCCCCTTCCCCCCTACAAAACAATACTTAATTTTTTTTAAAAAAAATCAAACCTTTTCTTCCCCCCCCCCTACCCGATCCCCCACCCTACCACCCCCTCCTTTCTTAAAAAAATAAATTTTTAAAATTTTTTAAAAATTTTTTCCTTACTCCACCCTCACTCCCCTACCCCGATCCTTACCTCCCAACCACCCCCATTCAAAAAAACTATTTCAATTTTTTATCTTATCTCATCCCATAACCCGAAACTCAAACCCCTACTCCTTTCAAAAAAAAATATTTAATTTTTAAAAAAAAATTCAAACTTTTTCCTTTCCCTCCGCTACCCGACCCCACCCCTACCAACCCCACTTTCTTTTCAAAGAAAAAAGAGTTTTTTCTTATCCCCACCCTTACTCCCCTACTCTGATCCCTTTCCCCCTCCCTCTAGCCTCCCTCCCCTCCCCCCTCCTCAGAAAAACTAAATCGTAATTGCGTCGTGTAGTCGAACGATATGTCCCCGCCATTACTCACTAATTTGACAACCTCAACCCCCACCTACCAACCCCCTCCCCAAAAAAATTATATTTTTTTTAATTTGTTTTTTTAAAAAAATTAAAACTTTTTTCTTTTTCCATCTTTCTTATCCTATTTGTTCTCATTATTTTTATAAAATATATATAAATACTTTTAGAAAATACATACTTACCTAATTTGTATAACGAACACAAGAATATACGTAAGAAATGACTTATTTTTTTGAAAATATTTTTCCTCCTTCATAGTGAACACACCCTAAAAAGGGTATTTTTCAGGGTTGAAAATAATTTTATAAAATATATTTTTACTACTTAGCTAAACACTAGAATGTATTTTCTAAAAAATATTTTTCATTCACCATCCAAACACTAGAAAATATTTTTCAGAAAATAGTTTTCATCCACTAACCGAACATAAGAAAGCAAGTAAGAAACCAACTTATTTTCCAGAAAAATATTTTCTAGGAAAATATTTTCCGTGGAAAACATTTTCTTTCATACCAAACACACCCTAAAGTTGTAGTTGAACTTATTAATTGAAAGCTAATTTTAGTTCAATCAATTTATTTCTTACTAATAATATTTTAATATGAATCATTTCACATCAAATTAGTCAATTTATCACTCTATTCAGGACTAATACACTTAGATGATCATGTAATTACTATGTAAGTCACTAAAATCACAATGAACTTATAAATTGAAAGTTAATTATAGTTAACTTAATTTATTTATTACTAATAATGGTTTGATATGAATCATTTCATATCAAATTAGTCAATCTCTATTCAGGACGGATACACTTAGTTGATCATATAATTACTCTATAATTCATTAAAATTGTAACTAAACTTATTAATTGATAGCTAATTTAAGCTAAACTGTTATGAAATAATAAGAAACAAAGAATAAGAGTAGAGAGAATAGAGAGAGTAATTGTTATTTCTCTTGAGGCATTCTTGAGGAGTGAATTACAATGAAGGAAAACCCCTTTATTTATAGGGGAAAACTAACCTTAGGGTTTCTAACTTTTTCATAAATAAACATTCATATATGGTAAAGTAGACATTCACTAAATATGGTAAAATATTTATAACATCCCCCCTTGAATGTCTAATTGTAGATAATGTGCTTCATTAAAACCTTACTAGAAAAAATTCAGTGGAAAAAAAAATCTAGTGAAGGAAAAAGAGTACACATCTCTGACAATACGTATATAGGTTGCCTCATTAAAAACCTTACAAGGAAAACCCAGTGGTACAAAACCTCATAAGGGGAAAAGAGTACAACGCGTATTTACTCCCCCTAATGAGAACATCCTTGAAACTTTGCGTCCCGATCTTGTGCACCATCTTCTTGAAAGTTGTAATTGAAAGAGACTTGGTGAATAAATTAGCTATGTTGTCACTTGAACTAATCTGTTGCACGTTAATATCACCATTCTTTTGGAGCTCATATATGTAGAAAAGTTTTGATAAAGTGTGCTTCGTTCAATCATTTTTTATGAATCCTCCATTAAGATGTCCTATAAATATTGCATTATCTCTGTATAAAACTGTGAGTACATTTTCACATTTCAAATCACATTTTTCTCGAATGAGATGTATCATGGACCTCATTCAAACATATTCTCGGCTAGCTTCATAAATAGCTATTATCTCATCATGGTTCAAGGAAGTGGCTAGGTAGACTACTTTGTATATCTCTAAGATATGGTAGTGTCCCCACATGTAAATACAATGCATGTTTGAGATTGAAATTTATGTGGGTTAAATAAGTATCCAGCATCAGCATAATCAACAAGTTCGGGACTGCAAGCTTTAGAATAAACTAAGCTCATATCTTTTATCCCATTTCGATGTCTCCTACTAGGAGCAGAAATATACCTTACTAACAAATTGACTAAAAAGGCTATATCAGTCCTTGTAGTATTTGCAAGATACATTAGTCTTGTGCATCAATTGCACTAAGATATGGTACTTCATAACTAAGGAGTTCCTCATTCTTTTATTGAAGTCGGAATGGATCCTTATTCAATTTTGCATGTTTCTCATTTAAGAAAATATTTTATTACTTTTGAAAACTCTCCAAGAGTTTCAATGATACTCAAATCATCAATTTATCTCTTATGAGTATAGTAAAAAGTTTTTCAGAAACTTTATTTGCTTCAGGCATTTTGTATCCTTTAGGGATTTTCATATAGATTTTTGTCAAGTAACAATATCCAACATGTCAAGTGTGACATCTTCAAGTGTCTGAACTGAAAATCAAATAAGTTTTACGCTTACCAAAATGCATCCTTTCAGGTCACTTGATAAATATTTCTACGTCAGCATACTTAAATAAACGTAGAATTCAGATTCTCGTAATCTTTCACAATATTGCACCAATATTGTATCAAAGATATCGTTAATGTATATCATTTTGTATCGATTCATAATGCAACATAACATTTTGATATCTCATCTTGTCATTATTTTCAGGTACCTGAAACTCTCATAATGTTTCATGAAGTGTTATGTCGTAGGCTTTTCAAGAGCACATTGTTTACTTATTATGATTGTTTGCTCCTCATACTTTTCAAGAATTATTTTATTTGTAACCGATTGGTCTACTACGCTTTACGGATGCATAGACTTTGTCCTTTATGAACATAAAATAGGAGCAGTTGCAGCTTAATTATGAGATACTTTCAGCATTTGACTTGAATTATCTTTTGAATGAGGATTTGAGAATAATTCCTAACATATTTCATAGCTGCTTATAATTTCTCCCTTATGTTGGAAAACTAACATACATCCTCTACTTCTTTGAGGAATCCATATTTGTACATCAACATATATTCATTAATCATATACCGCACATGAAAAAATTTTAGATGGAATATTTGGTTCATGACCTTGAACCAATTGAGAGGGAAAAAATAATCATAATCTATTGGTCTAATTCATAAAAGTGTTATTGTCTGCAACATATCATATTTCAGACCAATACATGAAACTTTATTCTTATTAGTAATGGTTCATCCATTTATGGAAGGCATTCAATGCTAAACCATCATCATCAAGATGAATTATCTTGATTACACAATCTGAAAATTATGCTCAATTTATATTGAGCAAGTAACTTTACGAATGTCAAACGTAGGTTGACAATGAATGCACATGTGATCATCTTATTGATGCATCTTTTCAACATATCACATGATAGGTGAATGGGCCCTTATTCACCTTTTATATTTTTTAGATTTTAAGGGATCCAATCTCAAAATTAGTTGGTCCAACTAACTTATCATGAGAACAAGCAATATTAAAAGTAATGAAGAGTTTTCTAATTTCTTCAATATATATTCAATAATCAGTATACACATCTTTGGGATGTCGCAATCGTTCATGTCAATTTATGAACTTTTATTCTAGCAAACTCCAAGTTTACCATGACATATATCTTTTACTTTAGTAAATTTCATATTTACTAATACATGAATAAATTTAAGATTCACTACTTTAGAAGTATATTTCAAAATAAGTCTTCTTAATTTATTTAGCCTCTTTCGGAGGTGAGTTGTGATACCATCACAATCAAGTTCACATTTGTATTGAAACAATCGAAATCTTCATTCCCTAGGAATGAAATATAATCGTACCTTAAGCCTATCAAATTTTGATAGCTTATAACCTCTTTCATGATATTGCTACTTCAGGAGCAAATCGAGGCATACATATAATGTAGAGAATTTTTCTCTTAACATATCTTTAATTATAATCACAATAAGTAAGTGAAAATATCATCACTTGTCTTCTTTAATACATATTATGCACTCTACCGCATTCACTTCAAGAATGGAGCAAGTTGTCAACTTTTAGATTCATCATATATTGATGCCATATTCACTTCATGGATCATATCAATGGGATATCGTGATTTTTTCATCAAATATTGCCTTAGCCATCATAATATAATCAATATGGTACATTGAGATTCAAACTCAATGTCTTATCCATGTATAGGCGTCTTAGGCATAAATCGATGGGGCTTGAACCCAACATCTTATAATCATGGTACATCAGGACTTTAACCTAATGTCTTATCTTTTTGGTATGATAGAATTTGAATCCACCATCTTATAATCAATGAAATAATATATCAAATTGTACAACAAGATTCATCAACAAACCTTTAAAAGGCTACCTTTTTTTTTATTTAAGCAAAAATACATATTCGTAGATATCATAAATTAATAAACATCTTTAAAGACAAACATATAAAAAAAAAATCATTGCTTTTGATACTATGTGAATTACTTAACTAATTATATTATACCTATGCATTATTAATTACATAACAAGTGTCATACAATACAAACCAATAATACAAACCTTCAACTGTGCATGCTTTTTGTCATGTAATGACTCATTAAAGCTACAAATTTCATGAAGAATTGATAACAGATGCAAAAGATGTCCGCTTCATCTTGATTTCTACAAGGTTTTTAACCACGATATAATAAATATTAGAGACTCGTGTTGATAACGTGTTAAGAAATAACAATGAATAAGAGTAGAGAAAATAGAGACAGTAATTGTTATTTCTTTTGAGAGATTCTTGAGGAGTGAATTACAATGAAGGAAAACCCCTTTATTTATAGGGGAAAACTAATCTTGGAGTTTCTAATTTTTTTATAAATAGACATTCATATATGGTAAATAGACATTTACTAAATATGGTAAAGTATTTATAACATAAACTAATTTATTTATTACAAATAATGATTTAATATGAATCATTTCACATCACGTAGAACTTACATGGGTTGTAAAGTATGGTAAGAAATTTGGTAAAGTTATAAAAGTCAAATATATCATATTCTCTTGTATACCTGTCAAACGGGTCAGGCTAACCCGGCCCAGCCCGGTCCACTTACAAAAATTGGTCCGGATTGATCCAGCCCGGTCAGCCCACGGGCTGTAGGGTACCGGGTCCCAGGCCGATTTATTTTTGGTTTTGGGCCCGATTAACCCCACCCGAACCAAGTCCAGTCCAGGCCCGCCGGTTAACCGGCCCGAAATCGGCCCGATTATTTTTTTTAAAATAAAAAAACGGACTAATTTACTATAAAGTATTATTAATTTATTATATTAAGTAGCATATGTTTAATTTAAAGAAGTACATATATTTTATATGTGTACGTATATATTGAATGATACATATATATGTGTATATATCTTCTATTGACGTATATATTTAACATATATATGTGTAAATATTTTATAAATTAGTATATAACTATATATATAGTGTGTGTGTATATATTGTAGTATATCTGATTTAAAGTAATACGTATATATTGAATAGTACATATATATGTGTATATATTTTCTATAGACGTATATATTTAACGTATATGTGTATATATTTTATAAATTAGTGTACAACTATATATATAGTGTGTGTATATATTGTAGTATATTTTATTTAAAGTAGTACATATATATTGAATGATACGTATATATGTGTCTATATCTTCTATAGACGTATATATTTAACATATACATGTGTATATATTTTAAAAATTATTATATAACTATATATATAATGTGTGTATATATTGTAGTATATATATTGTAGTATATTTTATTTAAAGTAGTACGTATATATTGAATTGTACGTATATATGTGTATATATCTTCTATAGACGTATATATTTAATGTATACATGTGTATATGTTTTATAAATTAGTATATAACTATACATATAGTGTGTGTATATGTTGTAGTATATATATTATAGTATATTTTATTTAAAGTAGTACGTACATATTGAATGATACGTATATATGTGTATATATCTTCTATAGACGTATATATTTAACGTATACATGTGTATATGTTTCATACATTAGTGTATAACTATATATAAAGTGTGTGTATATATTTTAGTATATATATATTGTAGTATATTTTATTTAAAGTAGTACATTTATATTGAACGATACGTATAAATGTGTCTATATCTTCTATAGACGTATATATTTAACGTATACATGTGTATATGTTTTATAAATTAGTATATATAGTTATATACTAATTTATAAA